>NC_134353.1:54669017-55044017 GCF_048569485.1 Anomaloglossus baeobatrachus | reverse complement strand
GCATGGCTCTGCACCGTACACATGGCTCTGCACACGCATGGCTCTGCACTGTACACGCACACACATGGCTCTGCACACGCACACACATGGCTTTGCACCGTACACATGGCTCTGCACACGCATGGCTCTGCACTGTACACGCACACACATGGCTCTGCACACGCACACACATGGCTTTGCACCGTACACATGGCTCTGCACACGCATGGCTCTGCACCGTACACATGGCTCTGCACACGCATGGCTCTGCACTGTACACGCACACACATGGCTCTGCACACGCACACACATGGCTTTGCACCGTACACATGGCTCTGCACACGCATGGCTCTGCACTGTACACGCACACACATGGCTCTGCACACGCACACACATGGCTTTGCACCGTACACATGGCTCTGCACACGCATGGCTCTGCACTGTACACCCACACACATGGCTCTGCACACGCACACACATGGCTTTGCACCGTACACATGGCTCTGCACACGCATGGCTCTGCACCGTACACATGGCTCTGCACACGCATGGCTCTGCACTGTACACGCACACACATGGCTCTGCACACGCACACACATGGCTTTGCACCGTACACATGGCTCTGCACACGCATGGCTCTGCACTGTACACGCACACACATGGCTCTGCACACGCACACGCATGGCTCTGCACCGTACACATGGCTCTGCACACGCATGGCTCTGCACTGTACACGCACACACATGGCTCTGCACACGCACACACATGGCTTTGCACCGTACACATGGCTCTGCACACGCATGGCTCTGCACTGTACACGCACACACATGGCTCTGCACACGCACACACATGGCTTTGCACCGTACACATGGCTCTGCACACGCATGGCTCTGCACCGTACACATGGCTCTGCACACGCATGGCTCTGCACTGTACACGCACACACATGGCTCTGCACACGCACACACATGGCTTTGCACCGTACACATGGCTCTGCACACGCATGGCTCTGCACTGTACACGCACACACATGGCTCTGCACACGCACACACATGGCTTTGCACCGTACACATGGCTCTGCACACGCATGGCTCTGCACTGTACACGCACACACATGGCTCTGCACACGCACACACATGGCTCTGCAACCCCCCCATCCCCATCGGGAACACATGTGGAGTACATACTCACCCGTCCTCGGTCCCCGCCGCTCCTGCACGTTCGTCCGCTGTCTGTGCTCTCTTCAGCACAGTAGTGACGTCACCGCTGTGCTGCAGAGCGCACAGACAGCGGGAGGGACAGTGACTTCTCATCAGCACATTCAAATGTACCGGCATCGGTGATCTGTGATGCCGGTACATTTGAATGTGCGATCCTGGGCAGGGGGCCCGGTGCTGGAGCTGACACTACGACAGCTGCCGCCAGGCCCCGCCCCCAAATCACGGACCCCACAGCAGTGCAGGGGGAGGTTACTGGAGGTGCAGGGGAATGTGTGGGAGGGTGCAGGGAAGGGGGGCGGTGACTACTCGCACTGTAGTCGCCCAGCAGGGAGGTGACATGCTGCTCCACATTTGCATGTCAACATGGCCCTGCCCATGTAGACGTGCAAAGACCGGAAGCAGCAAAATCGCGGCAGGAGCGGTCTGAGCCGGGGGAGAGGGGGCTGACAGCGGGGCAGGTAAGTGGTCTCTATCTACTTACCTGCCCCAATGTAGCCCAATAGGGAAATAAAAAAAAAAAGTCAAAGAAGCCGGATAACCCCTTTAACCAAGAATCTGCAAAAACATTAGTGCATGCCCTCATCATCTCCCGCCTCGACTACTGCAACCTCCTGCTCTCTGGCCTCCCATCCAACACTCTTGCACCCCTCCAATCTATCCTAAACTCTGCAGCCCACTTAATCCACCTCTCCCCTCGCTACTCCCCAGTCTTGCCACTCTGCCAATCCCTTCACTGGCTTCCCATCGCCCAACGACTCCAGTTCAAAACATTAACCATGACATACAAAGCCATGCACAACCTGTCTCCTCCCTACATCTGTGACCTAGTCTCCCGGTACCTACCCGCACGCAACCTTAGATCCTCACAAGATCTCCTTCTCTGCTCCTCTCTTATCTCCTCTTCCCACAATCGTGTACAAGATTTCTCCCGTGCATCCCCCATACTCTGGAACGCTCTACCTCAGCACATCAGACTCTCCACTACCGTGGAAAGCTTCAAGAGGAACCTCAAGACCCACCTCTTCCAACAAGCCTACAACCTACAATAGCCCTCAGTCCAGTAGACCACTGTGCAACCAGCTCTGTCCTCACCTATTGTACCATCACCCATTCCCTGTAGACTGTGAGCCCTCGCGGGCAGGGTCCTCTCTCCTCCTATACCAGTCTGTCTTGTACTGTTAATGATTGTTGTACGTATACCCTCTTTCACTTGTAAAGCGCCATGGAATAAATGGCGCTATAATAATAAATAATAATAATAATAATAGATAGAGGGATAGATAGATAGATAGATAGATAGAGGGATAGATAGATAGATAGATAGATAGACAGAGGGATAGATAGATAGATATATATATAAATATATATATATATATATATATAGAGAGAGAGAGAGAGATAGATATAGATAGATAGAGATCCCGCCCACCATTCCTAGGAGTAAGCAGCATTGAAGATGAGCTCCTGAGTTTTTCATCATTTATACCTTGTAATGAGCAAACAGTAAGACAAAACCTGGAAAAATTGGACTCTGTGGAACAGGAAAGCGAGCTGGACTGAGGTGGACTAAAGATTTTTATGAAAAAAAGAGGAAATAGAGGATTTAAAGGACATAAGAAAAAACCTGTTGAAGGACAGATCACATACAACAGGAGGACTCCAAACTGACACCCAGAGATCTGCACATCCAAAGGTAGGACCATCCTCCATCCATACCACAACCTACAGACAGTGCTGTAATTACATCTCTGATAAATAAGGATTTTTATAAAAATGGAAAATATAAATGTAGAACAAGTAACTGGGCAGAGAGCAGAGCTGGAGACACAGGACACCAGGAGGTCACACACTCTGGAAATCACATACTCTGAAGGGCAGAAAAGCATTCATGCGCAAAAAGCCATAAAACATGCAAAGATTAGAGAAGATCCAGAGACCCTCTTTTCTGATTTTACCTCTAAAGAGAAAGATAAAAGGAAAACCAATTTATTATTTTTCACAGACCAACCCTTAGCCTGGCACACCGCTCTGTGCAATCAATATAAGTATATATCCAAGAACGGCATTAATAAGGGCCGGCAGATCAGAATTAGAAACCAAAAAGAAGACGAGACCAACTCACTGACCATAAACGTGTACAATAACGGCATAATCATGGTACAAGGGGCTGAGGAAAACTTACATAAATTTGAAGACAGCTTTTCTCAAATTAAACTCCAGGCACAAAATTTCAAAGAACAACAAACCCCAGCAGCCACCATCACCTCTACAGAGACCTCCAGAGACAGAACTGCAGCCCCCAACACCTCACACCCCTCACCCGAGACCCTCAGAGACTGTTTATCTCAACTAGAAAGAGACTTTGTACAATTTAAAGAAGAACTTCAAAGAAACCTTGGTGACAGAAATGCAAATGACCATGTAATGAATGAGATAAGCAAACTGAGATGTGAATACAGGTTGGCCCTGCAGGAAATAAGAAGCAAAATGTGTGAACTGAAGCAAGAAAATGCCCTACTGAGACAGGAGATAACAGAGCTGAAGACTCCTGGATGCCTGAAACAGGAGGACGCCATAGAAACACAGAGGAGTGAAGACAACATGGCCTCCACTGGCCAGGAGGGAGCTATGGTAACTAACACCAGTACAGACACCATGGCCTCCACTGGCCAGGAGGGAGCTATGGTAACTAACACCAGTACAGACACCATGGCCTCCACTGGCCAGGAGGGAGCTATGGTAACTAACACCAGTACAGACACCATGGCCTCCACTGGCCAGGAGGGAGCTATGGTAACTAACACCAGTACAGACACCATGGCCTCCACTGGCCAGGAGGGAGCTATGGTAACTAACACCAGTACAGACACCATGGCCTCCACTGGCCAGGAGGGAGCTATGGTAACTAACACCAGTACAGACACCATGGCCTCCACTGGCCAGGAGGGAGCTATGGTAACTAACACCAGTACAGACACCATGGCCTCCACTGGCCAGGACACTGAGATACCAAATAACTCCAACAATATGAATGCTCCTGAAAATAACATAAGTGAACCACAAACCAGAGATATAGAAAAGAGAAGAGAACCAGCCACCAGCAAAATCTCTAGCACAGACCCCCAGCTTCACCCACGTACCCCACCCGTGACCTCACAACGTTTTGATACCATCCTAATAATGGACTCAAATGGGAAATACCTGTTTCCAGGAAAAAGGGTCAAAAAAATCCACTGTGCAACAATTGAGCAGGTGATAGCAGTCATCAATAACCCACGGTTCACAAGCCCAAATCATATTTTTATACACACAGGAACAAACAATCTGCCAGCCCAACACCAGCAGATCGCAGGACAACTGACCCAACTAGCAAAGACGGCAAAACTAAAATTCCCAGACAGCAAAATAATTCTATCATCTCTGCTCCCAAGAAATGATGTATCCAGCCAAACTACCCAGAGCATCAACACGGACCTGACCACAAGAATCAAGGCTGTGCCCGACGTGATCCTGGAACAACACCCCTCCATAAAACACCAACACCTCTATGACGACAAGCACCTAAACAAACAAGGGGTCAGCCTACTGGCCAAAGAGCTGAAGGACATTATACTAACCAGAGACCCCATGCCTGGACTCAACAACAACCAAAATCCCATGGAAAGACCCCCAACAATAAAAAGACAGGAAACCCCAATTTCATCACAGGAGGCCAGAAACAAAGCCCTTCACCCAACATCGGGCCATCAGAGGAGGAGACCACCATGGAGGGGACCATCAGCCCCACACAGAGACATGCAGGGCAGAGATATGGAAGAGATTAGAACCCTGCTCAGCACATTGTGCAGGAAACTAACACACCTATAAACCAGTCGTAAATCCAGAGTGTCTTACACAGCCGCACTCATTACAAGGTATATACACATGAGGTATATAGAAAAAAAAAAAAAAAAATGACCTCATTTACAATCAGCAGCTGGAACATCCAAGGCCTGAGCACCTCGGCCTTTGGATGTAAAACAAATGACCCCGACTTTATTCAAAGACTGAAGAATATAGACATTCAGATCCTCCTGGAAACACGGACCAGAGCTGAAAACGAATCTCTGGTGCCAATCGGATACAGGGAAATCTCTGTCCCTGCCCTTAAAAATAAAAACACCAAACAGGGCCGCTGCTCAGGAGGAATATTGATCTGGTATAAAGAAGAGCTCCACCAGTACATCAAACCAGTGAAGAGAGGAGGCAGCCACATATGGATCAGAATCAGCAGCTCCATCCTCACCTCTCAGTCCGATGTCTACCTCTGCACCACCTATATACCACCGCCAGAGTCCCCCTACTTCAATCCAGACAGCTTTGAGATCTTACAAGAAGAAGCCACCCATTATCAGGTCCTGGGCAAAGTTCTCATCTTTGGAGACCTCAATGCAAGAACAGGGAGAGAAAAAGACTTTCTGACCACAGATGGAAACATCTACATATTTGGGGCAGAGAACGACAGTCACGACTCAGAACACTCAGAGAGAAACAGCTATGACAGTACAGTCAACAAAAGTGGCAAAAAGCTCCTGAACTTATGTAAAAGTTTAGGTCTTCATATTCTTAATGGACGTACAAAGGGAGACTCACTGGGAAGATATACACTAAACTCCCATGTAGGAAGGAGTGTAGTAGACTACGCCATTACAGATATGGACCCGGCAAATATTAGCACCTTCATAGTCACCCCACAAACGCACCTGTCAGACCACAGCCAACTTCTCCTGTACATAAAATCTACAGAGAAACCATCCACACAAAAGCCACAGCAGAGCAGCCTCTACAACCGACCTCTATCCTATAAATGGTCCAAGACGTCATAAATAAAATATAAAGAGGCTCCCAACAGACCGGAATTACAGGAGATGCTCCACAACTTCTACAGCTACAAGTACAAGTCAAACCCAGAAGGAGTGAATCAAGCTGCAAAAGACCTCAACAAAATATTCCACACCATGGCCAAATTGTCCGACCTCAAACAAGTCAACTATAAGAGGCCAAAAGAAAAGCAGATCAATGGTTGGTTTGACAAAGAGTGTAAAGCCGTTCGAAAGACCCTGAGAACAGCCTCAAACAATAAACACAGAGACCCCAACAACCCAGACCTGAGGGAAGCCTATGACACCATACAAAAGCAGTACAAAACCATCCTCAGGAGGAAGAAGCAGAGCTACATCTCTACCAAACTTAGCCAACTCCAAGACGCCCTCCAAGACAACTCCTTCTGGGAAATATGGAGCCACATGGACACAAAGAGCAAGAAAAAGAATGACACCCATTTCCAAAATGGCAACATCTGGCTCCAGTACTTCAGAGACCTCTACAAAGACATCCCAAAAGAAGGACTAAGCCAAGAGCAGGAAAACATAACATCAAAACTAAAGGCAATGGAAGAGAAAATCAAAAACTTCCAAAACCCACTGGACACACCAATTACATTACAGGAAGTTGCAGAGAAAATCACTTCCATAAAGTGTAAAAAATCTAGTGGTCTGGATGGAATCCCCCCAGAGATGTTGAAGTACAGCCCACCAGAAATTCAAGCTGCAATGGTTAAACTGTTCAACATTGTGCTGAGTGGTGGTTACTTCCCTCGTACCTGGAACCAAGGACTCATTACACCGATCCACAAGAGTGGGGACAGGTATGACCCTGCCAACTACAGAGGCATATGCGTCAGCAGTAACTTAGGAAAACTGTTCAACAGCATCCTAAACAAAAGGATCATCAGTTTCCTTACCGAGCACAATGTCCTGAGCAAAAGCCAAGCAGGGTTCGTGCCAAACCACCGCACCACGGACCACATCTACACCCTGCACAGTCTCATTCAGAGCCACGTCCACAATACAAAGCATGGGAAGATATACGCCTGCTTTGTAGACTTTAAAAAGGCCTTTGACTCAGTGTGGCACCTGGGCTTGTTCTTAAAAATGCTGGAAAGCGGAATAGGAGGAAAGACCTACGATGTCATCAAAAGCTCCTACACCGAGAACCTCTGCAGTGTGAGTGTGAACGGTAGAAGAACGGCTTATTTCCAGCAGAGCCGAGGAGTCAGACAGGGCTGCAGCCTAAGTCCAACGCTCTTCAATATTTACATCAATGAGCTGGCTACTGCTCTAGAATCTTCAACTGCTCCAGGTCTCACACTCCATGACGCCGAGGTGAAATTCTTGCTCTATGCAGATGACCTACTGCTGGTGTCATCAACCGAGAAAGGTCTCCAAGACAACCTACAAATTTTGGAGAAATTCAGCTCCACATGGGCACTACCGATCAATCTAAAGAAAACCAACATCATGGTGTTCCAGAAGAGAAAAAGAAGATTTGACCAGCATCCTTCATTGTCGTAAATGGCTGCACTCTAACAGGAACAGACAAATACACCTACTTGGGCCTGGAAATTCACCAGTCAGGGAGCTTCAAACAAGCCATAGAGACCCTGAAAAACAAGGCCTGCAAAACCTTTTATGCCATTCGAAGGAAATTGTATCATCTGAAGCCACCAGTGAGGGTCTGGCTAAAAATCTTCGATTCCATCATTGCCCCAATCCTCCTGTACGGCAGCGAAGTCTGGGGCCCTCACACTTACCCAGATTGGTCAAGGTGGGATTCCAGCCCAACAGAAATATTCCACCTGGAATTCTGTAAGCACCTTCTCCAGGTCCATCGAAGCACCTCCAACAGTGCCTGTCGAGCTGAGCTGGGCAGATTCCCTCTACACCTAGCAGCTCTGAAGAGGTCACTATCATTTCAGGCTCACCTACAGAGTAGCAATCCAAGCTCCCATCACCACAAAGCTCTGATATATATACGTGGGCCAGATGAACCAGGACCCCTGACACAGCTCTCCCAAACCCAACTGGACAAAATAACCAATCACAGCAGCCTGACAAGAACCAGAATCAGGAAGATGGTTGACGAGGGCCAGGAGAGGTATGTCAATGACTGGAGGACCGACATCAACACCTCACAGAAACTGAGCACGTACCAGAGACTACAGAGAGACTACAGACTGGCCCCATATCTGGAAAAACTCCCGGATCCCAGAGACCGCAGGACCCTGAGCCGATATAGACTCAGTGCCCACAGTCTAGCCATCGAATCCGGTCGACACAAGCAAAGCTACAAGCCCAGGGAGGACAGACTGTGCCAACACTGTGACCTAGAGGCCCTGGAGGATGAAACCCACTTTGTGCTACACTGCACCAAGTACTCAGCAGTGAGGGACACTCACTTCAGGAGACTCTCCCATCTCTTCCCGGATATCAGCTCCATGAAGGAGGAAGAGAAAATATATATCCTGCTGGGGGAAGAAGAGAGCGCAGTGGAGATAGCAGCGCGGTATGTGAGCGAATGTCATAGACTTCGAGAAAGAGAACTATGATAAGTCATGGACTTCCACAGCCCCCCATCCCAGATGTGGCCCCCCAATCCCCACCCTGGATATGCCCCATCCACCGTTACTACAGTCCCCACCCTGGATATGCCCCATCATAAGCCATGGACTTCCATAGCCCCCATCCTAGAAGTGCCCCCACAGTGCCCACCCTGGATGTGCCCCATCCATCCTTCCTACAGCCCCCACCCACCATCCCCACAGCCCCAGTCCCTAGTGTACACTTGCTTTGGCAAAACTAATTTGTATTTGGTCCTGCCAATAAAGCTTATTTGATTTGATTTGATAGAGGGATAGATCGAGGGATAGATAGATAGAGGGATAGATAGATAGAGGGATAGATAGATACATAGATAGAAAGATAGATAGAGGGATAGATAGATAGATAGAGGGATAGATAGATAGATAGATAGATAGATAGATAGATAGAGGGATAGATAGATAGATAGATAGATAGAGGGATAGATAGATATCTAGATAGATAGATAGATAGAGGGATAGATAGAGGGATAGATAGATAGAGGGATAGATAGATAGATAGATAGATAGATGGATAGATAGATAGAGGGATAGATAGATAGGTAGATAATAGATAGATAGATAGATAGATAGATAGATAGATAGATAGATGTATAGATAGGTACTTGCCTGACTTCAAACTGGACTGGCAGCACCTCCCAATGTGAATACATTTTTGTATCATGAACAGATACGCACCGGTTCACATTGGGAGGTGCTGCCAGTCCAGTTTGAAGTAAGGCAAGTACCAGCATGGGAGACCGGCTGGGAATCCATGGTTTCATTCTTTTTTCTTTATATTAGATAGATAGATAGATAGAGGGATAGAGAGATAGATGGAGAGAGAGATAGAGGGATAGATAGATAGAGGGATAGATAGATAGATAGATAGATAGAGGGATAGAGAGATAGATGGAGAGAGAGATAGATAGATGCCCATCAACCAAAAGAAGACCAAAGTCATGGTATTTCAGAAGAGGAAGTATAACGAAACCTCTACTCCCTCCCTCACACTAAATGGCACCACGCTGGAGAGGACCAGCAGCTATACCTACCTCGGTCTGGAGCTAAGCCAAACTGGGAGCCTTAAGCAAGCAGCAGAAGCCCTGAAATGGAAAGCATGCAGAACCTTTTATGCTATCAGAAGACAACTGTACCACCTCAAACCACCGGTGAGAGTCTGGCTCAAGATATTTGACAGCGTCATTGTCGCAGGCGGAGGAGGGGACGCCACGCTCTCCCACTGCTCGGGTCCGGCTGCCGCTGCTGCTGCAGCCTGCCGCTGCTCGGTGGCTCGAGCGATGGGCCGGATCCCGGGGACTCTAGCGGCGCTCCTCGCCCGTGAGTGAAAGGGGTTTGGTTTTTGGGATAGTCTATTGTCCGTGACGCCACCCACGGCTGTGGTGATGGAGTGGACACCACCGCTGCTCTGTATGGGAATCCCGGGAGCGGTGACAGGGAGCAGCAAAGTTGTTAATTCTCCCCTCCGTGGGTAGGGAGTTGGTTGTCCCGGGGCCCAGTGATGGGGTTGGGATGGTGGACAGGCGGGTATGGGGCCTGTGGAGGTGCAGGGGCGCAGGGGCAGCGCTGTGCCGCACGGCACGGAGGTACTCACTCAGCCAGTAAACACGACACAGTTCTCGGTAAACAAACGGCTGGTTGGACGGGTCCCTCGGACGGTTACGGTGCTAATGTTCCCTGCAGTTGACGGTGACGGTCTCTTCCCTGCACCTATGTATAGTCTTTTGGTAGCGATGGGTTCCCACCGGTAACCCGCTCCCTGACCTGGATATGAGCCGGAGGAGCCCTCTCTTGCCCGCAGGCGCTGGCCCTGGGAAACTGGTGCCTTGGCGGTGGCGGTGTCTCCCCTTAACGGTCGGACTGTTGCCTTCAATCGGGACTTGGTTGTTGGGAGACAGAGGTCCCCTTCACTGACGGATTTGACAAATTATGGCGACTCCTAGCCTTGCCGGGATCCGAAAGGCCCCTGCCCTGGTGCTGACTGTTCTTTGTATACCGCTCCGGTACCGCCGGGTCACCACTCGTCCACGGTCCTTTCGGCAACCTCCGAGCAATCTCTCCTGCAGACGGTCACCGCCGTCTGCCAACCTTGCTGTCTCAGTCCGGGGCACACACCCGGACTAACTTCAGGCTTCTTGTTGTCACTTTTCTCTGTCACTTCTTCCTTCTCTCACTACAACTCCACTGTTTACTCCTTCAACTCCAAACCTAATCTGCCTGGTTTTCCCGCCTCCAGGGCTGTGAACTCCTCGGTGGGCGGAGCCAACCGCCTGGCCCACCCCCTGGTGTGGACACCAGCTCCTGGAGGAAGGCAACAAGGATTTAAGTTTTGACCTTGGTGTTCCTGCAGGGAATGCGGGGTGCGTGTGGTGTTGTGACCTGTGACCCCTGGCTTGCCCAGGGCGTCACATTCCCCCTTAGTAAAACGCAGACCGTCCTCGGGCTGCCCGTCCAACACCGGTTTTATTTTCCTTTTTTTTTTTTCTGGAAAAAATAGAAAACGGTAACATATATACAAGTAGAAAAACATCATCCCACATCGGGAGGCACATTTCTTAAACGTTACGGTTTTAAGCGGTTAACGGTTACGGTCTCCGCTCTCTCCCACCCAAGCAACCTGGCCCTGATGCTGCCAATAGAAAACAGGCAGCACCCCTTGACCCCAGTCCTGCACCAAGTTACCCGAGCGGGATCTGTCCTTCCTCTCCAGAGGGTAGCCACCGGTTCCTGTGGTGGCTGGGCCCCAGCCTGCTCTGCTGCGGGCCCTCCCTCCAATCTGCCTCTCCGGAGGCGGCAATTGCGGAAACGGTAACGGTAACACAACTTATTTACAAGCCACTAGCGTCTGTGGTTGCCCTGCAAGTTCACGGGCTTGTCCATAAGGAGTTCCTTATGCCATCAATTTTGTAAACGGTCCCCACGGGGACAACAATGCCGGCAACGGCCGGTTCAATCAAGCAGGTAATCAGATGACTTTTCACGGTTATCATTGACTTATCATTCTCATCTTCAAACACTGGTGGTCCCAACGGGGACAACTTTTAGGCGGAGGACCGCCGGCTTAGCAGTCCATCCTCAATCGCGGGGCTCTAGTGCCACCTTCACATGGTGCACCGCTGTGGACCCCAATGGTAGCTCGCTGCGGGTCATCTTCCTCCATATTCATGCAGGCATGCACATCCGCTCTACACCCCTTTCGGGCATCGATCTCCCTGCGCAGCTGCTGTTGCCGTCGCTCCCAGCCGGGAGCACTTTCTGTTTGCTCCGGTTCAGCGTGTGCGGGGGACGGGCCCAGCCAGAGTCCCTCCGTGTCGGGTACGACCGGCACCTTCAGTAATGAGGGACCCCGCTGTGACATGGCCTGCTCTGCCTCCTGGCAGCTGCATCCCCGCCGTGCCTCCGGTGCATCTTTGCTGACGGCTTCAGCCTTCGGCTTCTTCCATGGAAGCGGATCAGGGCGGTCACGAGCTTCTGCTGCAGGTCGGTCCGCCGGGGCGGATTGGCAGGGTACCGCTACCGGTGGTGGTGGTAGCGGGCCTAGTGGCGGGGCAGCAGCAGCCAACACGGGTAGCGGGGGAGGTAGCAGGGCGAGCGGGTATGGACCAGGTCCCTCAGCCGCGATGACCGACCCACTAGGGGCACAGGGGCGTGGGTCACTTACCCTCCCTTCCAAGACTCCCTCCACCTCGCGTCTCCGTATGGCCGCCACCACTTCCGCCATGTCGGCCTCCCACTCCTCCATGAGGAGCTGCATCTTGACCTGCAGACGGCTGCTTAGCTGGACGGTCCGGACTTCCACCCACGCTGCGGGGCCAGGCACGGGGACCACGGTGTTGTCGGTCGGACTCAGCATCTTTAGCAGCGGCCCCTTCAAGGAACCAGTCAATGGCCGCAGGGTCCTGGCGTCCCTGCTTCTATAGCCGCGGCTACATGCGACCAGTCGCCATTTCGTCCCCCTTAGCCTCTTTCCGGCCCCTCCTCTATCGGGGCGGGGTTTTGGCCTTCGCGCCTCTGCTACTCGCGAAGACGCTCGAGCGGGAACTTTTCGCGCCAAAGATGGCGGCTTCTGAAATTTTCCGGCCAGACACCTCCGGCGGTCACAAGGCGCACCACTACCCAACGGCAGAGCGGTAAGATCCTGTTCGTGACGCCAAGTTGTCGCGGGCGGAGGAGGGGACGCCGCGCTCTCCCACTGCTCGGGTCCGGCTGCCGCTGCTGCTGCAGCCTGCCGCTGCTCGGTGGCTCGAGCGATGGGCCGGATCCCGGGGACTCTAGCGGCGCTCCTCGCCCGTGAGTGAAAGGGGTTTGGTTTTTGGGATAGTCTATTGTCCGTGACGCCACCCACGGCTGTGGTGATGGAGTGGACACCACCGCTGCTCTGTATGGGAATCCCGGGAGCGGTGACAGGGAGCAGCAAAGTTGTTAATTCTCCCCTCCGTGGGTAGGGGGTTGGTTGTCCCGGGGCCCAGTGATGGGGTTGGGATGGTGGACAGGCGGGTATGGGGCCTGTGGAGGTGCAGGGGCGCAGCACGGAGGTACTCACTCAGCCAGTAAACACGACACAGTTCTCGGTAAACAAACGGCTGGTTGGACAGGTCCCTCGGACGGTTACGGTGCTGATGTTCCCTGCAGTTGACGGTGATGGTCTCTTCCCTGCACCTATGTATAGTCTTTTGGTAGCGATGGGTTCCCACCGGTAACCCGCTCCCCGACCTGGATATGAGCCGGAGGAGCCCTCTCTTGCCCGCAGGCGCTGGCCCTGGGAAACTGGTGCCTTGGCGGTGGCGGTGTCTCCCCTTAACGGTCGTACTGTTGCCTTCAATCGGGACTTGGTTGTTGGGAGACAGAGGTCCCCTTCACTGACGGATTTGGCAAATTATGGCGACTCCTAGCCTTGCCGGGATCCGAAAGGCCCCTGCCCTGGTGCTGACTGTTCTTTGTATACCGCTCCGGTACCGCCGGGTCACCACCCGTCCACGGTCCTTTCGGCAACCTCCGAGCAATCTCTCCTGCAGACGGTCACCGCCGTCTGCCAACCTTGCTGTCTCAGTCCGGGGCACACACCCGGACTAACTTCAGGCTTCTTGTTGTCACTTTTCTCTGTCACTTCTTCCTTCTCTCACTACAACTCCACTGTTTACTCCTTCAACTCCAAACCTAATCTGCCTGGTTTTCCCGCCTCCAGGGCTGTGAACTCCTCGGTGGGCGGAGCCAACCGCCTGGCCCACACCCTGGTGTGGACACCAGCCCCTGGAGGAAGGCAACAAGGATTTAAGTTTTGACCTTGGTGTTCCTGCAGGGAATGTGGGGTGCGTGTGGTGTTGTGACCTGTGACCCCTGGCTTGCTCAGGGCGTCACATCATCACCCCTATACTGCTGTATGGCAGCGAGGTATGGGGCCCAGTGACCTATCCGGACCAAACAAAGTGGGATTCCAGTACAACTGAAGTCTTCCATCTGGAGTTCTGCAAATATCTCCTCCAAGTCCATCGCAGCACCTCAAGCATAGCCTGTCGGGCAGAGCTGGGCCGATTCCCCTTATGGCTCAGTATAAACAAGCGGGCACTATCACACCAGGCGAACATACAGAACAGCAACCCCAGCTCCTACCATCATAAAGCCCTGCTGAGCTGGAGCCCAGAGCAAGCCAGGAACCCCGGCAGCCAGTACAGCCAAAGTCAGCAACAAACCCTGACAAAAGCCCAAATAAAAGAGATCTCAGAAAGCTGCAAGAAGCAATACATAGAGGTCTGGAAGAGTGAATTAGAGAACTCCCAGAAACTCACCATCTACCGGTCACTGCAGAGGGACTACACTCTGGCCAAATATCTGCAAAGGTTACGCCACCCCAAAGACAGGCAGACCCTGAGCCTGTACAGACTGAGTGACCACTGCCTAGAGGTGGAAACATGGCGGCACCGACAGACATACAAGCCGCGGGAGAACAGACTGTGCCAGCACTGCCAGCAGGGGGCTCTGGAGGACGAGGCACATTTCCTACTGCACTGTGACAAATACTCAGCAGTGAGGGCCTCCCACTTCCAGAAACTTACCGCTCATACCCCGGACTTTCCATCCATGGACGAGGAGAGGAAACTCCGCATCCTACTGGGGGAAGAGGAATTAATGGTGGAGATCGCTGCCCAATATGTCTCCACTTGTCAAAAGATGAGGGGTACTAAAGACCTCCAAATGGGCCATCACTCCCTAAATTGTGGCCCCAACACCCCATCCCCACAACCCTAACCCACTCCCCTGTCACACTTCTTTTTTTGCTTTGGCAATGCTAATAGTTTTTTGGTCCTGCCAATAAAGCCTATTTGATTTGATTTGATTTGATTTGATAGATAGATAGAAGGAATAGATAGATAGATAGATAGATAGATAGATAGAGGGATAGATAGATAGATAGATAGATAGAGGGATAGATAGATAGATAGAGGGATGGATAGATAGATAGATAGATAGATAGATAGATAGATAGATAGATAGATAGATAGATAGATAGATAGACAGAAAGTGGGATAGATAGACAGATAGATAGATAGATAGATAGATAGATAGAGTGATGGATAGATAGAGGGATGGATAGATAGATAGATAGATAGATAGATAGATAGATAGAGGGATAGATAGATAGATAGATAGAGGGATAGATAGATAGATAGATAGAGGGATAGATAGATAGATAGATAGATAGATAGATAGATAGATAGAGGGATAGATAGATAGATAGATAGATAGAGGGATGGATAGAGGGATGGATAGATAGAGGGATATATATATATATATATATATATATATATATATATATATATACAGTGCCTACAAGTAGTATTCAACCCCCTGCAGATTTATTTAGCAGGTTTACACATTCGGAATTAACTTGGCATTGTGACATTTGGACTGTAGATCAGCCTGGCAGTGTGAAATGCAGCAAAAAAGAATGTTATTTCTTTTTTATTTATTTTTTTAAATTGTGAAAAGTTTGTTCAGAGGGTCATTTATTATTCAACCCCTCAAACCACCAGAATTCTGTTTGGTTCCCCTAAAGTATTAAGAAGTATTTCAGGCACAAAGAACAATGAGCTTCACATGTTTGGATTAATTATCTCTTTTTCCAGCCTTTTCTGACTAATTAAGACCCTCCCCAAACTTGTGAACAGCACTCATACATGGTCAACATGGGAAAGACAAAGGAGCATTCCAAGGCCATCAGAGACAAGATCGTGGAGGGTCACAAGGCTGGCAAGGGGTACAAAACCCTTTCCAAGGAGTTGGGCCTACCTGTCTCCACTGTTGGGAGCATCATCCGGAAGTGGAAGGCTTATGGAACTACTGTTAGCCTTCCACGGCCTGGACAGCCTTTGAAAGTTTCCTCCCGTGCCGAGGCCAGGCTTGTCCGAAGAGTCAAGGCTAACCCAAGGACAACAAGGAAGGAGCTCCGGGAAGATCTCATGGCAGTGGGGACATTGGTTTCAGTCAATATCATAAGTAACGTACTCCACCGCAATGGTCTCCGTTCCAGACGAGCCCGTAAGGTACCTTTACTTTCAAAGCGTCATGTCAAGGCTCGTCTACAGTTTGCTCTTGATCACTTGGAGGACTCTGAGACAGACTGGTTCAAGGTTCTCTGGTCTGATGAGACCAAGATCGAGATCTTTGGTGCCAACCACACACGTGACGTTTGGAGACTGGATGGCACTGCATACGACCCCAAGAATACCATCCCTACAGTCAAGCATGGTGGTGGCAGCATCATGCTGTGGGGCTGTTTCTCAGCCAAGGGGCCTGGCCATCTGGTCCGCATCCATGGGAGGATGGATAGCACGGCCTACCTGGAGATTTTGGCCAAGAACCTCCGCTCCTCCATCAAGGATCTTAAGATGGGTCGTCATTTCATTTTCCAACAAGACAACGACCCAAAGCACACAGCCAAGAAAACCAAGGCCTGGTTCAAGAGGGAAAAAATCAAGGTGTTGCAGTGGCCTAGTCAGTCTCCTGACCTTAACCCAATTGAAAACTTGTGGAAGGAGCTCAAGATTAAAGTCCACATGAGACACCCAAAGAACCTAGATAACTTGGAGAAGATCTGCATGGAGGAGTGGGCCAAGATAACTCCAGAGACCTGTGCCGGCCTGATCAGGTCTTATAAAAGACGATTATTAGCTGTAATTGCAAACAAGGGTTATTCCACAAAATATTAAACCTAGGGGTTGAATAATAATTGACCCACACTTTTATGTTGAAAATTTATTAAAATTTAACTGAGCAACATAACTTGTTGGTTTGTAAGATTTATGCATCTGTTAATAAATCCTGCTCTTGTTTGAAGTTTGCAGGCTCTAACTTATTTGCATCTTATCAAACCTGCTAAATCTGCAGGGGGTTGAATACTACTTGTAGGCACTGTATATATATACTGTATATACCCTACTGTTCAAAAGTTTGGGGTCCCCACAGACAATTTTGTCTTTTCCATGAAAAATCCTACTTTTATTTATCAGATGAGTTGCATAATGAATAGAGAATATCGTCCAGACAGTGACGAGGTTAGAAATAATGATTTTTACTTGCAATAATAATTTTCTCTTCACACTTTGCTTTTGGCACTGATCGCTCCTCTGCAGCAATTCCAGCTTTGCAGACCTTTGGCATTCTAGCTGTTAATTTGTGGAGGTAATCTGGAGATATTTCCCCCCATGCTCCCCCGCCCTCCCACAAGTTGGATTGGGTTGATGGGCACTTTTTGGTACCATACGGTCAAGCTGCTCCCACAACAGCTCTATAGGGTTGAGATCTGGTGACTGGGCTGGCCACTCCATTACAGATAGAATACCATCTGCCTGCTTCTTCCCTAAATAGTTCATGTATAATTTGGAGTTGTGCTTTGGGTCATTGTCCTGTTGTAGGATGAAATTGGCTCCAATCATGTGTTGTCCACAGGGTATGGCATGGCGTTGCAAAATGGAGTGATAGCCTTCCTTATTCAAAATTCCTTTTCCCTTGTACAAATTTCCCACTTTACCAGCACCAAAGCAAATCCAGACCATCACATTACCTCCACCATGCTTGACAGATGGCGTCAGGCACTCTTCCAGCATCTTTTCAGTAGTTTTGCGTCTCACAAATGTTCTTCTGTATGATCCAAACACCTCACACTTCGATTCGTCTGTCCATAACACTTTTTTCCAATCTTCCTCTGTCCAATGTCTGTGTTTTTTTGCCTTATTAATCTTTTCCTTTTATTTGCCACTCTCAGATATGGCTTTTTCTTTGCCATTCTTCCCTGAAGGCCAGCATCCCGGAGTCGCCTCTTCACTGTAGACATTGACAGTGGCGTTTTGTGGGTACTATTTAATGAAGCTGCCAGTTGAGGACCTGTGAGGTGTCGATTTCTCAAACTAGAGACTGTAATGTACTTGTCTTGTTGCTCAGTTGTGCAGCGCGGCATCCACTTCTTTCTACTCTGGTTAGAGCCTGTTTGTGCTCTCCTCTGAAGAGAGTAGTACACACCGTTGTAGGAAATCTTCAGTTTCTTGGCAATTTCTCACATGGAATATCCTTCATTTCTAAGAACAAGAATAGACTGTCGAGTTTCACATGAAAGTTCTCTTTTTCTGGCCATTTTGAGAGTTTAATGGAACCAACAAATATAATGCTCCAGTTTCTCAACTAGCTCAAAGGAAAGTCAGTTTTATAGCTTCTCTAATCAGCAAAACTGTTTTCAGCTGTGCTAACATACTTGCACAAGGGTTTTCAAGGGATTTCTAAACATCCATTAGTCTTCTAACACAGTTAGCAAACACAATCTACCATTAGAACACTGAAACGGTGGTTGTTGGAAATGGGTTTCTATACAACTATGTAGATATTGCATTAAAAAACAGACGTTTGCAGCTAGAATAGTCTTGTACCACATTAACAATGTATACAGTAGAGTGTATTTCTGTTTAATTAAATGTTTGCTTCATTGAAAAAAAATGTGCTTCTCTTTCAAAAATAAGGAAATATCGTAATTACCCTTAAATTTTGAACTGTAGTGTATATATATATATATATATATATATATATACAAATCCAACAGTGTAGACCAGCTCACTCCTGTGAACCACCTGGAACCTCAGCTGACCTGGTTAACTCCGTTGTGCCCGGATCAAGATGTAGGAGTCCATCCATACAAATGTGAACAATGACACAGCAAAGTCCAGCAATAACGTGAGCAGTCCAGGATGCTGTTAAAAATTTTCACTTTATTCGCAAATCCATTTATAGGCAATGGTCCAAGCAGTTCAAAACAGCATTACCGCAGGAAAGTAGTGCAGATAGGGCTACGCGTTTCAGCGGAAAAAAACATTTTCTTCACGGTCCAGAATCACTGCTCACGTTATTGCTGGACTTTGCTCTGTCTTTGTTTTATATATATATATATATATATATATATATATATACACAGGTAAAATATATCTTTGTCCCGTGTTAGCCAGTAGAGATAAAGAATTGTTTAAAAGAACTGAAGTCCTCAGTGGTTGATACCTTTTAATGGCTGAAAAGATGGTAGTATATAGCAAGCTTTCGAGACTACTCAGGTCTCTTCTTCAGGCTCAATATAACACAAAATCTGAAGAGTCACATATCTATACACAACAGGACATAGAATGGAGCAGTAAAAAGAAAAGTTATGTGAAGCAGAACTATCACTATGGCAAGAGGACAAACTGTTGTGGCCATAAATATTGCTGCAGTTCATAGATAAGCAGTGTGAAAGTTTTATTGTCCTTTGATTAGGGTCTGGTCTGGGCTGTGATGCCCCCAGATGCTCTGAGGAACACATTTCTTAATTGATGTAAAAAGACATAAATCCATGTGACACATTCATTCTTGCTCTGAATGTGTCAAAGAAGAAAACACCGGATGCACAGCTCAATATAATAAAAAGCTGGGTACTGCAGCCTGCATGAAACGTGGATTAGGGAACAAGAGAAAAGCTCATGCATAACCGGCGCACAACCCAATCATATAAAGTAGTCAGTAACTGGTTCATATGTACATATAATTGTAATTTATTAAGTCCAAAAACACACACTACAAAAACATGATAAAAACAATTAAAATTGTGCAGAACAGCACAGGTAAAGACACGTTCCCTCTTTAATCAATGGAAATTTGCCAACATGGATTCATGCAGGAAGTCAGCATATGATTGAAAATAACTAACTCCTGTATATGTATCAATAATGATTGCACAACGCATGAATTCAATGTGTAGTTAGGTGAATGATGACAACATATATACCCCAATGCTTGAATATATACATATCAAGGATACATCATGCGTAAATAATACATGTCCTAGTAATAGGATCTGAATGGTCACAAAAATTGGGCTGTGAGTAGTGGGCCCTACAGAGATAACAATGATGTCCCAAATGTTCTATGGGGTATACCTCATCAGAATCAACCAATGGGACCTGATGGTTACACGAAAAAGATTATGCAGTGAATAATCATCACCTATTTGTTTAGTCAAAATACACTACCCATATGTAAGGCATGAACATGAGAGTCATGGCAACACCAGGGGGAGCGTGGCCGGCCCCACGCGTATCGCTGCGGACAGCTTCATCAGGGGAGGGATTTGAGAACCGATGGGGAGTCACATCTAATTGAACCCAGGGGACAAGGTATGAGCGATAACCTACAGATCATAAATTTGTCTGAGTATGTCTTAACACCTGGGGAGATTTCGGTCCTCCAGAAGGGACTGACGTTTGTACCTACCCATGGTTTGGACAAATTCACGTTAATTAAAGATCTTTATTTGTTCTGTAGGAATTTAGTACTCAGAGCCATCCACAGGAAACCTGATGTGCTTAATGGCCTACCTGATATGGAGAGACAAATGTTCCAAGATCTCCTGGACCTCCTACAGGAGAATGAGAACCCAACAGGTAGGCGAGCCTTTCCACATAAAAATAAATCTATGGTTACACCACCCCTCTCCTTGGTTCCTGCTGTGAAAGTTTTCTTTGAAATGGTCAAAGCGGACGTTATGAAGTTGCCTTCTAAGATCATCTCTGATCATAATTTGAACCCCATGGAGAAGGCGGCCCTTGTCCAACTTAAAAGCAATAACCTCTTTATTATCAAAGAGGCGGACAAGGGCGGCAACGTGGTTCTATGGCCCACTACTATGTATATCGAGGAGGCTAATAGGCAACTAACCAACTCCAGGTGCTACGTCAAGATTCCATCTGACCCAACTAGCATATTCCTCAAGAATCTAAAATCCCTACTTGATCGGGCTTGTGGTTTGGGCATCATTAGTAGCAAAGAAAAGAAATATATGTGGGTTGAGCAACCAACAATACCCACATTCTATATGCTACCAAAAATCCATAAGAACGCCTCTAAGCCACCGCGTCGCCCAATCGTTTCCAGCTTTGGGAGCCTGTGTGAGAAGGTGTGTACATACTTGGATTTTTTTCTCCAGCCCATCGTCACTCAACTCCCTTCCTACCTGAGAGACTCGTCTGATTTTATCCGTTTTTGTCTTGACATCCAGATTCCTCCTCATACCTTGATTGTGACCTGTGATGTGGAATCCTTGTATTCCAACATCAAGCATGATGATGGCATCAGGGCTCTTGGTTATTTTCTTAACAAACAGTCCAATTCGGACAGAATGCATGATTCTCTGTTGATTGATTTATGCCAGTTTGTGCTTGAGCACAATTACTTTTTGTTTGACAACGCATTCTTTAGGCAAACGTCAGGAGTTGCGATGGGCGCACGGTGTGCGCCGGCCTATGCAAACTTGTTCCTTGGGTGGTGGGAGGAAACCACCGTTTTCCCCTCCCACCTCTACAAGGAACATGTTTTGCATTGGCGCAGGTATATAGATGACCTGTTTTTCCTATGGAATGGCACTGAGGAAACCTGCCAGGAATTCCTGAACTTCCTGAATGCCAACTCCCATAATATCTTTTTACCTTCAAATTTGTCATCTTCAACAGCAACCTTCCTGGATCTGAACATCACCATGGAGGAGGGTCGGCTGTCCACCAGCCTCTTCCGTAAACCCACGGCTACTAATAGCCTTCTTCGATTTGATAGTTTCCATCCTTTTCACACAAGAAGAGGGGTACCGGTGGGCCAATTCCTGAGAGTGCGTCGCAATTGTAAATCTGACAAAGAGTTCCATCATCAAGCTCATGACTTGACCAAGCGTCTCAAGAATAGAGGATATCCGAGAGGAGTCATCTCTACGGCCTTTCAACGAGCCAAACAGGACACCCAACGTGATCTATTAACCCATAGGAGGCCACATGGGGATCAGCCACTCCGACTGATTACAGAATTTAATAGTCACTGGAATCAGGTAAGACACATCTTACGGGACCATTGGAGGGTCCTTACAACTGACACTCAGGCGGCACCCCTCGTGAGTGATGTACCTCTGCTTACAGCGAGAAGGGCTCCTCGGTTGAGAGATATGCTAACCAGAAGCCATTTCAGGAGACCCACAATAAAGTTGAACAGAGGACAGGATATGAAAGGATCCTACCCGTGTGGTGAGTGCAATATATGTCAATTTATGCACCCAACCCGAAATGTATTCATCAACACTACTGACTCTACCCCACACTCTCTGTCGACATATATCAACTGTAAGACCACTAACGTTGTGTATGCCATTATATGCCCTTGTCAGAAAATCTACGTGGGACAGACATCTCAGGAGTTACGAAAAAGAATACAAAAGCATACCTCCACAATCAACTTGGCGAAATCAGATGAGAAGAAAGGGAAGACCCTGACGTCTGTGGCTGCACACTTCCTTAGACAACATGGAGGTTCATGTCATAATCTACTGTTGGTTGGACTTCAGAAAGTTACGAGCAGTGGCAGGGGTGGGTCCTTGTGGAAACCCCTATTGAGGGCTGAGGCAAGGTGGATTTTCACGCTTAAGTCCCTCACTCCTTCGGGACTTAATGAAGAATTATTGTATACTGGCTTTCTGGGTGAATAAGATTATCTATGGAGATGTAGTATTCTCATGGCTTTGTCTCTCCTCTCTCCTTTTGCTGTAGTATCTATTCATTATGGATTCAACACCAGGAGTTCGTGGTTGATTGTAACGAATATACAGTGCCTATCGAGATGGTCATCATGATTGCCACCATTACAACTCTCCTTGATTGCCATTATTGCAACTCTCCAGTTTTCCGAATGAAGTGAGGACAACGGATGGACCTTTTGCCAACATCCTGGACAGAACTACAGAGAGCTCCTGATGGACAATTGGGACTGGTTGGAATATCTGAGCCTGGCTCTCCTTCGTGGGAGAGTCGACATAATCCTGGCATCATAGCCTTAGTTCGAATTGAATTGGATGATGAGGGCATGGACACATCAATTGAGGCAGTGACCCTCTTGATCTGTTATAATTGTGATGGGTCACTCCTTCATTAATACTAGACCCAGTTCTATCACCTGGGTTATACCTGGTACGCATAGCCGTTTCCCAATTGGTCTTCTTCTGCCCTCCCCCCCCCTCCCCCCTTCCCCTTCTCCCACCCCTCCCCCCATGGCCCTTGTCCTACTGGCATGGTCCGGCGTCTCAGAGATTATCTGATGATATTTATATACTGTGGTATTGGCACCTATCCATTTAATGTCATATATATAGTACAATAACCATCCATAAATAATGGCAGAATATAACACTACTATGTGTGTGCTTGTCCCCATGGATCAAGATTCAATGATTTCTGGTTGACCTCCCTCTTCTGTGACTAGGGAACTGTATTCAAACAGATTTATAAGAAAGAAAGGGGGTTATCCCATTCTGAATATATTGGCACATGGAGACACCATGTATGCATAATAGGTCTACATCATGTGATTTTTATCTGCTCAAGGTCCCATAGCACTGGGTGGTACTATACGTTTATTTGGCATTCAATAAGTGCGTTAAGGGACATTTTTGACAGGGATTGTATATATGTAAATCCGCAATCGCGGTATTAAAGGGAAGGATCTGTAAAAACAAATAGAGGAGAGTGATCTCGTGCTGTATGATATATTACATGGGGACTCATGTACTGATGATAAATCCACATTTGGTGGTATGAACTTATGGTTGCATTAGGCAGGTGATATCGGGCACCTATTGGATTATGTGTATTGGTACATAGGGGCGGGATCCCGCCCTGCATGACCTATCACATGGGGACTCATATACATATAACAAATCCACGGATGTCATTGAGCAGGTGATACTATACATCATTGGATAATTTGCAATGGTATGGGCATTGTTGCCCTCGGGTATGTATACCCATATAGTGGATTAACCTTGTCTGATGGGAGTCCATATGATAGATGCACGACCCATGTTGTGCCGTGGATATCTCCTCTGGACCTTTAGTGAGCATGCGCAGGGCTCTGAGACTACTTAGTCTGCGCATGACATCACTTCCGGTCACGGTAATAACGATGTCTCTGTATATTGTTCGAAAATGCCCTTGCCATGTGGATTCAGGATGTACTGGTTCCCTGTGAGTTCCACTGTGCCCATTGGGCTTACTTTCGGTTTCTTTTTAATCAGCTGCATTAGTGCAACCTCCGGATACCGGGATCCCGGATGTGATGTCATATCCGGTCATGGCAGCGCCCAGCTCCGTGTACATTTAGCGTTCATGGCAACTATCAGTGGTATATTTGTGCTGTGCATGTTTAAACTCCAGAGTAACCACCAATGGTATGTCTATGTATAGCGTCCTTAGTAACTACTAATGATGTGTTTGTTCTTTACCAACTGTTTTTAATTTGATGATTAAGGTTCCTATATATATCCCCTCACATGGTCCAACTCACACCTTCCCCTGATGAAGCTGTCCGCAGCGATACGCGTGGGGCCGGCCACGCTCCCCCTGGTGTTGCCATGACTCTCATGTTCATGCCTTACATATGGGTAGTGTATTTTGACTAAACAAATAGGTGATGATTATTTACTGCATAATCTTTTTCGTGTAACCATCAGGTCCCATTGGTTGATTCTGATGAGGTATACCCCATAGAACATTTGGGACATCATTGTTATCTCTGTAGGGCCCACTACTCACAGCCCAATTTTTGTGACCATTCAGATCCTATTACTAGGACATGTATTATTTACGCATGATGTATCCTTGATATGTATATATTCAAGCATTGGGGTATATATGTTGTCATCATTCACCTAACTACACATTGAATTCATGCGTTGTGCAATCATTATTGATACATATACAGGAGTTAGTTATTTTCAATCATATGCTGACTTCCTGCATGAATCCATGTTGGCAAATTTCCATTGATTCCAGAGGGAACGTGTCTTTACCTGTGCTGTTCTGCACAATTTTAATTGTTTTTATCATGTTTTTGTAGTGTGTGTTTTTGGACTTAATAAATTACAATTATATGTACATATGAACCAGTCACTGACTACTTTATATGATTGGGTTGTGCGCCGGTTATGCATGAGCTTTTCTCTTGTTCCCTGAATGTGTCAAAGGTCATCATAAGTTTGTACTCCCATAGTCTCCTATCTCTCTGGGACTTGAAATTTCCTTTCAATACCAGCAATGTCATGTCCATGATGCTGTGGTCTGGGTTACAGAAATGTTTGGCCACAGGTAGATCCATCCTTTTTTCTCTAATTGTGTGGCGGTGAGAATTCATCCTTGTCCTGAGCTGTTGCCCGGTCTCCCCTACATACAGACCCCCAGTTGGACATTTGGTACATATAATTAAGTACACCGCATTGGTTGTGGTGCAGCTGAAGGTACCTGGGATCTTGTAGTCCTGATGTGATCTGGGAATCCTTATCTTGTCCGTTGTCAATATAAATGGACAGGGCTTACATTTTTTCTGGTTGCAGGGAAGTGTTCCTGTTGTTGGAGAGGACAGGGAGCTTCTGACAATGATGCTTCTTAGATTCGGGGGCTGTCTAAAACACAGAAGTGGGGGGTCTGGAAAAATAGATTTTAATCGAACATCTTTTTGCAGTAATGATTGTAGTTTCCGTGCAGCTCCTCTAAACACCTCCAGATTTGGATTGTAGGTGATTACAAGAGGGACCCGGTTGTTTTCTTCTTTAGTTTTATAATGTAGGAGATGGTTTCTTGATATTCTGGTGGCTCTTGTAATCTGGTTTTCAATTGCTCTTGGGTGGTAGCCTTGATTCAGAAAGGTCTTTCTGAGGCACTCAGGGTGATTGTCTCTATCTGTAGTGTTGGAACATATCCGATTGTACCTGATGGCCTGACTGTACACTATAGAGGTTTTTATGTGTTTTGGATGAAAACTGTCCCATTTCAGGTATGTTGGACGGTCACTTGGCTTCTTGTACAGGGATGTCTCTATTTCATTGTTCCGTAGTTTAATGATGGTGTCCAAAAAGTTGATTTCAGTGCAGGAGTAGTTGAGTATTAGGTTGATGGTGGGGTGAAACTGATTAAAGTGTTCATGGAAGGTCTTCAGCTGCTCCTCAGACTCTGTCCAGATGATTAAAATATCATCAATGTAACGATAGTAGGCCAGAGGCCTGATAGGACAAGAGGATAAAAAGTCACTCTCAAGCTTGGCCATAAAAAGATTTGCATATTGTGGTGCCATTTTGCTTCCCATTGCAGTCCCAGTCTCCTGTAGATATATGTTATTGTCAAATGCAAAGTAATTATGGGTGAGGATGAATTTTGTAAGCTTCACTACAGAATTGGCATCAGTTCCTGTATTTTCTAGGAAGATTTTGCAGGCATTCAATCCATCCTGGTGTGGAATATTCGAGTACAAGGATTCCACATCCATGGTGGCAAGGATGGTTCCCTCTGGTAGAGGACCTATTGCTGATAGTTTTTTCAAAAGGTCAGTAGTGTCCTGGATGTAGCTGGCCGTATCCCTTACCAAGGGTTTGAGGATACCCTCTACCCATCCAGAGACTTGTTCAGTGAGGGTGCCCACACATGAAATGATGGGTCTTCCTGGGTTTCCAGTTTTGTGAATTTTGGGAAGCACGTAGAATGTGCCTATTCTTGGACTCAACGGTATCAGTTCATCAGCTGTTGAGGATATGTCAGGCAGACAAGAGACCAACTTGTTAAGTTCCTTATAATAGTCCTGTGTAGGGTCAGACTTCAATTTTTTATAGTAGCGTGTGTCCATCAGTTGTCTGTGTGCTTCCTTCATGTAGTCTGATTTGTTCATCATGACTATTGCAACCCCCTTGTCTGCAGGTTTAATGATGAGTTCTTTGTTGGTTTTCAAAGATTTAATGGCCCTTCTTTCCTGGGCACTGATGTTGGATGGTTGCCTCCTGTGTGTGTCTAGGATAGTGGATTTTAACAAGTGTCTGAAAGTGTCTATAGTTATCCAAATGAGGGTTGCATCCAATCTGACCTTTTCCTGGTTGTCAAGAACCATCTTCCTTCAGTCTGGGTGGATTCTGAAACATCTGCATTGTTAAAATATTCCCTCAGACGTAGTCTCCTGAAGTAATCTTCCATGTCGCTGCAGAGTTCAGTTTTGTCTAGAGCTTTAGTAGGACAAAATGAGAGTCCTCTAGAAAGAACAGCAAGTTCCCCTTTGTTGGCTTTATAATCCGAGACATTGATAACACAGTTAAGCGGGCTTTACACGCTGCGACATCGTTAATGCGGAGTCGTTGGGGTCACGGAATTCGTGACGCACATCCGGCCGCATTAGCGATGCCGTTGTGTGTCACCGATAAGCGATTTTGCATCGTTGCAAAAACGTGCAAAATCGCTAATTGGCGACATGGGGGTCCATTCTCAAATATCGTTACTGCAGCAGTAACGAGGTTGTTCCTCGTTCCTGCGGCAGCACACATCGCTGCGTGTGACGCCGCAGGAACGAGGAAGCTCCCCTTACCTGCCTCCCGGCCGCTATGAGGAAGGAAGGAGGTGGGCGGGATGTTACGTCCCACTCAGCTCCGCCCCTCCGCTGCTATTGGGCGGCGGTTCAGTGACGTCGCTGTGACGCCGCACGGACCGCCTCCTTAGAAAGGAGGCGGTTCGCCCGTCACAGCGACGTCGCCGGACAGGTATGTATGTGTGACGGCTGTTGTGCGACACGGGCAGCGATTTGCCCGTGTCGCGCAACAGATGGGGGCGGGTACCCACACTAGCGATATCGGGACCGATATCGCAGTGTGTAAAGTAGCCTTTAGATGCTTTTGTGTCTTGAATGGAGTGGTTGTCAAAGTTGTCAGGTTTTGGCTTTGTTCTCAACCTGTTTGTATTAAGTCCTCAATTGAGGCGCAGTCTATGTAGTTTATTTTCCTTGTTGTGGATCAGAAGGGTTCGTAGTCTATAATAGTATTGTTGTACTTTTTGTTCTGTGCTTTCTGGAAGTGTCTTCCTTTGTTTTTCAAATTCCCTCTGGATTTTACTCTTGATGCTGTAGAAGACATGCAAAAGGTGGTTCCTTAGTCTCTCAGAAGTCGCGTGACAAAGGTTTTGTGCATAATGGGTATTGCAGGTATGTAGAATTGGGTTTGTAATCCAGGGTCCTTTGGGGATCAGATTCTCCTTTTTGCATTTGGATAAGAAAAATATGTCGCTGTTCAGTTGTGCGCGTTTCTTCAGAAGTGTCTCTAGTTCCATAAAGATGCGGTACATTCCGGTATCCTCCATTTTGATACAGGTAAAATATATCTTTGTACCGTGTTAGCCAGTAGAGATAAAACATTCTTTAAAAGAACTGAAGTCCTCAGTGGTTGATGCCTTTTAATGGCTAACTGAAAAGATGGTAATAATAGCAAGCTTTCGAGACTATCAGGTCTCTTCTTCAGGCTCAATATAACACAAAATATGAAGAATCTGGTATTGAAAGGAAATTTCTAGTCCCAGAGAGATAGGAGACTATGGGAGTACAAACTTATGATGACCTTTGACACATTCAGAGCAGGAATGAATGTATCACATGGATTTATGTCTTTTTACATCAATTAAGAAATGTGTTCTTCAGAGCATCTGGGGGCATCACAGACCTGGACCAGACCCCAATCAGAGGACAATAAAAGTTTCACACTGCTTATCTATGAACTACAGCAATATTTATGGCCACAACAATTTGTCCTCTTGCCATAGTGATAGTTCTGCTTCACATAACTTGTCTTTTTACTGCTCCATTCTATGTCCTGTTGTGTATAAATATGTGACTCTTCAGATTTTGGGTGGACTCTCAGTTCTTTTAAACAATTTATATATATATATATATATATATATATATATATATATATATATACACACACACACACCATGTATATGTATATATACAGTTAGGTCCAGAAATCTTTGGACAGTGACACAATTTTCGCGAGTTGGGCTCTGCATGCCACCACATTGGATTTGAAATGAAACCTCTACAACAGAATTCAAGTGCAGATTGTAACGTTTAATTTGAAGGTTTGAACAAAAATATCTGATAGAAATTGTAGGAATTGTACACATTTCTTTACAAACACTCCACATTTTAGGAGGTCAAAAGTAATTGGACAAATAAACCAAACCCAAACAAAATATTTTTATTTTCAATATTTTGTTGCGAATCCTTTGGAGGCAATCACTGCCTTAAGTCTGGAACCCATGGACATCACCAAACGCTGGGTTTCCTCCTTCTTAATGCTTTGCCAGGCCTTTACAGCCGCAGCCTTCAGGTCTTGCTTGTTTGTGGGTCTTTCCGTCTTAAGTCTGGATTTGAGCAAGTGAAATGCATGCTCAATTGGGTTAAGTTCTGGTGATTGACTTGGCCATTGCAGAATGTTCCACTTTTTTGCACTCATGAACTCCTGGGTAGCTTTGGCTGTATGCTTGGGGTCATTGTCCATCTGTACTATGAAGCGCCGTCCGATCAACTTTGCGGCATTTGGCTGAATCTGGGCTGAAAGTATATCCCGGTACACTTCAGAATTCATCCGGCTACTCTTGTCTGCTGTTATGTCATCAATAAACACAAGTGACCCAGTGCCATTGAAAGCCATGTATGCCCATGCCATCACGTTGCCTTCACCATGTTTTACAGAGGATGTGGTATGCCTTGGATCATGTGCCGTTCCCTTTCTTGTCCAAACTTTTTTCTTCCCATCATTCTGGTAGAGGTTGATCTTTGTCTCATCTGTCCATAGAATACTTTTCCAGAACTGAGCTGGCTTCATGAGGTGTTTTTCAGCAAATGTAACTCTGGCCTGTCTATTTTTGGAATTGATGAATGGTTTGCATCTAGATGTGAACCCTTTGTATTTACTTTATGGAGTCTTCTCTTTACTGTTGACTTAGAGACAGATACACCTACTTCACTGAGAGTGTTCTGGACTTCAGTTGATGTTGTGAACGGGTTCTTCTTCACCAAAGAAAGTATGCGGCGATCATCCACCACTGTTGTCATCCGTGGACGCCCAGGCCTTTTTGAGTTCCCAAGCTCACCAGTCAATTTCTTTTTTCTCAGAATGTACCCGACTGTTGATTTTGCTACTCCAAGCATGTCTGCTATCTCTCTGATGGATTTTTTCTTTTTTTTCAGCCTCAGGATGTTCTGCTTCACCTCAATTGAGAGTTCCTTAGACTGCATGTTGTCTGGTCACAGCAACAGCTTCCAAATGCAAAACCACACACCTGTAATCAACCCCAGACCTTTTAACTACTTCATTGATTACAGGTTAACGAGGGAGACACCTTCAGAGTTAATTGCAGCCCTTAGAGTCCCTTGTCCAATTACTTTTGGTCCCTTGAAAAAGAGGAGGCTATGCATTACAGAGCTGTGATTCCTAAACCCTTTCTCCGATTTGGATGTGAAAACTCTCATATTGCAGCTGGGAGTGTGCACTTTCAGCCCATATTATATATATAATTGTATTTCTGAACATGTTTTTGTAAACAGCTAAAATAACAAAACTTGTGTCACTGTCCAAATATTTCTGGCCCTGACTGTATGTATATATATATATATATATATATATTATATATATATATACATATATATATATATATATATATAAATATATGTATATACGGTACAGACCAAAAGTGTGGACACACCTTCTCATTCAAAGAGTTTTCATTATTTTCATGACTAAAAATTGTAGATTCACATTGAAGGCATCAAAACTGTGAATGAAAACATGTGGAAGGTAATACTTTAAGTGTGAAACAACTGAAAATATGTCTTATATTCTAGGTTCTTCAAAGTAGCCACCTTTTGCTTTGATTACTGCTTTGCACACTCTTGGCATTCTCTTGATGAGCTTCAAGAGGTAGTCACCGGAAATGGTTTTCCAACAGTCTTGAAGGAGTTACCAGAGATGCTTAGCACTTGTTGGCCCTTTTCCCTTCACTCTGCGGTCCAGCTCACCCCAAACCATCTCGATTGGGTTCAGGTCTGGTGACTGTGGAGGCCAGGTCATCTGGCGTAGCACCACATCACTCTCCTTCTTAGTCAAATAGCCCTTACACAGCCTGGAGGTGTGTTTGGGGTCATTGTCCTGTTGAAAAATAAAAGATGGTCCAACTAAACACAAACAGGATGGAATAGCATGCCGCTGCAAGATGCTGTGGTAGGCATGCTGGTGCAGTATGCCTTCAATTTTGAATAAATCCCCAACAGTGTCACCAGCAAAGCCCCCCACACCATCACACCTCCTCCTCCATGCTTCACGGTGGGAACCAGCCATGTAGAGTCCATCCGTTCACCTTTTTCCCAAAGACACGGTGGTTGGATCCAAAGATCTCAAATTTGGACTCATCAGACCAAATCACAGATTTCCACTGGTCTAATGTCCATTCCTTGTGTTCTTTAGCCCAAACAAGTCTCTTCTGCTTGTTGCCTGTCCTTAGCAGTGGTTTCCTAGCAGCTATTTTACACTGAAGGCTGCTGCACAAAGTCTCCTCTTAAGGATGGAGTCACACTTGCGAGAGACTCGCACGAGGATGATGTGATCATCACCTGGCAAGGCCTACTGCTCTCCGGACAGGAGAGTCTCAGCTGCATAGAAATACATGCAGCCAACCCGCTCTTGCCGGGTGATGTTATGCTAGACTCGTGCGAGTCTCTCGCAAGTGTGACTCTGGCCTAACAGAGGTGTGTCCAAACTTTTAGTCTGTACTGTATATATATATATATATATATATATATATCCTGCATATAATTTTTTTGGGAGCTTTGTCGTGAGGGCTTGTTTTTTTTTTCCTATTGTTGTTGATACACTTTTGGGTTAGTTTTCTGGTGATATCTTGCATTTTTTATGCAAAAAAAAAAAAAATCTTTATTTTTATATAGCGCTAACATATTCCGCAGCGCTTTACATACATCAGGAACACTGTCCCCATTGGGGCTCACAATCTAAATTCCCTATCTGTATGTCTTTGGAGTGTGGGTGGAAACCGGAGTACCCGGAGGAAAGGAGGAAACCCACGCAAACACGGGGGAGAACATACAGACTCCTTGCAGATGGTGTCCTTGGTGGGATTCGAACCCAGGGCCCCAGCGCTGCAGGGCTGCAGTGCTAACCACTGAGCCACCGTGCTGCAAAAAGAATGAGCATTAAAAATTCTGCTCCAGGAAGTTTAAGCTGCAGGTTTTGACATTTCAGCAGAAAAATTTAAAAAAAAAACAACATAATTTGGTTCATTTCTGCACATGGAAAACCTGCAGTGTATTTGTCCTGCTTGGATATGCCCAGATGTATCAGCTCATAGGGTTCCCCTGTAATATACGTTCCTGGAGAGCGAATACGTGTATATACAGCAGAGCTGCGATGGCTACAGCACTGGTCTACTTCAGGAAACGACTGAAAGGGGGGAGCATGTGAAAGCTGAGTGTGAGCCAAATATATCTATACACACACAGACGCCATATATAGCAACGTATCTCCATAGACACTCCATTCATTCCTGCTCCGTCCCCTGGAGATGTAGCAGAGTTAAATTGGTCTGTTAACCCTTCAGACAGTCCAAGTGCACCTCTCATACACACCAACAGGAAAATCTGTCCAAGTGCACCTCTCATACACACCAACAGGAAAATCTGTCCAAGTGCACCTCTCATGCACACCAACAGGAAAATCTGTACATGGGTATAATATTAAAAATAAGACCTACCCCAAAAATAAGCCCTAGCGGGATTTTTCATCCTTTTTGGAGAATAACTAACCTTTTCACTTGGCCGTGTCTATCACTTTAATGCGGGCTCGCGTGGTGAGCCTGCATTTTCCCCCCGGACATGTTGGCTGATCTGATAAGCAAAAATGTGCAGTTTGCTGGCACTAGTGGATCAGAGATCCACCTGAGCCTTTTAACTAGTTAAATGCCACTGTCAATCTCTAACAGCAGGATTTAAGATGCACCGGTGGGGAACGCACCCTTCCCTACCCCCATCAGCAGCCCCATGATTCAACATTGCATTAAAATACAATATCAGGCAATCAAAACGTCGAATCTGTGCAAAAATAGTATAATTAAAAACATCAGCTCAAGATGCAAAAAACAAGTCATCACTAAATCCCAGATCCCGAAAAATGAGAACGTTACGGGTCTCGGAAAATGGCAACAAAAGCGCAATTTTATTTATTTTATTTTTTTTTTTTACAAGCTTCTGAATTTTATTTACCACTCATATAAAAGTAAAACTTTACATGTTTGATATCTGTGTACTCGTACCGACCTGAAGAATCTTACTGCCAGGTCAGTTTTACCATATAATGAACATGGTAAATAAAAAAAACCAAACAAACAACAATCATGGAATTGCACTTTATTTTGCAATTTCATTGCACTTGGAATTTTTTCCTGTTTTCCAGTACAATATGGGGCAGAATGGATGAAGTCATGAAAAAGTGCAAGTCGTCCCGCAAAAAAACAAGCCCTCGTATGGCAATATTGACATAGAAATAAGTTATGGCTCTTGGAAGAAGGAGAGGAAAAAACGAAATCGGAAAATGGAAAATTGCCTGGGTCTGAATGGGTAAAAATATGAGCCCTACTCCAAAAATAAACCTTAGTTGTGGATCATCATACTGTAGTGTGTATATATATATATATATATATATATATATATACACATACACACACGCATGTATATATATACTAGCTGTAGTACCCGGCGTTGCCCGAGATAGTAACTGTCTCTCTCCCAGTCTCTGTCTGTCTCTCTTTCTCTTTCCCTGTCTGTCTCTTTCCCTGTCTGTCTGTTTGTATGTGCCTGTCTCTTTGTCTGTGTCTATCTGTGTTTATGTCTGTCAGTCTCTGTCTGTATCTTTCCCGGTCTGCCTCTTTCCCTGTCTGTGTTTGTCTCTTTGTCTATGTCTGTCTCTTTGTCTCTGTCTGTGTCTGTCTGTCTGTCTCTTTCCCTGTCTATCTCTGTCTGTCTGTATCGTTCCCTCTGTCTCTTTCCCTGTCTGCCTGTCTCTCTTTCTCTTTCCCTGTCTGTCTCTTTTTATGTGTCTGTGTCTATCTGTGTCTTTGTCTGTCTGTCTCTGTCTGTCTCTTTCCCTGTCTGCCTCTTTCCCTGTCCGTCTGTGTCTGTCTCCTTGTCTATGTCTGTCTCTTTGTCTCTGTCTGTGCCTGTCTGTCTCTTTCCCTGTCTGTCTGTCTCTTTCCTTCTCTGTCTATGTCTGTCTGTCTCTTTCCCTGTCTGTTTGAATCTCTTTCCCTGTCTGTCAGTCTCTGTCTCTGTCTGTCTCTTTCCCTGGCTGCATTGTGACACGCCAACATTCTTCTGAAGTCCTGACTGCATTGTGGCTCCCAGCTCCATTGACTTTAATGGAGGCAGGTTTTTTGCCAAATAACTGTAAAGCGTGGGGTTAAAATTTCCCCTCAAAACATAGTCTATGATGTTCCCTGAGTCAAATGAGGCATCTGTGCAAACGTTCGTGACTGTAAATGCGACGGTGCAGATTCCTTTAGTGGACATACACACACACACACACACATACACACACACACACACATACATACATACAGACACTCAGATACTCAATATATATATATTGGACCGCCCTTTTAAGAGCTAACAATAGTCCAATGGGGACGTTCACATGTATAAATATCCTGATGCGGATTACGTCGTCCATCTGTGGCAAATCCGTATCGACATCTGCATTTGTTACAGATTTTACAAGAATTTGTGGCGGATTTCACCCTTCGCCATGCAGAAAATGAAACCCGCTATGGACATCCTCAGCATAAAAAATATGTAAACTCCATGTGTGCAGCGTCAGGAGTATCCGCCACATGTGAACATACAGAATATGAGCATTATCTCTCCAAGCCGGGAATTTCCGCTCTGTGTCTCTGTGCACGTGACGTCTTTTTAAACTCAGGTGAACCCAACAAGGTTTTTCAAGCTGAAAAAACTTCAGGAAAGTATATCAGGGTTTTTTTTAACCCCTTGAAACGTTTGGTCAATTCCTGAGCATATTTGAATTTTTCTTTTTGCATCTAGTTTTGGAGTTTTTTCCTATGGTTTTTGCCGTCTTTTTGTTTTTCACTCCACTAAAAAATGTAAAAAATGCTCCCCCCAAAAAAAAGTCCGGGTATATTCCGCGCATCTTTTGAGATTTTTCTCATTGACTTGTATTGTAAATTACGGAGAGTCTTCCAATAAACAAAAAACAGATGAATGAATAAGTTGCTTCTTTTAGCCACGCTGCGTTTTAAAGGGAACCTGTCACCAGATTTGGTGACTATAAGCTGCGGCCACCACCAGTGGGTTCTTATATACAGTATTCTAAAATGCTGTATATAAGAGCCCAGGCCGCTGTCTAGAATGTAAAAATCACTTTATAATACCTAAACAGTCGCTGCGGTGGAGTTGGGTCATATGGGAGTCTCTGTTGCCTCCTCTTTTGGCCATCTTTGTCGTCCTTCTTCTGAAGCCTGGGTACATGCTGCGTCCTACGTCAGCCACACTCGCCGGTATTGAGGTCCTGCGCAGGCGCACTTTGAGGGCATATCAAAGTATTGTAATGCGCCTGCGCGGGATCGGCGAGTGTGTATGACGTAGGACGCATCATGCACACAGGCTTTAGGAGGACAAAGATGGCTGAAAGAGGAGGCACCGGCACCGGAGAACGGCGACAACCATATGGCCCAACTCCACCGCAGCAACCGTTTTAGGTTAAGTATTATAAAGTGTTTTTTACGTTCTACACAGCGGCCTGGGCACTTATATTATATACAGAATGTTAGAACGCAGTATATAAGAGCCCACTGGTGGTGGCCGCAGCTTATAGGCCCCAAATCTGCTGAAAGGATCCCTTTAAGAAAACTGAAGTGGTTAATGTAAGCTCAAACATACGAAGTGCAAGACGATTTTACATACAAATGTTTATTCGCCTGATCGTTTTTTGATCGATTTTTCAGAGGGTGAAAAAAATCCGCCATGTGCACATAGCCTATGAGCAGAAACTCTCTAAATCCTCCTCAAAAACTTTTGGAGAATCGAGGCCCATCCAAACCTCCCAGACAGAACTTGGACAAGGAAAGTCGGAATTGGGCTACGTGCCCCTATGCTGGATCAGCCGCGGTATTTCCACCATAAACAGAGGAATTTAGTTTCCAAGTTTTTGTGTTGCAAAAGGTGAAATCTGCGTCGATATCCGCGTAGCCACATTTATCAAAAAAATGGCAGAATTTGCACCAAATCTTGAATCAATTTCAACTTTTGAAGATCCAATGATAAAACAACAGTCGCAATGTCTTAAGCACAAAGTGCGCGATTATAAGCCTGATACCAATGTGTCAAATTTTGCACGTCAACATGGAATTCTGCACAGCTTTTTGTGCATTAATAAACTGGTGTTACACAGAGAGGAGCACTGATAAATCTGGCATTTACAATAATAACATTAATTTGCACAAAATAATGATGGCAGAAACCTAATTTCACATGTCCTCCATTGCAGCCACAAAGCCAATATTAAAAAATAAATTCAAAAATATCAGATATTCCGCACCAGACAACAGAACTCAGCACAGCCGCTGCACCTCACTAAGCTCCGCACCTATGTGCACGTCTAGCAGCTGAACCCCACCAAACTTCGCCATTGAACCCTACGAATCTCATTGTCGACGCTGAACCCAAATGAAGTCAGTGTCGCTGCAGAACTCCACCAAACTTAGCATCACCGTTGAACCCCACCAACCTCAGCAATGCTGCTGAACCCCACCTAACTCAGCGTTGCTGCTGAACCCCACCTAACTCAGCTACGCTGCTGAACCCCACCAAACTCAGCTACGCTGCTGAACCCCACCAAACTCAGCTACGCTTCTGAACCCCACCAAACTCAGCTACGCTGCTGAACCCCACCAAACTCAGCTACGCTGCTGAACCCCACCAAACTCAGCTACGCTTCTGAACCCCACCAAACTCAGCTAAGCTGCTGAACCCCACCAAACTCAGTTACGCTGCTGAACCCCACCAAACTCGGCATATCCACTGAACCCCACCAAAGTCAGTGTCACCACTAAACCCCACCAAACTCATTGTCGATGCTGAACCCCATCAAGCTCTGTGTCACCACTGAACCCCACTAAACACAGCGTCACTGCTGAACCCCACCAAACTCAGCATCACTGTTGAACCCCACCAAACTCAGCATCACTGCTGAACCCCACCAAACTCAGCATCACTGCTGAACTCCACCAACCTTAGTGTTGCTGCTGAACCCCACCAAAGTCAGTGTTGCTGCTGAACCCCACCAATCTCAGCATCACCGTTAAACCCTACCATATTCAATGTTGCTGCTTAACTCCACCAATCTCAGCGTTGCTGCTCAACCCCACTACACTCAGTGTTGCTGCTGAACCCCACCAACCTTAGTGTCGCTGCTGAACCCTGCCAACCTTAGTGTCGCTGCTGAACCCCGCGAAAGTTAGTGTCACTGCTGAACCACACTAAACACAGCGTCGCTGATGAACACCACCAAACTCAGTGTTGCTGCTGAACTCCACCAAACTCAGCGTCGTAGCTGAACCCCATCAAACTTAGCGTAACCGTTCAACTCTACCAAACTCAGTGTCATTGCTGAATTCCACCAAACTTAGCGTAACCATTCAACCCCACCAAACTTAGTGTTGCTGCTGGACCCCACCAACCTCAGCATCACTGCTAAACCCCATCAAACTCAGTGTTGCTGCTGAACCCCACCAATCCGAGCATCGCTGCTGAACCCCACCAAACATAGCGATGCTGCTTAACTCCACCAAATTCAGCGTTGCTGCTGAACCCCACCAAACCCAGTGTCGCTACTGAACCCCATCAAACACAGCTTTGCTGCTGAACCTCATCAAACTCGGCGTCACTGCTGAACCCCACCAAACTCATCGTCGTCGCTGAACCCTAACAAACTCGCTGCTGAACCCCTTCAAAGACAGCATCACTGCTGAATCCCTCCAAAGACAGCATCACTGCTGAACCCCTCCAAAGACAGCATCACTGCTGAACCCCTCCAAAGACAGCATCACTGCTGAATCCCTCCAAAGACAGCATCACTGCTGAACCCCTTCAAAGACAGCATCGCTGCTGAACCCCTCTAAAGACATCATCGCTGCTGAACCCTACCAACCTCATCGTCACTGCTGAACCCCACCAAACTCAGCGTCGCTGCTGAACCCCACCAAACTCAGCGTCGCTGCTGAACCCCACCAAACTCAGCGTCGCTGCTGATCCCCACCAAACTCAGCATATCCGCTGAACTCCACCAAAGTCAGTGTGGATGCTGAACCCCATCAAGCTCAGCGTCATCCTAAACCCCACCAAACTCGTCGTCGCCACTGAATCTCACCAAACTCAGCCTCACCACTAAACCCCACCAAACTCAGTATCGCCACTGAACCCCACCAAACTCAGCGTCACCACTGAACCCCACCAAACTCAGCGTCACCAATGAACCCCACCAAACTCAGCGTCACCACTAAACCCCACCAAACTCAGTATCGCCACTGAACCCCACCAAACTCAGCGTCACCAATGAACCCCACCAAATTCAGCGTCACCACCGAACCCCACCAAACTCAGCGTCACCACTGAACCCCACCAAACTCGTCGTCGCCACTGAACCCCACCAAACTCGTCGTCACCACTGAACCCCACCAAACTCAGCGTCACCAATGAACCCCACCAAACTCAGCGTCACCAATGAACCCCACCAAACTCAGCGTCACCACCGAACCCCACCAAACTCAGCGTCACCACTGAACCCCACCAAACTCGTCGTCGCCACTGAACCCCACCAAACTCATCGTCGCCACTGAACCCCACCAAACTCGTCGTCACCACTGAACCCCACCAAACTCAGCGTCACCAATGAACCCCACCAAACTCAGCGTCACCAATGAACCCCACCAAACTCAGCGTCACCAATGAACCCCACCAAACTCAGCGTCACCACTGAACCCCACAGAACTCAGCGCAGCTGTTAAGCGCCACTAAATCAGTATCGCTGCTACGTGTGTTCATAATCATCACAGCTGCTGTTTCCCACCAAACTCAGCTCTGCTGTACCTGACAAACTCAGCTCTACTTCATATGATAAAAGCTGCTCCTCTGTACACAACAAACTCTACACCGCTGTATCCGCCTATCCGCTGTATCCATACATGGAGGATAGACACGCTCAGTACATGGCCTTTTCTTTTTATAGTCACATCCATCCAGATCAAGGAGCATGGGAATGTGGAGACCACCCCTGCCCCCAAATCTATGCACAACTAAAAACTTTTCCCACAGCAGAAGAGACCAGCAGTAAACAACTCACATGGATGAGGGGGAGTCTGTGCTTCTTAGGGGTCCTCACATCCAGGTATGAGGGGGAGGTGGAAAAGTGCTGGAGGTCACAGAGGAAGAGAAGCCCTGGAGAAGTCACATCCCAGAAAACACAGCAGCAGCCTGGAGGGAGGAGAGGAGAGGAGAGGAGAGGAGGGAGCAATGTGCCAGGCAGCCAGCATCACAGGACAAAGTTCTGGAGGGAGAGGGTCAAACAATGGAGACAGGAAGGAAGGAGAAGGACCCCTACTGGGGTGAGGGTCTCACTGGCATGGAGTGGGGGAAACCACATAGCAGATATATTGCAAGGAATTTCCCACAGGAACGTATAGATTTAAGGCTACGCAACATTAACACCTGCCCTATTGTGTCGTGCCCCCCAATCAAGACATGGACCCCAGAAATCTTATGTGTCCCATCACATTGCAGAGCATTGCTCCATCACGCTGCCGACACTGGGTTGTCTTCCTATTATGTGTCCTGCCATTTTGGAGATGCTCTGACCCAGGCCTTAGACATCACAATTTGACCCTTGTCACTCAGATCCGACTGCCCATATTTCCTCCTTATAAGATATCACCTTCAGCTTACTGTTACTTCTTCCTCCCGTCTTTGGTTGTAATGTTCTGGGTGTCCCTGTATCTGTAGAGCCACTGAAGCCATCAGGGAGCTACAAGGTTCTGCATCCTCACCAGGATGCAGGGCCTATCACCTGGGGCCCTGGAAGACCAGTCACACACAAACACTCGATGTAATCCCAGTTTTCCCCAAGATCCCCCATAGAATGGTGCAAAGCTTGGGTCGGGCCAATGGATGGCCACCTAGAGGTGGAGCCAGTCCACTCCACTAGTTGACCAGGTGGGAGGGGCAGACAGTGGACAGTAAGTAGTCAGAGAAGTGAGAGGAGTCGAGGAGTGAAGGTGGACGTGAGGAGACACACTGACGAGGAGTGAAAAGTAACTTGGTGCCCAGGAGGGTAGTTGCCGGTGGAGTTCTCCTGGAAATACGTGTGACGCTCTGGCCGGGCCAGGTAGTCACAAACAGGCCCCTGCACAACACCTTTCCCCATGAGGTAACAGCACACTAAAACCTAGTCACCCCCCCTTAGGGCAAGATAGACACACCAGTGGGCGTGACCAGGCAGTTGGTGCACGCCCACCCAAGGGTCTAGACAGCCCAGGGCGGGAAAACACACAGTTTGTTAGATAGTCTGTGAAGTTCAAGTGGGAGAGGAGTGTGGGCCGAAGTTGTGTGAAGCTCCAGCAGAGGCGAGAACCCCAAATTGAACGGCGCTGGGGTAGGAGCCCTGGTGCCACTGACTAGGAGCCAGACGGCGGTCTCCGTCTGCAGGAGCCGGGAAGACGGCTCGGTGGAACCGAGGTGGACCGGGACAGGGTTCTAGCCCGCCGGTACCGACCTGGAGAACCGACTCGGAAACCGGAGCACACAGGGGGGTACTCGGACTCTGAAGCCAGGACCAGAAGCGAATGGAACTTGTTAATTAACCGATTGAGGCCAGGACTAGAGGTCCAGTCCCACCCAAAGTCCCTAATAGAAGACAACAGCCTACCGAGGGGGATAAAAAGTCACCGCCAAGGCTCAGAGATCCCACGGGCCAGCGTCTGCGGGCAAGGGCTCCTTAGGCCACATCCAGCCGGGAGCGGACTCCTGAAGTTTCAGGCACAGGCAGTCCACCGCTCTAAAAGGTGCAGGAGAAAGACAGAGACCACCAGTCGGGTGGGGGACCAGAACGCAGCCGGCTGCGGACACCGACCACCATCACCTTGGTTTACCAGAGACTCGTGTATTTCCTTCATAGTGAGTACACCAGCACCCTGCGATCGCCCATCTCCCTGCACCAAAACCCACCGGGTCCCGGGGCCACCATCCCTGCCCACGGAGGGGTTAACAACTTGCTGCACAACATCTCCCCCGGGTGCCCCGTCACAGCAGCGGTGGTGTCCAACCTCACCACCCACCGTGGGTGGCGTCACGAACTCTAATACGGCTCAGCCCGTACATATACGTCCCCAAATCCATCCCCATTCATTCGGAGTGTCTGCAGGAGCCCCAGGTCCGGAGACCCTCGAGCCACCACCCCGGAAGGCCCGGACACACCCCTAAACTTGGCGTCACGAACAGGATACTTATGCCTGCTTTACACGAGTCGATCTATTGTGCGATAGCATGCGCGATTGTACCCGCCCCCGTCGTTTTTGCGTCACGGGCAAATCGCTGCCCGTGGCACACAAACACGTTTAACCCCTGTTACACGCACTTACCTTCCGGACAACCTCGCTGTGGGCGACGAACGTCCACTTCCTGAAGTGGGAGGGACGTTCGGCGTCACAGCGATGTCACACTGCAGCCGGCCAATAGAAGCGGAGGGGCGGAGATTATTATTATTTATTATTATAGCGCCATCAATTCCATGGCGATTTACATGTGAAAGGGGTATACATAATAGGGAAAGTACAATAATCATAAACAATACAATGCACAGACAGGTACAGGAGGATAGATATCCCTGCCCGTGAGGGCTCACAGTCTACAAGGGATAGGTGAGGATACAGTAGGTGAGGGAAGAGCTGATTGTGCGGCGCTGTATCAGACTGAGGGTTACGGCAGGTTGTAGGCTTGTCGGAAGAGGTGGGTCTTCAGGTTCCTTTTGAAGCTTGTCAAGGTAGGCGAGAGTCTGATGTGTTGTGGCAGAGCATTCCAGAGTAAGGGGGAGGCACGGGAGAAATCTTGGATGCGATGGTGGGAAGAGGAGATGAGAGGGGAGCAGAGAAGGAGATCTTGTGAGGATCGAAGGTTACGTGCAGGTAAGTACCGGGATACTAGGTCAGAGATGTAAGGAGGAGACAGGTTGTGGATGGCTTTGTAGGTCATGGTTAGGGTTTTGAACTGGAGTCGTTGGGCAATGGGAAGCCAGTGAAGGGATTGGCAGAGAGGAGAAGTCGGGACGTAGCGGGGAGACAGGTGGATTAGTCGGGCAGCATAGTTTAGAATAGATTGTAGGGGTGCGAGACTGTTAGAAGGGAGGCCACAGAGCAGGAGGTTGCAATAATCCAGGCGGGAGATAATAAGAGCATGCGCTAGGGTTTTTGCAGCTTCTTGGGGAAGGAGAGTTCGGATTCGTGAAATATTTTTGAGTTGGAGGTGGCAGGAGGTAAAGAGGGCTTGGATGTGTGGCTTGAAAGAGAGATCAGAGTATAGGAATACTCCCAGGCAATGAGGAGTAAATATCCCGCCCACCTCCTTCCTTCCACATAGCCGGCGGGTGCCGCGGGACGCAGGTAAGCTGTGTTCATCGTTCCCGTGGTGTCACACGGAGCAACGTGTGCTGCCATGGAAATGATGAACAACCGGCGCCATTAAAAATAAATTATATTTTGAAAGTAAACAACGAGTACACGACTCACGATTTGTGAGCGATACTGCGTCGCTCGGAGGTGTCAGAGGAGACAACGTCGTGCACTATGCCGGATGTGCGTCACGAAAACCGTGATCCCGACGACACATCGCACGATAGCTCGTCTCGTGTAAAGCAGGCATTACCCATCCACTTACCTTGTGGAAGTGCGCCTTGTGTTGAAGTCAGCGGTGATCTGTTGTAAAATTTTCAGAAGCCACCATCTTGCCGCCATTTTGGGCGCGGAAAACTCCCGCCCAGCAGCTTCTTCCCCGAGCGAAGGGTGCGAAAGCCGAAGCCCCATCCCCTGGGAACACGGCCGGAAAGCAAGGCCGGAAGTCGCAAAACGAAACTTACAGGCCTAAAAGAAGAGTGCCAGCAAATGACCGAGGGGGAGAAGCGGAGGAATGTCGGCGCAAAATGAAGTCGGCGGAGCGGCGGGGCTCAGAAGTGGCAGAGGCGGAGTGGCTTTTGATGCGGAGGAGCGGAGCTCGAACCGGCTACCTGCAGGGACCGCTGCCTGGTTAGAGCAGGAGTTGCCAAGATTCTGCATCCGGGTAAGAGCGCAATCACTGCGGCAGGTGATGGTTGTCGTGGTGTGGGCCCAAGAAAGGCGGGTCACCCCAACTGTGTCGCACCAGGATAAAGCAATGCAGACTCCACAGCCCTCACTGATCAGCTGGGAGTCGGGACCTACTGCCGATGTAATCAGTGAACCCCGTGTAGCGCAGCTCCTGGAAGAAGCGGTGCCGTCTCCAGTTCCACCTCCATTCCCGTTGGAGGCCCAGAGCCCCGGGATGTACTGCACCTGGATGGGGAGCCCGGTGTCCAGACCGCAAACGGAGTCGCACAGCCCTCTGCAATGGTAGCGGAACCCATAAGTCTACCCCCACAGTTCAAAGTTTGAAGTTGGAAAGTTTTTAAGCTAAGGACCCGCTCCTGTTATACTGACTTTTCCTGACCTTTGTTGAACGTCTCCAAGTTCCCTAGGAGATGCCATCCTAAATGCAGGGTGGAAGGAAAGGAGGATCTTGTCTGACTTGTTGAACGCCACTGCGGTCGGAGCCTCAGGGGGCGCCATCAGGGGTCAGGGTCCTGGTGGAGGACGACAAGAAGTTGTGTAGGAGTGAGGACAGTTCCGTTTACAGAGTCTGGTCTACCATACCCGCACTGCAGGCAGTGGAAGACGGGGTCTTTATGGAAAGTGTCACCCGTGAGTGATGGTGGCATTGGGGACCCGTGCTGCCCTGCGGTGGACTGAGGGACAGTTGCCAGAAGAAGATGTACCGGCAGTGGAGTTAAGTTTTTTTTTTTTTTAACGGACCACCCTTCTCAGCATGCCGCAGTCTCCAGAGAGGCTGGTTGGAGGAAGGGCCTGCGGTAGTGTAGGCCGAGGTCCTGTCACTAGCAAGACCGGTGAAGACCCTCCGGGTCAGGGGTCCCCTGGACGTGGGGCCTCTGAGAGAGACTGCCGGGTAAAGAACTTATTTCCCGGCCCGAGTGGGCACCACCCGGACCCGTACCCATTTCCTGGACTGGGGAAAAAGGGTGCTGACCTGGTTTTTAGAGGCAGCATCAAGGCGAGGTTTGTTGGGTGGGGGTGAGCTGAAAAGGACCCGGTCCCGTTCCGTACCCGGTTAATAAACATGTTTTATATGCAACGTTTAAGTAAACTGCCTCCTGTTAAGGGAAGAACCAAATATTCATTAATGTAAATATGTTATTATATTTGTAATGTTTTACCCGTTTTATCTTTTTGCAGTTACAAAATAAACCGGTGGTGGTCGGACAGCCCACGGATGGTCTGTGTTTAACCAAGGGGGAGTGTGACGCCCTAGCCGGGCCAGACAGTCACAAACAGGCCCCTGCACAACACCTTCCCCCATGAGGTAACAGCAGCCGAACACTAAAACCTAGTCACCCCCCCTTAGGGCAAGATAGACACAGCAGTGGGCGTGACCAGGCGGTTGGTGCACGCCCACCCAGGGGTCTAGACAGCCCGGGGTGGGAAAACAAACAGTTTGTTAGACTAGTCTGTGAAGTTTAAGTGGGAGAGGAGTGTGGGCCGGAGTTGTGTGCAGCTCCAGCAGAGGCGAGAAGCCCAAATTGAACGGCGTCATGGTAGGAGCCCTGGTGCCACTGGCTAGGAGGCAGACGGCGGTCTCCGTCTGCAGGAGTTGGGAAGACGGCTCGGTGGAACCGAGGAGGACCGGGACAGGGTTGTAGCCCGCCAGTACTAACCCGGGGAACCGACTCGGAAACCGGGGCACACAGGGGGGTTACTCGGACCCTGAAGCCAGGACCAGAAGCGACTGGAACTGGTTAATTAACCGATTGAGGCCAGGACTAGAGGAGGTCCAGTCCCACCCAAAGTCCCTAATAGAAGACAACAGCCCACCGAGGGGGATAAAAAGTCACCGCCAAGGCTCAGAGATCCCACGGTCCAGAGTCTGTGGGCAAGGGCTACTTAGGCCACATCCAGCCAGGAGCGGACTCCTGAAGTTTCAGGTGGGCATTCCCAACTGCCTGGTCCTGCCCACTGGTGTACCTGTCTTGCCCTAAGGGGGGGTGACTAGGGTTTCAGGTCGGCTGTATGTCACCTGAGTGAGGGAAGGTGTTATGCGGGGGCCAATCTGTGACTACCTGATTTTGCCAGGGCGTCACACCACAGCAGAGCAAAAGGCGCGAAAAGAAAGCCCTGCCCCCCTGGGAGTATCCGGAATGTAAAACGAAACCGGAAGCAGGGAGCCCGGAGGCCCTGCCACAGAATGCCTCCTGGACGGTGACAAGCAACATGTCTGCACCAGGGAATCTTGCCAGCGCACCAGGTCACCCAGGGACCTGGACCGCAGAGAGGCTAGAGGCGGAGGTCCAGCGGCTGTGCTGGACTCTAGTCCGGAACACTTGCAGCGTGTCTGTCATGGTTCTCCTCCCCGTCCACATGGCTAGGGGGCGGAGCCTTCTCCCGGGCCTCACCTCTGGAGCCTAGATGCCTTAAAAGCTGACATTTCCAGTGAACCAGCGCCAGCTATAAGCTTAGCACTGCTTTGCCTGTGAGTACTGGTCCTGTGAGTGATATCCTGATCCGTCTGTTCCTGTGCCCCCGTCCCCTTGTCTGTGTTCCGTCCCCTGGTTGTCCCTCCAGTCCTCTGTCCCCTCTCCTACCTCCCCACTCGGTTGCTTTCTCTGGTACTGACCTCAGCCTGACTTTGACTCCGATTCTGCTCGTTCCTCTGGTCCTCCTTCTGCCCATATTGTGTTTGACCCAGACTGCCTGACTATTCCTTGCACGCCCCGCAGCTCTGCTCCCCAGCTGTGCTGGGAGGCATTATACGAAAACACTGTGTGTTTACTTCCTGGTTCTCGTTGCTCTGTTTGGTGTTTTCTGCTGCAGAGCTCCGGCTCCCCCTGGTGGCAGCTTGACAGTGTCGAGGAATGGAAGGCGGAGATGATGGAAGTGGTGGCAGCCATGCGGGCCTAAGAGAGAGGAACGACGCTTGACCTGGCTGCACCGACCCAGCTACCGGGATCCATCCTTGACCAGGCCGCTTCACCTCCAGAGAGACCAGAAGGGGTCGCATCACCTTCTCCACTGTAGAAGGGCAAAGTGGCACGAGTTTCCCTGACCAGACTAGAAGCGGTCACATCACCTCTGCTGGAGAAGGAGCAAGCTTCAGCACCTGATCCAGTGATGACAGCCCAGGGTACGACTTCATGACGAGCCGCGAGGAGGTCACCAAACGCGTTGATGATCTTCCCCAGGTACTGTGTCCAGTCGCTGTCAGGGACCCGGCAGCGAGCTACCCTGAACCAGGTAGCGGGAACGCAGCGATCGTTACCTGGGAGCGGGCCCGTGTTGAGGAGGACACCCGCGGAGAGTGCCAGGCCATCATTACCCAGTTGACCCGAGAGCAGGAGCAGCGGGAGGCTAGGCGGGCGCAGGCGGAGGCCAGAGACCTACAAGGAAAACAATGCCTGCGGCTTGCCACCTACCGTGGGGATGGGGTTTCATTCTGGAGCCCGGCCTGAAGGAAGGAGTCTTCATCTCCTGCCGGGATGTGAGAAGCCATCTTCCCAGAGGACACCCCGACCGGGCTCTGCATGTGGGTGACAAGGTTGCTTACACCCGGCACTATGGAGAGCGGGGCTGGTACGCCCTTGATGTGGAGGTCTTTGCAGAAAAAGCAGCCCCCGCTCCCACTTCAGCGCCAGTTCCCCAGCTGCCACCAGGAGGCAGTGAAGGTGCACGGGACCAATGCATCCAGACTGTTAGTGCTGATCCCAGTAGGCCAAGTGAACCAGATGGCCCCTTTCCAACACCCTGGTAGCTATGACCCGTTGCGCTACTAGTTTGTTTGTTTTTTGTTTGAACTGTTCCTGACTTAAAAGTGAAAAGGTTTACCAGTTTTCATGTTTGAATTGATATAAAAATGGACCCAGGCTGCAGGACTGGCAGCATCCAAAAACTCTTACCTTGTAAAAAGTTGCACCAGTTGTGCATCAACAGAGTACACCCAACCAGTGGACCCTGTTTGAGCACCACCACCAAGGAGAGGAAGCTTGGAGGAAAGGTCGGGGACAGTGATGGCCCAGACTTGGTCGCCAAAGAGACCGGTGATCTGCCTCCTTAGAGGGTTCTGGGACCAGGATCTTTGGGTGGTGGGTAAAGGGAGGGGTACTGCAGTTAATACAATGTTAAAAGCTTGAACCTCCCCTGCGTGGGAAGACCTGTTAAAGTTGATGTTTTAATGTAAAATAAAAAGTATAACCTGTATCACTTGCAGCCCGAGGATGTGCTGGAATTAACCAAGAGGGAATGTAGCAACCCTGAAGCCATCAGGGAGCTACAAGGTTCTGCATCCTCACCAGGATGCACTACATACCCCCTAGGGCCCCGGAAGACCAATGACGGTCACACACAAACACTCCAGGTAATCCCAGTTTTCCCCAACATCCCCCATAGAATGGTGTAAAGCTTGGGTCGGACCAATGGATGGCCACCTAGAGGTGGAGCCAGTCCAGTCCACTAGTTGACCAGGTGGGAGGGGCAGACAGTGGACAGTCAGTCAGAGTAGTGAGAGGAGTCGAGGAGTGAAGGTGGACGTGAGGAGACACACTGACGGGGAGTGAACAGTAACCTGGTGCCCAGGAGGGTAGTTGCCAGTGGAGTACTCCCGGAACTACGCACCAACGGGGTACAGGTCCGTAGGTCAGGCAGAAGCTCCAGGCAGGCCTGATAACACCTGCACAGCGAGGGGACCATCAAGGACCTCGCTGACCCTCAAAATCCGAGACTCAGTAGCAAAGGGAGAACCAAGGACAGAACCAGAGACTCCAACCCCACAAGGTTCACGCTACCGTCATACGGACAGCAGTGGAAAAACCACCGGACGGTGAACCCCAGTTGCTCTACGCCACGGGGACCCACCAACCAGAGACAGGTGCAGGGGAAGAAGGTACCAGATTACTACACTAGCACTGGGGCAAAGGGGATCTGAAGGTGAAACCTGCCGGCCTCGGGTGACCAGTTACCACCAGAAAGTGAGTAAAGAACCAGTTGCACTTAACCCCTTGTGTGGACTACCTTCTTCCGACACCCGTCATTACACCTACCCTCTGGGGCCCGGCACTGCTTGCAGAGTGTCTAACATTTAGGCTGCCATTAACACCAGCCCCAGTAGTGGACATTGTGCAGCGGCGGCTCCATCTACATAGCCACAACACCGCAAGTGGCGTCACGTGTGAACACTATTCTAATCCCCTGTAAATATTCCCCTTTACAAAAAGGGCCCAGGGCACGGAACCAGGCAACAGCCACGAAAGTGACATTCCCCAGTTATACCGAGTAGCCCATAACCCTGGGCGTCACATATCTATAGTTGATTGAGTATCTAAAGTGGTGTATCTAGAGTGAGGTTTTCTGACAATGAAGGTGTATCTAAAAGCAGAGTATCCAATAATGAGAGTGTATCTAGAGTGGCATATCTACAGCAGAGTATCCGACAATGCGGGTGTATCTATGAAAGTGTAATTACGGAGGAGTATATCACACCGAGTGTATATCTACAGTGGAGTATCCATTGCTCCCAACTGTCCCAATTTGAGGGCTCAGTCCTGCTGTCCTGACACAAAACATTTACCCCTGGGGAGTATACATCTATATATTTAATAGAATTGTAGAGGTAGGTCTCAAACACATCCAGAAAACATGAAGGAGGGCATCCTACATACCCTGTAAAAATTAAGAGCGAGGGCCTCCCGACGACCCTGTTGATAAGGTGAGGAGGAGGAAAAGAAAAAGAAGAAACCATGAATCTTGTACCCTTTTTGGGTGGGAAGGGGTGTATGAGAATACACCAGAAAAAAAAAGGAACATCTTAATTGGCTTTAGGTTTTGCTGTTATCATCTGGTGGGGTTGAGAGGTTTGGGCCAATCCAGGCCTTGTTCATTTTTATGAGTCAGCTTGTCAGTATTTTTAGTTGACAGGCGGTTGTGCCTATCAAGTATTATGCCCCCGGCGGCACTAAAAACCCGCTCTGACAAAACGCTAGTGGCAGGGCAGGCCAGCACCTTCAAGGCATAGATGATCAGTTCATGCCATGTGTCCAGCTTGAATACCCAATAGTTTTATGGCACAGAGGAATCACCGGGGACATTGATACAGTCTGCTAGGTGGACCTTCACCACGTTCCATAACTTTTCTTTCCTTGTCAGATTACCCTGCACATCAGGGTTTAGGCGCTGGGAGGATTTAATGAAATTGACTGAGGACACTGTCGACCACCATCTCCTTCTGTCTATGCTCCATTCAATCGGCCTGAAGGACACTGTGCTTTCCTAATTCTCTTCCTATCTTTCTGGCCGCTCATTCAGCGTCTCATTTGCTGGCTCCACATCTGCTCCTCTTCCTCTCACTGTTGGGGTTCCTCAAGGTTCAATCCTCGGCCCTCTTCTTTTCTCCCTCTACACTGCCCCAATTGGACAGACCATCAGTAGATTTGGCTTCAAGTACCATGTTTATGCTTTGACACACAGCTATACACCTCATCCCCTGACCTCACCCCCGCTGTACTACAGAACACCAATGACTGTCTGACTTCAGTCTCTGACATCATGTCTGCTCTCTATCTGAGGAAAAATTGTCAAGGCACTTCTGTTTTTAGTTTGGGTGCTCAAGTAGGGTCCAAGTCCACGTATTGAAAAATTAGCACCAGGCACTCCAATTTGTGTGAAAAAAGAATAAATTGTATTACAGCTTCAAAAAAGTTCAACATTTTGGTTGCTACTTAGACCTTCTTCAAGAACCTGTCTTATGATTATTGGGAGTCGAACAAGAAATGTTCAGATATCAAATAAGAAACAAGACAAGATGTAGACCTGTTGTGGGAATAGTTTGGGTAGAAATTCAAATAGAGTAATCTCTATGTAGATTATTGGCAGAAATGAGAGAGGGAACACCCTGTTATGAAATAATTTGAGTGAAAGTTCACATAAGGCAACCTTTATGCAGATTATTGGGCAGCAAAGGGAAAATTGCTCAATAGCTATTTCGACACAATGTATGTGGAATCCACATACATTGTGTCGAAATAACTATTGAAAAACACTTGAAAAAGTATCAATGAGAAACGAAGGGCACTTACCCCCCCCCCCCCCACAGGCACATCAAAACATAGCATGAGTATAAAATATTCCCACCACACCGTCCCCACTTATATACTGTGACTGTCACACTGCCCCTAATAAACTACACACTGCCCTCCCTTATAAATTATACCCACCACACCTTCCTCAATTATGAAATATGATCTGCACATTGTCCTCACATCATGCTGCCCCCTCCTCACAATGTCCCATGCATGCTGCCCCCTCCTCACAATGTCCCATGCATGCTGCCCCCTCCTCACAATGTCCCATGCATGCTGCCCCCTCCTCACAATCTCCCATGCATGCTTCCCCCTCCTCACAATGTCCCATGCATGCTGCCCCCTCCTCACAATGTCCCATGCATGCTGCCCCCTCCTCACAATGTCCCATGCATACTGCCCCCTCCTGACAGTGTCCCATGCATGCTGCCCCCTCCTCACAATGTCCCATGCATGCTGCCCCCTCCTCACAATCTCCCATGCATGCTGCCCCCTCCTCACAATGTCCCATGCATGCTGCCCCCTCCTCACAGTGTCCCATGCATGCTGCCCCCTCCTCACAATGTCCCATGCATGCTTCCCCCTCCTCACAATGTCCCATGCATGCTGCCCCCTCCTCACAATGTCCCATGCATGCTGCCCCCTCCTCACAATCTCCCATGCATGCTGCCCCCTCCTCACAATGTCCCATGCATGCTGCCCCCTCCTCACAGTGTCCCATGCATGCTGCCCCCTCCTCACAATGTCCCATGCATGCTTCCCCCTCCTCACAATGTCCCATGCATGCTTCCCCCTCCTCACAATGTCCCATGCATGCTGCCCCCTCCTCACAATGTCCCATGCATACTGCCCCCTCCTCACAATGTCCCGTGCATACTGCCCCCTCCTGACAGTGTCCCATGCATGCTGCCCCCTCCTGACAGTGTCCCATGCATGCTTCCCCCTCCTCACAGTGTCCCATGCATGCTGCCCCCTCCTCACAGTGTCCCATGCATGCTGCCCCCTCCTCACAGTGTCCCATGCATGCTGCCCCCTCCTGACAGTGTCCCATGCATGCTGCCCCCTCCTGACAGTGTCCCATGCATGCTGCCCCCTCCTGACAGTGTCCCATGCATGCTGCCCCCTCCTGACAGTGTCCCATGCATGCTCTGCCCCCTCCTCACAATGTCCCATGCATGCTGCCCCCTCCTCACAATGTCCCATGCATGCTTCCTCCTCCTCAAAATGTCCCATGCATGCTGCCCCCTCCTCACAATGTCCCATGCATGCTGCCCCCTCCTCACAATGTCCCATGCATGCTGCCCCCTCCTCACAATCTCCCATGCATGCTGCCCCCTCCTCACAATGTCCCATGCATGCTGCCCCCTCCTCACAGTGTCCCATGCATGCTGCCCCCTCCTCACAATGTCCCATGCATGCTTCCCCCTCCTCACAATGTCCCATGCATGCTGCCCCCTCCTCACAATGTCCCATGCATGCTGCCCCCTCCTCACAATGTCCCATGCATACTGCCCCCTCCTCACAATGTCCCGTGCATACTGCCCCCTCCTGACAGTGTCCCATGCATGCTGCCCCCTCCTGACAGTGTCCCATGCATGCTTCCCCCTCCTCACAGTGTCCCATGCATGCTGCCCCCCTCCTCACAGTGTCCCATGCATGCTGCCCCCTCCTCACAGTGTCCCATGCATGCTGCCCCCTCCTGACAGTGTCCCATGCATGCTGCCCCCTCCTGACAGTGTCCCATGCATGCTGCCCCCTCCTGACAGTGTCCCATGCATGCTGCCCCCTCCTGACAGTGTCCCATGCATGCTGCCCCCTCCTCACAATGTCCCATGCATGCTGCCCCCTCCTCACAATGTCCCATGCATGCTTCCTCCTCCTCAAAATGTCCCATGCATGCTGCCCCCTCCTCACAATGTCCTATGCATGCTGCCCCCTCCTCACAGTGTCCCGTGCATGCTGCCCCTCTCCATGAGCTCCTAATGCTGCCTTCCTCTTTTCCATAATGACACCTCCATGCTGCCCCACTCATCATACTAAGACCACCACACTAGCGCTTATGCTGAGACACACACACACACACACACACACACACACACACACACACACACACACACTACCCCACTCTTGATATTGACTCCCCTACATTGTTCCACTCCATACTGAGCCCTCACATGCTGCCCCTTCTCCATAATGAGCTCCCAATGCTGCCCTCCTCTTATTCTGAGTACTTACACTACCCCCCCCCCCCCCCCATCGATATTGTCATTGCTCTATCCCTCAACCCTTGTCCTCTGTCTCTAGCATTGGCCCCTCTCTTCCATTCCCCCAACAGCAGCCTCTCTCTCCCCGGCTCCAGCAGCAGCCTCTCCCTCAGCATCAGCCTCTCTCCCCCCAGCCTACCCCAGCATCAGCCTCTCTCCCCCCAGCCTCCCCCAGCTTCAGCCTCTCTCCCCCCAGCCTCCCTCAGCATCAGCCTCCCTGCTCCCAGCTTACCCCAGCATCAGCCTCTCTCCTCCCATCCTCCCCCAGAATGAGCCTCCTCCAGCATCAGCCTCTCTCCTCCCAGCCTCCCCCAGCATGAGCCTCCTCCAGCATTAGCCTCTCTCCTCCCAGCCTCCCCCAGCATCAGCCTCCCTGCTCCCAGCCTCCCCCAGCATCAGCCTCCCTCCTCCCACCATCAGCCTCCCTCCTCCCTCAGCCTCCCTCCTCCAAGTCTCCCTCAGCATCAACTTCCCCCCTCCAAGCCTCACCCTCCCCCTCCCAGCCTCCCCCAGCATCAGCCTCCCTCAGCATCAGCCTCCCTCAGCATCAGCCTCCCCCAGCATCAGCCTCCCTCCTCCCAGCCTCCCCCAGCATCAGCCTCCCTCCTCCCAGCATCAGCCTCCCTCCTCCTAGCCTCCCCCAGCATCAGCCTCCCTCCTCCCAGCATCAGCCTCCCTCCTCCCTCAGCCTCCCTCCTCCAAGTCTCCCTTAGCATCAGCTTCCCTCCTCCAAGCCTCCCCCTCCCCCTCCCAGCCTCCCCCAGCATCAGCTTCCCTCAGCATCAGCCTCCCCCAGAATCAGCCTCTCTCCTCCCAGCCTCCCCCAGCATCTGCCTCTCTCCTCCCAGCCTCAGCCTCTCAGCCTCTCTCTCCCCCCCAGCCTCCCCCCAGCCTCAGCCTCTCTCTCTCCCCAGCCTCCCCCCCAGCCTCAGCCTCTCTCTCCCCCCAGCCTCCCTCTCCCCCCAGCCTCCCCCAGCATCAGCCTCTCTCCTCTCAGCCTCTCTCTCCCCCCAGCCCCCCCCCCCAGCTTCAGCCTCTCTCTCCCCCCAGCCTCAGCCTCTCTCCCCCCAGCCTCTCTCTCCCCCCAGCCTCCCCCCCAGCCTCAGCCTCTCTCCCCCCAGCCTCAGCCTCTCTCTCCCCCCAGCCTCAGCGTCTCTCTCCCCCCAGCCTCCCTCTCCCCCAGCCTCAGCCTCTCTCCCCCCAGCCTCAGCCTCTCTCTCCCCCCAGGCTCAGCGTCTCTCTCCCCCCAGCCTCCCTCTCCCCCAGCCTCAGCCTCTCTCCCCCCAGCCTCAGCCTCTCTTCCCAGCCTCCCCCCAGCCTCAGCCTCTCTTTTCCCAGCCTCCCCCCAGCCTAAGCCTCTCTCTCTTCCCAGCCTCAGCCTCTCTCTCTCTTCCCAGCCTCCCCCCAGCCTCAGCCTCTTTCTCTTCCCAGCCTCTCTCTCTTCCCAGCCTCCCTCAGCCTCAGCCTCTCTCCCCCCAGCCTCCCCTTGCATGATTATAGTGGACAAAAAGAAACATCGCAACGATCATCAACTAACCTGTAAGGAGCCCATACATTCTAGGCTCTCCCCTCCCCCCATCACATACAGTTAGCACAGGCATTTCTGAGTATGCAGTGCGCCCCTCCCCTCATCACATACAATTAGCAGTAAGCACAGGCATTTCTGAGTATGCAGTGCGCCCCTCCCCTCATCACATACAATTAGCAGTAGGCACAGGCATTTCTGAGTATGCAGTGCGCCCCTCCCCTCATCACATACAATTAGCAGTAAGCACGGGCATTTCTGAGTATGCAGTGCGCCCCTCCCCTCATCACATACAATTAGCAGTAAGCACGGGCATTTCTGAGTATGCAGTGCGCCCCTCCCCTCATCACATACAATTAGCAGTAAGCACAGGCATTTCTGAGTATGCAGTGCGCCCCTCCCCTCATCACATACAATTAGCAGTAAGCACAGGCATTTCTGAGTATGCAGTGCGCCCCTCCCCTCATCACATACAATTAGCAGTAAGCACAGGCATTTCTGAGTATGCAGTGCGCCCCTCCCCTCATCACATACAATTAGCAGTTAGCACAGGCATTTCTGAGTATGCATGCAGACTGCATGCATACTCAGAAATGCCTGTGTTAACTGCTAATTGTATGTGATGGGGGGAGGGGCGCACTGCATACTCAGAAATGCCTGTGCTAACTGTATGTGATGGGGGGAGGGGTGCACTGCATGATGCAGTGCACCCCTCCCCCATCACATATAGTTAGCACAGGCATTTCTGAGTATGCAGTGCACCCCTCCCCCCATCACATACAGATAGCACAGGCATTTCTGAGTATGCAGTGCGCCCCTCCCCCCCCATCACATACAGTTAGCAGTAAAGCCCCCCTTCACATATAGACAGCTTATTACCTGCTCCGGACCCGGTGATTATCCTCCAGACGTCACACTGGTGCCTGCTGTGAGCTCTGCACAGGTTTGGATGCCCCAGCTCTTGGCAAGAAGCTGATTGGAGCGCGCGTGTTGTGACCCCGGAAATGCAGCTGTCGGCAGTTTTGGGTTCAATCAGCTCCCTGTGCCCGTTGCCTGCAGTGTATTTGTATCCGCTTTAAAGACGCGGATACATACAAATCAATAGAGGGGTGCCCGTGCGCCCAACACCCCCCCCCCCCCCCGCCGCGAAAAGACTGCGGATTTAGTGGGATAGGTAAAAAAAAATTATTTTTTTTTTTTTTTGCTGCTAGAAGGCGCCGCCCCCCCCGCATAGCGCCGCCCCAGGCACCGGACCACAGGTGCCTAGTGGTAAATACGGCCCTGCCTGTCCCCACCAGAAGGATGACTCTCCTCCTTCTCCTCCTCCTCTTCAGCCTATGAACAGACGGGATGAAACTGGTGTGAGTAGTACCTTCTGTAACACAGGCAGCCATCTCCTGTTCTTCCTCAGCCTCCTGCTGCTCATTATCACCCAATCTGATCTGAGAAGATAAGATGAGGCCAGTTTGGGCAGTATCACCCTGTGTACTTTCTTCCTCCATCTCCAACTGGTCCACATACAAAGCTTTCTCTTTAATTGTGCTCAGCAAGCGTTTGACTAGGCACAGAAGCGGGATGGTTATGCTGATTATGGCGTCATTGTTGCTCACCATCTTGGTTCATTCCTCAAAGTTTTGTAGAACTTCACAGATGTCAGACATTTAAGGCCACTTATCTTTTCTTATGTGCGTAGGCTGACCGGAATAAAGACGGGCATGTTGTAGCTGGTATTTAACTACTACCCTCTGCTGCAAACAAAGCCTTGCCAATATGTGTAATGTGGGGTTCCAGTGCGTGGGCATGTTGCACACCAGTTGGTGAGCTAGTGTGCCGCCCCCACGTCAGCAGCCTGCTGCTGCTGCTCGGATCCGAATCCGCAGTGGCTCGAGGGGTCTCCGTACCCGGGAGTCGGGGTTGCGCGGCCACTCGGAATAAAGGGGGGTTATTTACAGGTTATTGTATGGACAGTTCATGACGCTACCCGTGCTGCGTGGTAAGATGGAGTACCACCGCTGCAATGGGGAGTACCTGGTGATGATGGTGTGGGCAGCCAGATGTTTAACCCCTCCACAGGTAGGGGGGATGCCCCGAGGCTCGGTGTAGGTGACAGGGAGGTGCCGTTGGGATGGTAAGGGATCACTTAGGTACTCAGTCCAATAACGCTGACACCGACAACCATGGTAAACCAAAGTTCTTGATATCACTGCAGCAGAGAGGGAGCACGCCTGGATCCCGTGCCCATTGGTGTTGCTTGTTAGCCTGTGGCCTTTTCCATGGCACCTTACTTCTAACTCGTCCCTTTAGCATAGAACTAATCGGCTCCCGCTCACCAGTGTGGCTAACTGGGTGAGCTTGCTCTCAGGGTTCACGCTTGAGATTTTCTGGACTATGTATTGGGAAAGTCCTATGCCCCTCGTTGCGCTAGTACCCCGATTTTGGAGCTGGTGGAGAACAGATCTTGAAGACTCCGTCCTCATCGGGTAAATTACCAGGACGCCTGAAGCTCCTTCCTGACCTAGGGTCCACGTACCCCGTCGTGCCCTGGCCCCTGCCCGGTGATGGCACAAGGCCGCCGGCTGTCCTCCTTGACAGTCCGTGCTCCTTGTCACGATCCCCTGCAACCGGGGTCCAGCTCCTACCAGACCCAGACCAAAGTCTGCCACCAAGTAGTCTCAAGGAGCCCAGCTCCTGACCTCTTCTCTCGAGAGTCACCTCTTAACTGACTGTCTCCTGACACTCCTGGCCTCCCCTTAACCCCTTCAGCCCCCAGCCTGTTTTCACCTTAAAAACAAGAAAGCCTGCGGAGAGACCATCACATGTTTCTCAACTCTGGCAGCCAGCGTTGAGAAACATGTGATGATGTCTCCGCAGGCTTTCTTGTTTTGAATATTTCCCAGGGGGCATTGCTCTAGAATCACTGCATTGAGAAACACGTGATGGTGTCTCCGCGGTGTTGGATGTTGATCTCCCTAAGGTCAACCATCCTTGCTTGTGTTTTCACCTTAAAGACCAGGCCAATTTTTGCAATTTTGACGAGTGTCACTTTATGAGGTTATAACTCTGAAACGCTTCAACGGATCCTGGCGATTCTGACATTGTTTTTTCGTGACATATTGTACTTCATGTCAGTGGTAAATTTAGGACAATATGTTTTGCGTTTATTTGTGAAAATTTTGGAAATTTGGCCAAAATTTTGAAAATTTCGCAATTTTCAAAATTTGAAATTTTATGCCAATAAATCTGAGAGATATATATCACACAAAATAGTTACTATATAACATTTCCCACTTGTCTACTTTACACCAGCGTAATTTTCAAAACAAAATGTTTTTTCGTTAGGAAGTTAGAAGGGTTCAAAATTCATCAGCAATTTTCATTTTTCCAACAAAATTTACAAAAAAAACCATTTTTAAGTGCAACATCACATTTGAAGTGACTTTGAGAGGCCGAGGTGACAGAAAATACCCAAAGTGACCCCATTCTAAAATCTACACCCCTCACACTGCTCAAAACTACATCAAAGAAGTTTATTAACAGTTTAGGAGCTTCACAACAACCAAAGCAATGTGGAAGTAAAAAATGAACATTTTACTTTTTAACAGAAAAATGTTACTTTAGCCATAAAATGTAGCATTTTCACAAGGGTATCAGGAAAAAATGCACCATGAAATTAATTGTGCAATTTCTCCTGAGTACACCGATATCTCATATGTGGTGGAAATCAATTATTTGGGCGTACGGCAAGGCTCGGAAGGGAAGGAGCGCCGTTTGAATTTTTGAAAGCAAAATTGTCTGGAATAATTAGCGGATGCGATATTGCGTTTGGAAACCCCCTGAGGTGCCTAAACAATGGCGCTTCCACACAAGTGACCCAATTTTGGAAACTAGACCACTCATGGAATTTATCTAGATGTTTAGTGAGCACTTTGAACCTCTGGAGGGTTCACAAAGGTTTATGATGTTCAGCCGTGAAAATATATATATATTTTTTTTACCACGAAATTGTTATTTCAACCCGGTAGCTTTTTTTTCCACAAGGTTATCAGGAAAAAATGCACCATAAAATGTATTGTGCAATTTCTCCTGAGTACACAGATACCTCATATGTGGTGGAAAGTAATTGTTTGGGCACACGGCAGGGCTCAGAAGAGAAGGAGCGCCATTTCACAGCAAAATTGGTTCGAATTACTAGCGGACGCCATGTTACGTTTGGAGACCCCCTGAGGTGCCTAAACAATGGAGCTCCCCCACATGTGACCCCATTTTGGAAACTAGACCCCCCCCGGCATAAATCTAGATGGGTAATGAGCACTTTGAACCCTCACGTGCTTCATATATTGAGCCATAAAAACAAAAAAAGTCCTTTTTTTTTGCCACAAAAATGTTATTTTAGGCTCCATTTTTACAGGGGTAACAGGATAAAATGGACCGCAAAATTTGTTGGGCAATTTGTCCTGAGTACGCTGATACCACATATGTAGCAGAAAACCACTGTTTGGGTGCACGGCAGACCTCCAAAGGGAAGGAGGATCATTTGACTTTTTAAACGGAAAATTAGCTGGAATCGTTAGCTGCACCATGTTGCGTTTAGAGATCCCCCTGATGTGCCGAAACAGAAGAGCTCTCCCACATGTGACCCCATTTTGGAAGCTAGACTCCCCCCCCATACAAAAAAATATTAGTTTGGCAAAATAAAAAATACGGACATCAGTAAAAAAAAAAAAATGAGCGCCTGCAACTGACACTAAGGCAAGTGTCACACGTGAGATAAATGCACGAATCTCGCATCGCATCATCCGGCACAGCCACAAACTCCTGTCTGGAAGAGAGCGACCGTGCCGGATGATGCGATGCGAGACTCGTGCATCACTCTCATGTGTGGCACTGGGCTGACCCTTACAATATTTAGTAAAAAATACTGTAGTTGACGATTACTACAGTATCATTTTACTGGCCCTAAACTAAGTTTATTTGTATTTCTTTCTTAGTTTACAGAAAAAAAATCAGGACGCAGCACGCATGTACTGCAAAAAGGGGGGGACTAGGTAGGTTGGAAAAAAAGATGGATGGAGGATGAGACAGGGCGCGACGTATGGAGGAGCGGCAGAGGATGTGAGAGTGCGCAGCAGATGGAGGAGCGGCGGAGGATGGGAGAGGGCGCGGCGGAGCATGGGAGAGGGCGCGGCGGATGGAGGAGCAGCGGAGGATGGAAGACGGCACAACGGATGCAGGCGCGGCGGAGGATGGGGGGGTGGCAGGGGAGTGGGAGGTGAGATTGGGGATAGCTACCTTACAGGATGGATCTAGGCAGCAGGATCGCAGCAGATGGAGGAGGCAGCAGATGGAGGAGGTAGCAGAACCGAGAGGGGGAGAGGTGGGAGAGGGAGCAGCAGATGAAGAGGATGGGAGAGTGTGGGCAGCAGATTGGGGGGGTGCAGCGGCTGATGGGGGAGTGCGGTGGTAGATGCAGGGGCGCAGCGGCTGATGGGGGAGTGCGGTGGCAGATGCAGGGGCGCAGCAGCTGATGGGGAGGGCGGTAGCAGATGCAGGGGTTCAGCGGCTGATGGGGGAGTGTGGTGGCAGATGCAGGGGTGCAGCGGCTGATGGGGGGAGTGCGGTGGCCGATGCAGGGGCGCAGCGGCTGATGGGGGAGGGTGGTGGCAGATGGGGGAGGGCAGTGGCAGATGCAGGGGGCAGTGGCTAATGCAGGGAGGCAGTGGCTGATGCAGGGGAGCAGTGGCTGATGCAGGGGGGCAGTGGCTGATGAGGGAGGGCAGTGGCTGATGAGCGAGGGCAGTGGCTGATGGGGGGGCAGTGGCTGATGAGGAGGGCAGTGGCAGATGCGGGGGGGCAGTGGCTGATGGGGGGCACAATGGCTGATGAGGGAGGGCAGTGGCTGATGGGGGCAGTGGCTGATGGTCAGGGCACTGGCAGATGCGGGGAGGCAGTGGCTGATGGGGGGGCAGTGGCTGATGGGGGGCGCAGTGGCTGATGGAGGGGCAGTGGCTGATCAAGGGGGGCAGTAGCTGATGGGGGGGAGCAGTGGCTGATGGGGGGGAGCAATGGTTGATGCAAAGGGGCAGCAGAAGGAGCAGAGCAGCGGCGATGCCGGGGCGCCGCAGATGGAGGTGCCGGGGCGCCGCAGATGGAGGTGCGGGGGCAAGCAGATGGAGGTGCCGGGGCACCGCAGATGGAAGTGGGGGGGCGCAGCAGATGGAGGTGCCAGCGGAGCAGAGCAGCGGCGATGCAGGGGCGCAGCAGATGGAGGGCGGCGGATGATCTGGGACAGTGGCTGCGGCGGTGGATGATCGGGGAGAGCGGTGGATCGGGGGCAGTGACTTACCGATGGTCACCCGCAGGGATAGTTCTCCTCAACTTTCACGGACGGAGAAGCTGAGGAGAGCGATCACCTACAGCTCACTGGTCCCAGATACACGGTGATTGGAGAGATCGGTCACAAGGCCGATCTCTCCAATCAGTGCTGGGGGAGGGTGCAGCAAAGGTCACCCAGCTCCAGCCAGTGATCAGTGCTATAGCTGCACTGATCATAGCTGGATTTCAATGTTTCAGCCATTTTCAATGGTTGAAACATTACACTGGCTGTGATTGGCTGAGTGGCGTTCGTCAGCCAATCACAGCCTCCGTAGGTCCGGGGAGGAGACACCACCCCTCCTGAGGTCAGGTACAGGTCCTCTCCTTCCCGAATCTACAGTTTTTGTAAACAGATCGCGGTCACCGGGGCGATTTCGCCATGACGGATATATCCTTCATGGATCTTTAAGTACCAGGGCACCATGACGGATACATCCATCAAAGGTCATGAAGGGGTTAACCAACCCCCCAAGTGGGCAACCCTATTCCCTTCAAGTCAGCCACTGGTGTGTCTGGTGGGTGTGGTGCAGAGTGTTTCTAGGATTTTGATTAGCTTGATCTTGGCAACACCAAAGGTCAGGGACCTGTAACCAAGAAGGAGGTGGATATTGTACAGGAGGGCAGATTGCACAATACCCTGTGACGATCTAATAGGCCAGGGCGTCACATTCCCCCTTGGTTAAATGTAGCTCGTCCCCGAGCTACAGGACACCAGAGGTTTATTTTTTTTTTAACTGTAGAAAAAGGTAAAAAGGGTTAACACTTTATTCGCATTTTCATTCCCCGCAGGGGAGGCTTGTCACTTAAACGTTACTAATTTTTTTTAAAATAGTCCATCTCCTCAACGGTGGGACGCTACCGGTTTCAGTGGTAGCGGAGACTCATCCTACTCCATTGCAGCCTCTATCCACGACAGTCCAGTCCCAGTGTCCCGGATCCCGTTAACCCGCCACCCAAACAACCTGACCCGCTGCATACCTATGGTGGATCCATGACCAGGTTAAGATCCCGGGCGTTGTTTTAGACGACTCTGGTGGGCACAGTAGGTGTAACTCTATACAATACACAAGTTTGTGTTGGCCTCACCATTCCTGTGACCTTGGTCCATGTCTACTAAATATAAAAACTTAACAGAGTCCATGTACCGGGTGTACACATTTTAGCAATCTTCTACCAAATCTGGTAATTTTCACTCTGTTAATTAAAACCGAATAATTAGGCACTTATTTACTAACATTTAAAAATAATAACATTTGAAAATAACAAACTGTGAAAAACAATAAACGAAAGCACCGATATCTAACAGTTCTATGGCATCGTTAAACCACTGGTATTTAAACATTTTTCAACACTCTTCTCTGTACCTCCATTGAGGCTGACCAAAGTTAGCACAGGTCGATCTCCTTAACTCTGGACCCTCATCCCCCTCTGGTGGCATGGTAACACTCTCTACAGGTTCCTCGCCCTCAGTGTTAGGTGTTGCTGGTAGGACCCTATGTATACGTGGCAAGGGTACAGGCGCTACTCTGGGTGCTGGAGTGGGTGCAGTGTCAGTAAGCCTTTCCTGTTCTGGTTCTTCCACGGGTTGTGGGAATGTTAACACAGGGACTATTACTGCTCCATTCTGCATAGGCCAATCTGCCAGAAAACCACCTAGAATAGTATGGATCACTCTTTTTCTTCCTTCCACCACTGGAGTCTGGGGCTGAGGTTCATCTGCCACTCTTAAGGGTTCTGGGCACTGTTTCAGATGGTCTCTGAATATCGGAATACCGTAGCCGTGGTCCTTCCTTGATCTTTGCTGATTAAGCAGGTCTTTTGGTTATCAAAGTTGGATGGCTATACTACATATGACTCCTTTTCCCACTGATCATCTAACTTGTGCAGCTTTCTTTTTCTTTTTAACACAATCTCGCCATGGGCGAAGGGCGTTGCTTTTGCTTGCTTGTTAAAGTTCCTTTCTTGCCGTTCCCGGGTTTGATTCAGACACTCTTCAACACACTTCTGAATCTGCTTGTGCTGGGTTTGGCAACGTGAGTCCCAATCCTCTCCGGGTGCGTAAATCTTAGACAATTCAACCTCCATCTCCAGATCTACCGGAAGTCTTCCAGGCCGAGCTCTCATCAGGTAAGCTGGGGTACACTTGGTGGATCCCACCGGAATGTTGTTATAGATGGCTACTAAGTCTGGTAGCTTTTCAGGCCACTGGTTCCGTTCCTCAAGAGGAAGGGTTTTCAGCAGATTGATCACCAGGTGGTTCATCTTTTCACACATCCCATTCGTCTGCGAATGATAGGGTGTGGTGCGTATCTTCTTGCACCCATACAGACTGCAGAACTCCTGGAAGATTTCAGCCTCAAATGCAGGGCCTTGAGCCGTAAAGACCCGGTCGGGATACCCATGAGTCCTACAGAAGTGTGCCTGGAAGGCCTTTGCCACGGTGCTGGCAGTCAAATCTTTAACGGGCACCACCACCAGGAACTGCGAGTAATGGTCAACCATCGTGAGCGCGTATGTATACCTACTTCTGCTGGGGGTCAACTTGACATGGTCCAGAGCCACAATCTACAGGGGTTGTTTGGTGACAATTGGCTGAAGTGGTACTCGCTGACTGGTGCCATCCTGCCTTCTCAAGGCGCAAGGGTCGCAATTTCTACACCAGGCTTCTATGGAGTCTCTCATTCCTATCCAGTAGAAGAGACTTCTCAGCAACATCTCCAGCTTCTTCCATCCAAAGTGCCCGTCTCCATCATGGTACGCTTCCAGCACCACTGGGACATACGCCCTGGGCACCACAATCTGGCAGATCCTCTCGTGGGACTTGGGGTTGGTTAAGCTCCTGCATAGCTTGCCTTGGTGAAGGTAGAGCCGATTTTGGTCTTGCCACAATTTTCTGGCCTCCTCTGGGGCGCCTGGTTCAAGACGGGCATCAGCTCTGGCCAGCAATGCTTTGACTAAAGTATTCACAGAGAAGAATGGTTTGAAGTGAACTAACTAACCAATATTTCACAGAAAAATCACTTTCTAAAATATTAATTCTTTATTCTACAGACATTTTTTTAAAAAAAATACATACAATTCCTATAGGATATACATAGACAAAATAGTCAACAAGCAGCCAAATACAATAGACAATACAATAAACCTAGACCGATCATATAGCAGAAAGACCAGTGATATCCCCCAGCCGGGTTCAATATATCACTGTGCCAATTAACCTATTAGTATATATGATTGGAAAATTTAGTCTAGGCGTGTCTACACCCTGAGATTCCCATAGGTCCAAAATAAGGAAATTGGGAGTACCCAGAGTCTATTTGCCCCAGACAGAATTGTCCTCAAGGTCACAACGTGTTTATATGACATTATTTGCAAAACTCCTGATTACATTTCATTAAATATTTTTCACCCGACGCGTTTCTCCTCCTACACCGGAGGTTCATCAGGGGTGTATATAGTATGTCATAACACATTTAATTCATATAGACAAATGAAATAGTGAGGAGAGGCATATACAGATATCACAATCTTACAGAGAAAACCGTATCACTGAAGATTTTTCCAGCCATTCTCTAGATTTTAATCCAAATTTCTCTAGGACAAAATTGAGTTTCTTCAGTTTTTATTAAAGGTTTTGACTGATATCTAAGGGTGGGGCAGAAAATGGCCCAGTCGAGGTGCCCACTCCACATCAATTAACATAGACAATGGTTTTCATTCCAAGATTGGATTTCATTAAGCTGGTGTCACACATAACGACGACGACAACGACGTCGCTGCTACGTCACCATTTTCTGTGACGTTGCAGCGACGTCCCGTCGCTGTCGCTGTGTGTGACATCCAGCAACGACCTGGCCCCTGCTGTGAGGTCGCCGGTCGTTGCTGAATGTCCAGCTTCATTTTTTGGTCGTCACTCTCCCGCTGTGACACACACATCGCTGTGTGTGACAGCGAGAGAGCGACGAAATGAAGCGAGCAGGAGCCGGCACTGGCAGCTGCGGTAAGCTGTAACCAGCGTAAACATCGGGTAACCAAGGGAAGACCTTTCCCTGGTTACCCGATGTTTACGCTGGTTACCAGCCTCCGCTCTTGCTGCCAGTGCCGGCTCCTGCACTGTGACATGTGGCTGCAGTACGCATCGGGTAATTAACCCGATGTATACTGTAGCAAGGAGAGCAAGGAGCCAGCGCTAAGCAGTGCGCGCGGCTCCCTGCTCTCTGCACTGTGACATGTAGCTGCAGCACACATCGGGTTAATTAACCCGATGTGTGCTGCAGGAGAGCAAGGAGCCAGCGCTAAGCGCGGCTCCCTGCTCTCTGAACTGTGACATGTAGCTGCAGCACACATCGGGTTAATTAACCCGATGTGTGCTGCAGGAGAGCAAGGAGCCAGCGCTAAGCGCGGCTCCCTGCTCTCTGAACTGTGACATGTAGCTGCAGCACACATCGGGTTAATTAACCCGATGTGTGCTGCAGGAGAGCAAGGAGCCAGCGCTAAGCGCGGCTCCCTGCTCTCTGAACATGTAGCACAGCGACCTTATGATCGCTGCTTCTGCTGTGTTTGACAGCTAAGCAGCGATCATAACAGCGACTTACAAGGTCGCTGTTACGTCACCGAAAATGGTGACGTAACAGCGACGTCGTTGTCGCTGTCGTTTAGTGTGACCCCAGCTTTAGTCCATATGCTGATATGCAGATAATCTCAGCACGTGTTTAAACAAGGTCTTGTTTTTAATATGGAATGCTGCAGCTCCAGAACCTCCTCACATGGCCTCATGGGAACATCAGCTACATTTTCCAATCATATATACTAATAGGTTGATTGGCACAGTGATATATTGAACCCGGCTGGGGGATATCACTGGTCTTTCTGCTATATGATCGGTCTAGGTTTATTGTATTGTCTATTGTATTTGGCTGCTTGTTGACTATTTTGTCTATGTATATCCTATAGGAATTGTATGTATTTTTTTAAAAAATTTCTGTACAATAAAGAATTGATATTTTAGAAAGTGATTTTTCTGTGAAACAATGCTTTGACTAATTTGATTGCAGGGTCCCTGTCCTGGGCTTCCTGCCAGCCATGGTGAGGCAATGGGTCACAGGTCATTTCTTGCTGATGGGCACCTGGTCGAGGCCATTCCACAGATTGGGGCTGATGGAACGCAGGCAAATCTACTTCTTCCAGGTCATCTTCATCCCTCCCATCATCGAACAGATGGAGCATCCTGGACAGCGCATCGGCGTTGGTGTTCTTGCGACCAGCCCTGTACTTTATAACAAAATCATAATTTGCTAACCTTGCGACCCAGTGTTGCTCCAAGGCTCCCAGGTTAGCGGAGTCCAGGTGAGTCAACGGATTATTGTCTGTGTACACCTTGAACTTGGCAGCAGCAAGGTAATGCTTGAATCTTTCTGTCACGGCCCATACGAGTGCCAGGAACTCCAGCTTGGATCAACAAAAGGAAACTGGAGGAAAAACAGGTTTTTCGCCGCGCTTGAAGACTACAAACATTGGTGTCAAACAGATGATTCTTTTTATTTCATTCCTACGCGTTTCGGAGACCCCAACTGTCTCCTTCTTCAGGGAAAGTGCACCACTTCTATATGATTTTGCTCAGTACATCGGGTAAGACCCTATTGCGCCTTTTCTCTCCCATTTAGGAACTCCAGCTTGAAGGAGCTATAATTCTCCGGATTCCTCTCCGTGGGCCTCAACGTCCGACTGGCGAAGGCGATCACCTTCTCCTTGCCCTTCTGCACCTGGGACAGGACGGCCCCGAGTCCCACATTACTGGCATCTGTATACAGCACGAACAGGAGACCGTAATCGGGATAGGCCAGGATTTGGTCCCCGGTCAGGACAGACTTCATCCGTTCAAAGGAATCTTCTTGCTCCTTACCCCATTGGAACGGAGGCCCTAAGGATTTGCTGTGTACAGACTGACCTACCCGAAGGTCCTGCAAGGGGGCCGCTATCTGGGAGTACCCCTTGACGAACCTCCGATAGTACCCCATCAGGCCCAGGAACTGCCGCACTTCTCTGAAGGTGGTGGGCCTTGGCCAGTTCTGTATAGCTGTGATTTTCTCAGGGTCCAGTGCCACACCTTCGGCACTCACTACATGACCTAAGTACTGTACTTTCGGCAGATGACACTTGGATGGCTTGAGCTTCATCCTGTATTTGGACAGGGTGTCAAACACCTCAGCCAGGTGCTGCAGGTGTGCTTCGTATGTCTTGGAATAGACAATGACGTCGTCCAGATACAGCAGGACTGTTTCAAAGTTGCAGTGACCCAAGCAGCACTTCATCAGCCTCTGGAACATCCCCGGTGGGTTGCACAGCCCAAATGGCATGCTGTTGAACTCACACAGGCCCATCGGGTTAGCAAACGTAATCTTCTAACGGTCTTCCTCGGCAACAGCCACCTGCCAGTACCCACTGATGAGATCAAGGGTGGAAAAGTAAGTAGCAGACTTCAAAGCGGCTAACGATTCCTCAATTCGGGGCAAAGGGTAGGTGTCTTTGTGTGTGATTTTGTTAATCTGTCGGTAGTCTACGCACATCCTCATGGTACCATCTTTTATTCTCACAAGTACCAGTGGGGCGGCCCAGGGACTGCAACAGTCACGGATCACTCCGGCTTCTTTCATGCTTCTGAGCATGTCTTTGACACATTGGTAATGGGCAGGTGGTATGGGCCTATACTTCTCTTTGATAGGTAGGTGAGTGCCTGTGGGTATGTAATGTTGTACCTCTTTAATCAGCCCAAAATCCAATGGGTGTTTGCTAAAGCCCTGCTCATACTCCGTGACAACCCTGTAGACCCCTTGTTTGTGATGTGCTGTGCAGGTGCAGAGTCGGTGCCCACGTGTAACTCCTGACACCACTTCTCTACCGGGTCCTGGGGGCTGTTACTAGGCTGGTTTGAGGAACCTGTTGCATGGATGTTATCTGCATTAACTAAAAACAGCTTGGCTAGGGTGGTATATCTGGGTAGTGTGACTTCCTCCTCCCCACAATTCAACACTCGCACGGGCACTCTCCCCTTTTGGACGTCGCCTACCGCTCAGGCCGTGAACACGCCAATGCTCTGAAGGTAGGGGCTCTACCACTGTCTGGTAATCCTGTCCCCGGGATCCTACAGCTGCCCTGCACCATATCATCATTTCACTTTGTGGGGGCACTACAAGAGGGGCCACATCCATTACCCGTACACCACCTATCTCACCTCCAGAGAGATTTACCTGTTGCCGCTGCAGGAGGGCTCGGATCTCACGTTGCAGGACTCTCTGCCGCCCTGCTCCTGCAGTCTCGGACAGCTGTTGAAGCAAAAACAGTACTTCTCCCATACAATTCTCAATGACATTTGTGCCTAAAATGATCTTCAGGTTCCGATCACTAGGGTCATTTTGTACCACTATGAGGCCTTGCCTCGGCAATTCTACCCGGCCCACTTAATGGTCACCTCCTTGAACCCGATTTGAGTTACAGGTAACCCGTTGACGGCATAGATGGTAAGGCTGTCATCTGGTAGGGTAAATTCATCATCAAACCAAAATATCTTATATAGTACATAGGAATAGTCGTTACCTGGGAGCCAGTATCGAGGAGTGCAGAGGTCGGGATCCCATCCAGGGTGATGGAAACGATGGGCCGTCCCCCTACATACCTCTCTCTCCAGTTTGCTGGGCCTTGGGAGTTTATTTCTGGGGATTGGCCCTTGGCCCCAGGGGTTGCCCGTTTAAAGAACAGCTCTTAGCGTAGTGGCCGGTTTTATTACATTTGTAACAAACAGGTGGTCCATACCGGTCACTGCTCCGTCCCTTGTATGCTGAGGTCCGCCTCCTCATCCAGGGGACGTCCTTCCGGACAGTCAGCCAGTTGGATCTCCCTCGACAGGGTAGCCTTCAACTTGAGCTGCATCACCTCCAGAATCCTTGCAACGTCGTTACTCAGTTGCTGTATTTGGGCAGACAAATCACTTGTTCCACTCCCGGACGTTGTTAAAGGAGCGGGCTCCGGCAGTGCCAAGGCAGGGGGCTTTACTTGCATCGGGGACGTCCCAGCTTGCCAGGACGGGAGTGGAGAGTCAGGGGCCTCTGGGGGCTGCAGGGCTTTGATTGCCCGTTCTTTCAAAGTAGCAAAGTCCATAGTGGGATGTTCGAGTGCCCACAGCAGGAACTGCTTGCGGTCCTCCACCGACCCTAAACCATGCAGGAACTGCTCCACCAGCATCTTGTTCCTCTCTAGCTCTCCAATATCGTTGGTCAGTCTTAGGGTCCACAGCGCCGCATGTAGCTTTAAGGCGTAATCCCTAATGCTGTCTTGGGGCCGTTGTTTGCAGCTGTAGCACCGCATCCTCAGCTCCGCTTCGGTGCGGGTCTCAAAGGCAGCTCCCACTCTTACGAAGATGGCGGGACCTGAGATCCGATCCGCCTCAGTCCAGGTCTCCACTTCTAATTCAGCAGCGCCGGTTAGCTTCCCGAGCACTGCAGACACCCGCTGCCGTCCGTTTATGGCATAAATATCAAGTACATTACATATTTTCCTTGTGAATCCCTGCAGCGCGTCTGGCCGGCCATCATACTGTGGGAGCCAGGCGGCGCCCGGCACATAGGGCAAGGTTATGGACATTATGGGGACAACCGCCTCGGGTCCCGATGCCGCCGCTCCTGCAGCCGGAGCGGCGTCCGCCACACCAGCATTAACCTGGTCGGGTGGAGGCAGCGCCGCCACACTTCCATCGTTTGGCGCTGACATGTTCGCGCGCCCCCTTGGTTTTTGCTTCGCACTCCTTCGCGCGCTGTGGCCCTCTGGGAACTTCCGATTCCGGCCTCGCACTCAGGACGAAGGGTGGGGCTTCTGCTTTGCGTGCTTTTGCGGGGAAGATGGTGTTTTGGCACAAAAAGATGGCGGAATTGGCGGAAAGAGGGATATTGACTCGCGGTTTTCGGTTCTAAGGCGCACATCACCCAGGTAAGTGGGTCGTGCTCGAATTCTGTTCGTGACGCCAAAGTTTACAAGTTGTGCCGCCCCCGCATCAGTAGCCTGCCGCTGCTGCTCGGATCTGCGGTGGCTCGAGGGGTCTCCGGACCCGGGAGTCGGGGTCGCGCACCACTCGGAATAAAGGGGGTTATTTACAGGGGATTGTATGGACAGTTCGTGACGCCACCCGTGCTGCGTGGTAAAATGGAGTACCACTGCTGCAGTGGGGAGTACCTGGGGGCGATGGTGTGGGCAGCCAGATGTTTAACCCCTCCACGGGTAGGGGGGATGCCCCGAAACTCGGTGTAGGTGACAGGGAGGTGCCGTTGGGACAGTAAGGGATCACTTAGGTACTCACTCAATCCAACAACCCTGACACCGACAACCGTGGTAAACCAAAGTTCTTGATATCGCTGCAGCAGGGAGGGAGCATGCCTGGATCCCGTGCCTGTTGCTGTTGCTTGTTAGCCTGTGGCCTTTTCCGTGGCACCTTACTTCTAACTGGTCCCTTTAGCATAGAACTAATCGGGTCCCGCTCAGTGTAGCTAACTGGGTGAGCTTGCTCTCAGGGTTCACGCTTGGGATTTTCTGCACTATGTATTGGGAAAGTCCTATTCCCCTTTTGGAGTGGGTGGAGAACTGATCTTGAAGGCTCCGTCCTCGTCGGGTAAATTGCCAGGACGCCTGAAGTTCCTTCCTGACCTAGGGTGTACGTACCCCGTTGTGCCCTGGCCTCTGCCCGGTGATGGCACAAGGCCGCTGGCTGTCCTCCTCGACAGTCTGTGCTCCTTGTCACGATCCCCTGCGACCGGGGTCCAGCTCCTACCAGGCCCAGACCAACGTCTGCCACCTAGAAGTCTCAAGGAGCCCAGCTCCTGACCTCTCCTCTCGAGAGTCACCGCTTCACTGACTGCCTCCTGACACTCCTGACCTCCCCTTAACCAACCCCCAAAGTGGGCGACCCTATTCCCTTCAGGTCAGCCACTGGTATGTCTGGTGGGTGTGGTGCAGAGTGTTCCTAGGATTTTGATTAGCTTGTTCTTGGCAACACCAAAGGTCAGGGACCCGTAACCAAGGAGGAGGTGGATATTGTACAGGAGGGCAGATTGCACACCCTGTGATGACCTGATAGGCCTGGGTGTCACACTAGCACTTACAAACGCTGCTGCAGCACAGCCAGACTGGCGGACACACAGTGTACCTTTACAAGTAACTCAGGCAAATCATGGTAGGTTTTCAGAAAATGCTGAGCCACTAAGGGGTACTTTGCGCATTGCGACATCGCTAGCCGATGATAGCGATGCCAAGCGCGATAGTACCCGCCCCTGTCGCACATGTGATATCTTGTGATAGCTGCCGTAGCGAACATTATCGCTATGGCAGCTTCACACGCACTTACCTGCTCTGCGACGTCGCTCTGGCCGGCGACCCACGTCCTTCCTAAGGGGGCGGGTCGTGCGGCGTCACTGCGACATCACACGGCAGGCGGCCAATAGAAGAGGAGGGGCGGAGATGAGCGGGACGTAAACATCCCGCCCACCTCCTTCCTTCCGCATAGCCGGTGGACGCAGGTAGGAGATGTTCCTCGCTACTGCGGCTTTACACACAGCGATGTGTGCTGCCGCAGGAACGAGGAACAACATCGTGTCTCCTATTGGTGCGACATTATGGAAATGTCCGACACTGCACAGATCACCGATTTACAACGCTTTTGCGATCGTTTATCGGTGCATCTAGGCTTTACACGTTGCGACGTCGTTACTGGTGCCGGATGTGCGTCACTTTCGATTTGACCCCGACGATATCGCAGTAGCGATGTTGCAACGTGCAAATTACCCCTAAGTTGAGCACATGGGCCAGGTGTAGTATGTGTGCAAGCTTATCAAGCCACCAGGTTCGGCCATTATCACACACAACCTTGCCTGGTTGTCGTTTCAGTGGTGAAAGCCACAGATCTGTCTGGTCTGTTATAGCGTTCCACAACTCTGCAGTGGTGTTCTGTTTGTCACCTAAACAAATTAGTTTCAGCAGAGCCTGTGACCGCTTCACTTCGCTGCTGCAGTGTTTCCAGCTTGCGACCGATATGGATGTGACATGCTCCGAGATGACAATTTGGAGACTGAGGGGGTGCAGAAACTGGTGTAGGAGGTGGAATAAACACTGATGGAACTAGGGCCTACAATCATTGGAGTTGGTAGTGTCGCGGGCGGAGGAGGGGACGCTGCGCTCACCACGCTCGGGTCCGGTGTTGCTGCTGCTCGGTGGCTCGAGCGGTGGGCCGGATCCGGGGACTCGAGCGGTGCTCCTCGCCCGTGAGTGAAAAGGGGAATGGTTTTGGGGATTTATTGTTCGTTACGCCACCCACGGTTGTGGTGAGGTTGTGACACCACCGCTGCTCTGGACGGGGATTCCGGGAGCGGTGACGGGGAGCAGCTTGGATGTTGTTCTTCCCCTCCGTGGGTAGGGGGATTGGTTGTCCCGGGGCCCGGTGAGGGAGGGATGGCAGGCGGGTTACGGGGCCTGGTGAGGTGCAGGGTCGCGGGGGCAGCGCGGTGCCGCACGGCACGGTGGTACTCACTCAGCCAATGATGAATGCAAAGTCTCCGGTAAAACAAACGGCTGGATGGACGGGTCCCACAGATGGCTGCGGTGTTTCTCCTCCCGGTAGGTTGGTGGTGACTGCCTTTCCCTGCACCTGTGCTATGTTCACGGTTCCAATGGCTTCCCACCGGTAACCCGCTCCCCAGCTTGGATGGGTGCTGAGGGAGCCCCTTTTGCCCGCAGGCTCTGGCCCTGGGAACTGTAGCCTTGGCGGTGACTGTGTTTCCCTTCACGGTTTGAGTGGTTGCCTTCAATCGGGTCTTGACTCCTGGGAAACCCCGGAGGTTCTCTTCGCTAACGGATTTGACCGGTTTTACGGCGACTCCTAGCTTGGTCGGAGTCCGTAAGCCCTGCCGAATGGTGCTGGCTTCTCTTTGCTCCCCGATCCGGTACCGGCGGGCCACCGCCCGTCCCCGGTCCTTACGGTTTACTCCAATCAGCCTCTCCTGCAGACGGTCACCACCGTCTGCCAACCTTGCTGTGTCTGTCCGGGCCACACACCCGGACGCCTTCAGTCTCCTCCACTACCACTTCACTCCTCACTTCCACTCCTCTCCAAACTCCAAACTAAACTCAACTCCTTCCTTTTCCCGCCTCCAGGCCTGTGAACTCCTCAGTGGGTGGGGACAACCGCCTGGCTCCACCCCCTGGTGTGGACATCAGCCCCTGGAGGGAGGCAACAAGGATTTTTGTTTGACTTCGGTGTGCCTAGCCGGGGTGTGGGGTGTTGCTGTAGTACCTGTGACGTCCTGGCTTGTCCAGGGTGCCACACAACAACAGTATAAATACAGAAGGGCTGTTTTGCATTAAACCCTACCTATATGCCTGCTCTAATCCCAAACTATTACTCCTCCAGCAGCTAGCTCTACAGTGAATGCAGGTAACAATGGTTTTACAACAAGAAAGGACAGTATTTATCCCTGAGAAGGACTTTTGGTTTTAGGTTTCAGCAGCAGTATTAGAAGGACTGTTTTGCAATAAACTCTGCCACTATGCCTGATCTACTCTAAGCTCTCCCACCTAGATCAACGCTCTCTGAACTGACGTGTGCCAAGCATCACACCCCTGGGTCTCATTTTATATATATATATATATATATATATATATATACAGTACAGACCAAAAGTTTGGACACACCTTCGCATTCAAACAGTTTTTTTTATTTTCAGGACTCTGAAAATTGTAGATTCTCATTGAAGGCATGAAAACTATGAATTAAACATGTGGAGTGAAATACTTAAAAAAGTGTGAAACAACTGAAAATAGGTCTTATATTCTAGTTTCTTCAAAGTAGCCACCTTTTGCTTTCATTACTACTTTGCACACTCTTGGCTTTCTCTTGATGAGCTTCAAGAGGTAGTCACCAGAAAAGGTCTTCCAACAGTCTTGAAGGAGTTCCCAGAGATGCTTAGCACTTGTTGGCCCTTTTGCCTTCACTCTGCGGTCCAGCTCACCCCAAACCATCTTGATTGGATTCAGGTCTGGTGACTGTGGAGGCCAGGTCATCTGGGATAGCACCACATCACTCTCGTTCTTAGTCAAATAGCCCTTACACAGCCTGGAGGGGTGTTTGGGGTCATTGTCCTGTTGAAAAATAAATGGTGGTCCAACTAAACGCAAACTGGATGGAATAGCATGCCGCTGCAAGATGCTATGGTAGGCATGCTGGTTCTGTATGCCTCCAATTTTGAATAAATCCCCAACAGTGTCACCAGCAAAGCACCCCCACACCATCACACCTCCTCCTCCATGCTTCACGGTGGGAACCAGCCATTTAGAGTCCATCTGTTCACCTTTTCTATAAAGACACGGTGGTTGGATCCAAAGATCTCAAATTTGGACTCATCAGACCAAATCACAGATTTCCACTGGTCTAATGTCCATTCCTTGAGGTTTTTTTAGCCCAAACAAGTCTCTTCTGCTTACTTTGCTGTGCAGGATCTTGTTTATTAAACAACGGAGGTTACATGTGCGGAGAGGGCTGGTGGGGAGAGGGAGTGTACGCTGTGGCAGACGACGGCCGTTTCGCACCTGTCCGGTGCTTCAGCTGGTCTGATTAGGTATGACATCATGTCCGTTTTATCCTCATCCAAAAAGATGAGGATGATGTCAAATAATTAAAATATATAATAAAAACAAACAATACATACAAAACTTGAATTTCAGCAATAATATACAGCGGACATATAGGAATCTATCCAAATGAAGCGAAATGCCCATTAAATCAACCTAAAAATACACTAAGGTCATTTTTATCATTTAACCCTAGAGGGCCTGTTGCATTAAATCTCATAATATATTCAGCCTCCTTTCTTAACAAGGTTTTGTGCGTGTCACCTCCCCTGGCATTAGGCTCAACCAATTCTAACCCTGCAAAGGACAATACATTACAATCAGAATTGTGATATTCTTTTACATGGTTAATTAACTTGGTTGCCCCTATTCCACTCTGAATGGAGTTCCTGTGCTCACGAAATCTTACAAAGAGCTGCCGTATCGTCTTTCCAATGTAAAAATATTGGCATGGGCAAAAAACCACATAAACGACCATTTTGGTCCTACAGGTTATCAAATGCCGCACATAATGTGAATGGCCACCAATCATAAAGGAATTACCCGTCGTGTGGAAACCACAAAACGAACAATTTCCACATGTATAATTGCCTGTAGGACCCTCCTGGTGTAACCACGTTTTGGGAGGTATATATCGCTTTTTGACTATGATGTCGCCAACATTCTTACATCTTCTATGTGTTATTAGGGGTTTATTGAGGGCCATTTCCCTAAGTTCTGATACACCTTCAATTATATGCCAGTTTTTATTTATAATTGTTTTGATCATCCGATCCATCGGGCCATACTTAAAATTGAAAATGAAACGATCTAATTTTTTATCAGGTGCCATGCTCTGATTTCTACTAGAATTATTTATCTCCTGCTGTATCTTACATTCGGCTTGTTTCTGCATAGAGTTGATGAGATTTAAGGGATAACCCCTATCCAAAAACCTTTGTTTTAAATCATTCCTCTGTATAGTAACAGTATCTGGATTATTCGTAATTCTGTTCAGCCTCAAAAATTGGCTAAAGGGAACAGATCTCAGTACATGAGCCGGATGAGCACTATCAAAATGTAATAACGCATTCACGGTGGTGGGCTTCCTATAGAGCTCACGTACAATTTTCCCTTCATTTACCATCAATTTAACGTCTAAAAACTCAATAGTTTTGTCACCAAAATAATACGTGAACAGCATATTATAGTTGTTATTTTCATTCAGGTATGTAACAAAGGACTCAAACTGGGATCTGTCCCCATCCCAAATTATCAATATGTCATCCACAAAACGCATAAATTTCTTTATGTGCCTTATGAATGGGTTAAAGGGGCTATATATGAGGCTATCTTCCATATGTGCAAGAAACAAATTTGCGAAAGTGCACGCCACAGGGGTCCCCATCGCCACCCCACTAATTTGCTGATACCAGGTGTGGCCAAATTTAAAGGTGTTATTTTTCAGTACAAAGAGAAGAGCCTCCTTCACAAAATTTATTAACAGATCATCTTCACCAAGTCCCTTAAGCATCTCAATAATAACATCAACACCTAAATGCTGTGGAATTCTTGTGAATAAACTTTCCACGTCCAATGACGCCCAGCAAAAAGTGTCTTGCCATTCAAACTGGTCTAATTGTGTCACTAGATCCCCTGTGTCCCTTACAAATGAGGGAATGATTTTTAACAGAGGATGTAGTAACCAATCGAGATATGCCGACAGGGGCTCGGTGAGTGAACCTGAGCCGGAGACAATGGGTCTCCCCGGAGGTCTGAATTCAGACTTATGTATCTTTGGTAAAAAATACCAATGTGGCTTTGTGGGGAATAAAGGAAAAAGTTTTTCCGCTCTATTCTTTGTAATGAAACCTAGCATAACATGCTTGTTCAAGATGGTTCGCAATTTTTCTTTTAACTTGCTAGTGGGGTCACCCTCCAATTTCTGATATACGATAACATTATCCAGGTGACGTTTAGACTCCTCAAGATAATATTCTGTGGTCATGAGCACCGTAGCCCCGCCTTTGTCTGCCTTCCTTATTGTCACATTTTTGAGGGATTTGATTTTTTTCAAAGCAGATTTTTCACTAACAGACAAATTGTTTTTCAACACTGGGTAGTTCAACGCTCTCATATCCCTCATGATAATTTCTTGAAATAAATCAATATTATTGCCCGGGGATATGGGTGGGACAAAAGATGATTTCAAACCTTTAGAAAAATTAACAGTTGTAGCTGCAATATTTTTCCCTGAGGGAAAGGGTGTATCATCTATACTGCTATCTGTTAGACTCAAAAGCTGCAAGGCATCTTTACTAATCTTACTATATTCAGAACCCTCATACGAAAAACCAAGGGGACCGCATTGACATTGCCTTTCCTCTTTACAATCCTGTACTATGCCCTTACTAATGCTAGCAAAATGTTTCTTTAGATGTAATTTTCGGCATGCTTTATATAAATCTACTTCGAACTGAACTAGATCAAATGATTCTGGAATGCAAAAGTTCAGTCCTTTTTCCAGGATCGAAATCATGGCTTTATCAAGCGAATGGTCCGTGAGATTATATATTTTTTTCTTTTCAGGAAGCTCAGCAGGATCAATTATTAGTCTCTCCAGGAGACAGCCTTTCTCTTCCCCATATGTTGATCGCTTACTCCTGCCACGACCTCTCCTTGTCCTCCTTCTAAAGGGCGACCTGGTTGATTATGTATCGCCTTATCGTCACTGAATCTCCTCTTAGGGGGCGGAGGTTCTTCTTGACCACTAGAATCGGAGTCAGTCGTCCAGGCAGGTTTTTTATTATTATTGCCAGCTGTATGAAATTTCCTCCTCGATTTACTCTTCTTAAAAAAGGAAAATTTATCAGTGTTCTTGTTCCAACTGAATACATTGTTGGACTCATAATCAGCTTTATCTCTCATAAATTTCTCCTTTTTACGTTCTTTTATAGCAGACTGGTAAGGAATAAGTTTTTTATCCAAGTGTTGCAGATATTTCTTCCACTGATCATTAGAAAGGCGTGTCTCAAGCTCTTTCCTTAATCTAATCAATTCAGCAGTAACTTTAGCATGTTCTTGCTCATTTTTTTGTAGAACAAGATCTAAAAATTTGAGAGAGCATTCATTCTGCACTTCATTCCATAAACTTTTAAAATCCATGTCATCTTGATAGAAAGAGATAGACTTCATGACCCTTAGGCCCCTAGGGACCCGTTTACAGTCCTTGTAGGATCTGAGTGATTGGGCCGACCAAAAGAGAGAAATTTCTTTTTCCGCTAAATTAGAGATTTTTAATTCTAGTGATTTAACACTTAAAATGTCCGTATCTGTTTTGCTGTTGCATTCAAGAAAGAACTTATTAGCGTCCTCCCTCCCCGCCAGGAGTCCTAGCCCATTGCTGTTAGATTCTCCGACCTCCATAGTATCCAATTCAGCCATCCGTAAATATATCACAGACCTCCAAATTCTTCTGGCTTGTAAAGAGTGTGCTCACCGGCAGAAAAAAACAGGCAATCATTCAGGATTGTGAGAAGGATTCCAGGGCACTACTTAACATAAAGCCAGTCATTCCATCCAATGCAGAGGAAAGTCTCATATACAGGAGCTGAAAGCAAACACTGGGGTGCCTATATCCAAAGTAGCAGGTAACGCAATAAGGCAGTAGAAAGTATAGCACTCACCAGTTTACTTTGCTGTGCAGGATCTTGTTTATTAAACAACGGAGGTTACATGTGCGGAGAGGGCTGGTGGGGAGAGGGAGTGTACGCTGTGGCAGACGACGGCCGTTTCGCACCTGTCCGGTGCTTCAGCTGGTCTGATTAGGTATGACATCATGTCCGTTTTATCCTCATCCAAAAAGATGAGGATGATGTCAAATAATTAAAATATATAATAAAAACAAACAATACATACAAAACTTGAATTTCAGCAATAATATACAGCGGACATATAGGAATCTATCCAAATGAAGCGAAATGCCCATTAAATCAACCTAGAAATACACTAAGGTCATTTTTATCATTTAACCCTAGAGGGCCTGTTGCATTAAATCTCATAATATATTCAGCCTCCTTTCTTAACAAGGTTTTGTGCGTGTCACCTCCCCTGGCATTAGGCTCAACCAATTCTAACCCTGCAAAGGACAATACATTACAATCAGAATTGTGATATTCTTTTTTTTTTTTTTTTTTTTTTTTATTAGATCGTTTCATTTTCAATTTTAAGTATGGCCCGATGGATCGGATGATCAAAACAATTATAAATAAAAACTGGCATATAATTGAAGGTGTATCAGAACTTAGGGAAATGGCCCTCAATAAACCCCTAATAACACATAGAAGATGTAAGAATGTTGGCGACATCATAGTCAAAAAGCGATATATACCTCCCAAAACGTGGTTACACCAGGAGGGTCCTACAGGCAATTATAGATGTGGAAATTGTTCGTTTTGTGGTTTCCACACGACGGGTAATTCCTTTATGATTGGTGGCCATTCACATTATGTGCGGCATTTGATAACCTGTAGGACCAAAATGGTCGTTTATGTGGTTTTTTGCCCATGCCAATATTTTTACATTGGAAAGACGATACGGCAGCTCTTTGTAAGATTTCGTGAGCACAGGAACTCCATTCAGAGTGGAATAGGGGCAACCAGGTTAATTAACCATGTAAAAGAATATCACAATTCTGATTGTAATGTATTGTCCTTTGCAGGGTTAGAATTGGTTGAGCCTAATGCCAGGGGAGGTGACACGCACAAAACCTTGTTAAGAAAGGAGGCTGAATATATTATGAGATTTAATGCAACAGGCCCTCTAGGGTTAAATGATAAAAATGACCTTAGTGTATTTCTAGGTTGATTTAATGGGCATTTCGCTTCATTTGGATAGATTCCTATATGTCCGCTGTATATTATTGCTGAAATTCAAGTTTTGTATGTATTGTTTGTTTTTATTATATATTTTAATTATTTGACATCATCCTCATCTTTTTGGATGAGGATAAAACGGACATGATGTCATACCTAATCAGACCAGCTGAAGCACCGGACAGGTGCGAAACGGCCGTCGTCTGCCACAGCGTACACTCCCTCTCCCCACCAGCCCTCTCCGCACATGTAACCTCCGTTGTTTAATAAACAAGATCCTGCACAGCAAAGTAAACTGGTGAGTGCTATACTTTCTACTGCCTTATTGCGTTACCTGCTACTTTGGATATAGGCACCCCAGTGTTTGCTTTCAGCTCCTGTATATGAGACTTTCCTCTGCATTGGATGGAATGACTGGCTTTATGTTAAGTAGTGCCCTGGAATCCTTCTCACAATCCTGAAGTCTCTTCTGCTTGTTGTCTGTCCTTAGCAGTGGTTTCCTAGCAGCTATTTTACCATGAAGGCTGCTGCACGAAGTCTCCTCTTAACAGTTGTTCTAGAGATGAGAAGGTGTGTCCAAACTTTTGGTCTGTACTGTATATATAAATATATATATATATTTATAAAAAAAAAAAGACCTGATGACACGATGCGGCTGGCCAATCACTGTAATGCCAATAGCCAACATGGCTACGGCATTACCGTGTATGGCAGGCAATCCCAGTAAGTTGATTGGGTGTGAAAAAGGTGCAAAACATCCTGAGTAGGGAGTAGAGTATGGCGCTTGTGCACTTGCCATACTGAGTTGAGTATCGAACATTCCCAAGCACCCTGATTCGTAATCGAGTATCGTACAGTAGCGAGCACTCTCACGCATCACTAGTATTTATGAAAATAAACTGTTGTTTACTTGGTCCAAATATTGAACATATATACTATTGGTAGCAGGAATAATTCTTATATATTTCATCTCTAACATGTAACTAAGGCGTGGGCTTGGTAGTTAGCAGCGGTGGCACAATATTTGTGGAGAACATTACAGTTGGACAATAGACTTCATTGAAGACCTCTATCTTTACCAATATGAGAGCCACACCTGTGTCTCAGTGACTTCTCGCTTGCTGACCACACGGGCCGATATATACACTGGAGATCAAAATTAGAGAACAATGTATGATCACTTGCTTTTTTCAGACATAATGTAATCAACATTGATGAACATTTGAAGGTTTTGTGTAAGGGGGTGCACCATGTCACTAGGACAGTGTTTTACACAGAAGATCCAAAGTTTATCAACATATAACCTTTATTTTTCCAAAACGTAATGGTCATAATTAGATAGCAGAAATGACTGTAGCACAGAGAAAGATTATTAGTAAATTTACAATAGTCACCCATCAGTAGGAAATGTGTTTGTAACGGGGGCAGGGGGCGCCTCAGGGGTTGTAGTCGCGGTCTCCCACCCAGGGGGCGGCAGGCTGACCCCCGGCCCCGGCCGTCACTGTTAGATCAGAGGTGTTGTTTGTGGGGCAGAGTGTAGGTGGCAGGGACACTTCCATGTGGGAAATTTGCTTCTCGGTGACACCTTTTTCCTCTCAGCTCACAGGCCTCTTCACCACTCCCAGTAAAGAGCCACAGACAGGCAGTTGATGAACCAAGAAACATTTTATTGAACACAGCTTCTGCTCTTCTTTACACCTTTCAGCATCAAGTCACTTTGGTTTACAGGTTAAAACTTCCTTGCTGACGGTTTCCTCTTTCCCCGGTAACTTTCCCTTGCCTGCAGGGGACATGCGTTAACCCCCTAGTAGCTGCACACTGAAACCCTGTTTCACTGTAGGGCAGATCAAGCACAAACTACCGGCTCCGGATAAGTTCTCACCTTTCCACTTCTTTGCCGGGGAACTGCTTCACTTGTTTTCTACGGGCGTTCACATTTACCTTCACTTCTTTGTCAGGGCACTACCCTTCGCCTGCAGGGGCCACTTTGTTATCCCCCTGATAGCTGCACTGCACTGTAGTACACACTACCCGGCTTTGGGACTAGTCTTGACTCTTCCACTTCTTCTGCCACTGCAGCACACCACTTCCACACTCTGCCCCGTCACCTCAGACTTCTTTCTCCAGTCACATCTCACTGCACACTGGACTCTGCATTCAGAGCCCTTCCTTCCCCACCTAGGCTGCCCTGCCCCTTCATTCCCTGCCACTGTTACCAGGGGAACCACTGCTCTACACTGGCACCTAGTGGGGAAACAGTTTATGACAGGTAACATTTTTACCATTAACATTTACAATTTGCCACCATACTACTGTGGCGTCTTCAGGGGGGGGAAAACAGCTCCTTCACTACCAGGGGTCCGACTACCCCTTACATTCCTCCCCTCTTTAACCTCAGCCTCCTGGCGAGGTTCGTACCTGCAAAACAACACATGTAGGAAAACACACAGACTGGCACACAAGTTTGGTGCCGGAGTCCCTCCAGGGGAAGCTCCCGGTCTTAGTCGCACATCTGCCCGGAGGCCCTCCTCAGGTGCTCCCGGTCTTAGCTGACCTTCTGCCCGGAGGCTTATTTCCAAGCGCTCCCCGGTCTTTGGGTGGGCAGAAAACAACAAGACAACAAGATTCCTTCTTAACAGTCACGGAAGGAGTCCACGCACAGTCTGCATTAAGCTCCTCCCGGGTTCAGTACTTTTAACGTTACTGTAACTGGAAACATTCACCGGCTTTCAACAGTACCGGTTTTCAAACGGCAAACAAATCACTCTCTTCCGGACGATTACCTCTGGTTCTGGGATATCTTGCCAGTACAGGGCCTTAACTCCTGAGGGGGGCAGAGGGCCTACCTTAACAGACGCGGGCACCTCCGGAATCTGTACGGATGCTCCTGGTGGCCCGCTCCCCAGAGTCAGCCGGGACTTGTAGGTGGCCCGGACTTCCGTCGTCGTTTCCCCCCGGTAACGGCATCCCATGAGGTAAAAAACGTGACCTTCGCTGGTTTCTCCGAGACTCCAGTCATGGCCGGTATCATGCTTGCCGGCAACGTGATGGTGGGTAACTCTCCACCGAGCTCTCCATCGGACGTCCTCTTCTGCGTCCTACGGGCACCAATTGCGCCCGCTACGGCTTGCTTGTCTGTCCTGGCCTCCATTTTGTGTAGCACAGGTAACTGGAACTGTTGATTCTGTTGCTGGGATTGCAATGGCAACCGGGGAAGGTGGAGGCGGTTCTTCTTTTCCCGCTTTAGCACACACTACCGCCCCCGGCTTCACCCACCAGGTCTGCATAGCGTTGGCGACGCCTTTTCTTTCTTGCGGCGCCGCCCACGTCTCTAGACCTCTGCAGCTTCTTGGGGCAAGTACCCCTCCCCTCTTTGGGCGGCGCACTCCGGGCTTCTTCCTCCCAGGCCAGCCCAGCACTTTTCGTTTGGCGCCAACTTTTCTCGCCTGCACTGAGTCCATGAGGACGGCCGCCATCTTGCCGCCATCTTGTGGCCCGTTCAGCACGTCAGGCACCACTTGATCTTCCTCACAGTCTCTGGTCGGGGTTTCTTGCATGCAGGCTTGATCCTGCCGACTACACCAGTTTTGTAACGGGGGCAGGGGGTGCCTCAGGGGCTGTAGTCGCGGTCTCCCGCCCAGGGGGCGGCAGGCTGACCCTCGGCCCGGCCCGTCACTGTTAAAACGGAGGTGTTGTTTGTGGGGTAGAGTGGTAGGTGGCAGGGACACTTCCATGTGGGCAATTTGCTTCTCGGTGACACCTTTTTCTCTCAGCTCACAGGCCTCTTCACCACTCCCAGTAAAGAGCCACAGACAGGCAGTTGATGAACCAAGAAACATTTTATTGAACACAGCTTCCGCTCTTCTTTACACCTTTCAGCATCAAGTCACTTTGGTTTACAGGTTAAACTTCTTGCTGACGGTTTCCTCTTTCCCCGGACATGCGTTAACCCCCTAGTAGCTGCACACTGAACCCTGTTTCACTGTAGGGCAGATCAAGCACAAACTACCGGCTCCGGATAAGTTCTCACCTTTCCACTTCTTTGCCGGGGAACTGCTTCACTTGTTTTCTACGGGCGTTCCCATTTACCTTCACTTCTTTGTCAGGGCACTACCCTTCGCCTGCAGGGGCCACTTGTTATCCCCCTGATAGCTGCACTGCACTGTAGTACACACTACCGGCTTTGGGACTAGTCTTGACTCTTCCACTTCTTCTGCCACTGCAGCACCACTTCCACACTCTGCCCCGTCACCTCAGACTTCTTTCTCCAGTCACATCTCACTGCACACCGGACTCTGCATTCAGAGACCTTCCCTCCCCACCTAGGCTGCCCTGCCCCTCCTTCCCTGCCACTGTTACCAGGGGAACCACTGCTCTACACTGGCACCTAGTGGGGAAAAAGTTTATGACAGGTAACATTTTACCATTAACATTTACAATTTGCCACCATACTACTGTGGCGTCTTCAGGGGGGGAAAAACAGCTCCTTCACTACCAGGGGTCCGACTACCCCTTACATATTGGCCTTTGCTTTCAATGAGTTCAGCACATCTGCGGCCACAGGACATCGCTAGTCTCTCACACTGCTCTGGTGGGATGTTGGGCCACTCTTCTTCCAGTCTCTCCCAGTTGTTTGACTATTGTGGGTTTCTTGGGCATAACTTTGTCACTGAGGATTTTCCAGAGGTTTTCTATTGGGTTTAGATCAGGACTCTGGTGGGCCATTTAATTGTTTCAATGTTTTCCATTTCAAGAACTGCTTTACCCGTTTTGCTGTGTGACAGGAGGCATTGCCCTGCATGAAGATTGCTGGCTGATTGAGTGATGAACGCAATTAAGGAACCACGTGTTGTGAAGAAGGTTCTGATCCACACTTGCATTCACACTGCCATGTAGCTGTATGAGAGGTCCAACTCCTCCTGCAGAAAACATTCCCCAAACCATAACCCTTCTTCCACCACCTTTCACGGACTTCTTAACACACTTTGGGTTCAGACTTTCCAAAGTTGAACATAATGTTTCCCATCAGACCCAAATAAATTAAACTTGCTTTCATCACTAAAATTAACTGTACTTTCAGTCCAAATGCTCTTAAACATTGTGACATTTGTATTAAATATTTGAACAAAAGGCACATCTCCGTCATTATTCACCATATCACAAAATTACCACTCCATAATAGCATAAAGAAACCAAGGAGACCAGGAGCTTTTGACAGGCAAAATACAAAAGTTTTTTTTATTTTAACAATAATCACAAAATATCACAACAAGATGACAAAGGACATACAGATTAAAATTGTGCTGTAGAGAGGGAAACACCCATGAAAAGTGGGACAGAGAGGTACGCTCATGAATCTATCATAGACATAGGGTTTTTGGCCAGACAAGCTCTAATGAACCATAAGGTGCAAAAAGTATATCCGGAGTCTTAAGCCATCAACTTACCCATTATTACAGAGCGTCACACCTGCGTCCCACAGTTCAAACAGACCCAACCAACGCGCGTTTCGCATCGCACATCTCAGGGTTCCCCACCCTGAGGAAGCTGAGATGTGCGATGCGAAACGCGCGTTGGTTGGGTCTGTTTGAACTGTGGGACGCAGGTGTGACGCTCTGTAGTAATGGGTAAGTTGATGGCTTAAGACTCCGGATATACTTTTTGCACCTTATGGTTCATTAGAGCTTGTCTGGCCAAAAAAACCCCTATGTCTATGATAGATTCATGAGCGTACCTCTCTGTCCCACTTTTCATGGGTGTTTCCCTCTCTACAGCACAATTTTAATCTGTATGTCCTTTGTCATCTTGTTGTGATATTTTGTGATTATTGTTAAAATAAAAAAAACTTTTGTATTTTGCTTGTCAAAAGCTCCTGTTCTCCTTGGTTTCTTAACATTGTGACACTGTAGGATGAGACAGACGCTTACCCTGTTCAGTGCTGAACTGGCGAGCAATTCCAGCTGCAGTGTTAAAACAATTACCCATGGAAATTCTCCACATTATCCTCTCCTCTCTTGCATTTCTCTTTCAAGGGTGACCAGCCTTCTTGGGGGACTTGAAAGAGTTTGTGATGTTGTAAAGGTGCAATATTTTCAAAATCACAGACTTGGAACAACCAACTTCTCTTGCTATCGCTGCTAGGATCACCCCTTTGGCCTTCATCTGGACAACCTGCTGCCGGAGGGTTTCAGTCACTTTCGTACCACACACCATTTTTGCAAAGTCACTGCAAACTGGAAAGCCAGCACTGACTCCAGCAGCAGTCCACGCCTTGTGAATTTCCCCCAAATTTTTGAATGGCCTTTTCTTAACAATTTTATCAAGACTGCGGTTATCCCGGTTGCTTGTGCACCTTTTTCAACCACACCTTTTCCTTACACTAAACTATCCACTAATATGTTTGGATACAGCACTCTGTGAACAGCCAGCTTCTTCAGCAATGACCTTTTGTGGCTTACCCTCTTTGTGGAGTGTGTCAATGACTGCCTTCTGGACATTTGTTAAGTCAGCAGTCTTTCCCACGATTGTATAGCCTACTGAACCAGACTAAGGGACCATTTACATTCTTAGGAAGCCTTTGCAAGTGTTTTATGGTAATTATTCTAATTTTCTGAGATAATGACTTTTGGGTTTTCATTGGCTGTAAGCCATAATCATCAAAATTAACAGAAATAAACACTTAAAATAGATCCCTCTGTGTGTAATGACTCTATTTAATATATAGGAATAGATCTCTCTGTGTGTAATGATTCTATATAATATGTAGGAATAGATCCCTCTGTGTGTAATGATTCTATATAATATGTAGGAATAGATCCCTCTGTGTGTAATGATTCTATATAATATGTAGGAATAGATCCCTCTGTGTGTAATGACTTTATATAATATATAATAAACACATGAAATAGATCACTCTGTGTGTAATGACTCTATATAATATATATGAATAGATCCCTCTGTGTGTAATGACTCTATATAATATATGAATAGATCCCTCTGTGTGTAATGACTCTATATAATATATAGGAATATATCACTCTGTGTATAATGACTCTATATAATATATGCGTTTCCCTTTTTGTATTGAATTTCTGAAATAAATTATCTATTTGATGATATTCTAATTTATTGAGATGCACCTGTACATACCTGTGTCCCAGCCTGGGCAGCCCTGTATTTCTTCACTAAGGGCCTCCAGAACTGACAAGTAGTGATGGGCGATCCCAAACTATAAAGATCAGGGATCGTACTGATCACATAGTGATCGTGTACAGGATCCCGAACACGAGCTTTCCTGGGAAGTTCGTGTTACAGATCGGGTCCAGATTGGATCCAGGGACTATAAAAAAAAAAAGCACATTATTAAAAAACATTATGATCATACTTACAGGTCCCACGACACGTCCTGCAGACCCGCTATCTTCTGGCTGCTGCTTCCGCGTCTGATCATTGCTGTGCCCCCCGTAAGCACCACTGCCTAAAGGACCTTATGACCTCACAGCCAGTCTGGTGTGAATGTTGTACAGACATTGGGTTACAGACTGGTCACATGACTATGACGTCATCAAAGGTCCTGGAATCAGGAAGGTGGAATCATAGCCTCACTGTCAGCCTGTTTCTTGCTCTGTACAGAGCCATGTAGCAGAGCTGACAATGCTCTCTGCTTCTCAGTGTATAGACTGTATCTGTACAGAGTGATGTAGATTATGTCGGACTAAGGATTTTTTTAGAATAAAGATGGAGTCTCTAAATGGTTTTTTTTGTTTGATGTCTAATAAAAAAAATTCTGTGTTGTGGGTTTTTTTTTACTGTTTACTAGAAATTCATGGTGGCCATGTCGAATTTGGCGTGACACCATGAATTTTGGGCTTAGTACCATCTGAGAATTCAAAGCTGGTATTAACCCCTTTATTACCCAGCATGCCACCGCCACCAGGGCCGCTGGATGAGCTAGTTAAAACGCATGTAAGTGGCGTTTAGAAACAATGCGCTATTTCCAGGGGCGGCTGCGGGTTGTGGAGAATTCCAGCCCCCAGCTGCCTGGCTTTACCTGACTGGCGATCAAAATACGGCAGGAGCCCATGCATTTTTTTTTATTATTTTTTTTAAATAAATTAAAACAAAATGAATGGGCTTCCTGTATTTTGATCGCCAGTCAAGGTAAAAACAAGCAGATGGGGGTAGCAGCCTGTAGCCATCCGATTTATCTGTGCTGAGAATCAAAAATGCCGTGGAGCGCTACGTCATTTTTTTATTTATTTTTATCCAAATATATATATATATATATATATATATATATATATATATATACAGCTCTGGTAAAAATTAAGAGACCACTGCAAAATTTTCAGTGTTTCTGATATTTCTCTTTATAGGTATATTTTGGAGTAAAATGTAAATTGTTCTTTTACTCTATAAACTACTGACAACATGTCTCCGAAATTGCAAGCAAAAAAATGTGTATTTGTTTTCTAGTTTATAGAATAAAACAACAATTTATATTTTACTCAAAAATATACCAATAAAGAGAAAAATCAGAAAAACTTGAAATTTTGCAGTGGTCTCTTAATTTTCGTCAGAGCATCATTTTTTCTCCCTCCACTAGCAGTTTCTTCTACTGAGGCTAGATAGTGAGAACCTCATCAGCTAGAGAAGCAGCTTGTTCCACTGTCTCTGGTCTCTCACGTACCCATTCCCAAATCTCAGTAGGGCACTTGGCATAGAACTGTTCTTTAAGGATGACCTGGAAGAAGGTCTCCCAAGTTAAGGCCCCCTCTCCCTCCAGCCAGCGATGGCATACTTGTTTGAGTCTGGCCATACATTTTGAAAGACCCTTCCCCATCACAGGCTGAAGTACAGAACTGAGCCCTGTATGTATCTGGGGTCACGGCATAATGTTCCAATATGGTTTCTTTAATGGTTCCATAATCACAGTTCCACCGAAGGGCTATAGCTCTATAAGCTTCAGCAGCTCCACCCTCTAAGAGCCCAACCAAGTGTCTGACTCGCTCCCTTTCTGGGACTTCCATTAATCAGCATTGATGCTCGAAGTCTTGGAAGAAATCCTCAATGTCACCTACAGCCTCATTAAATAGTTTAAACTCCTTACGGGACACTCTGGGGAATTCACTCATGGTGGGTGCTGTGGGTACAGTCTGTCTTGAGATTCTAGCTGCTTCCACAGCAAGCCTCCTTTCCAGCAATGCCCTCTCCTTAGCTCCACGAATAGCCTCCCTCTTATCTTCTATGGTGGCCTCATCTCCCAGCAATGCCATCTCCTCCTCATACCACACAACCCACTGACTTTTTTGGGTATTTTCCTCCAGCTCCCGTCTTTCCTCCCCTTGCTGTGGAAATCTTTCCTCGGTGCCATCTTGCAGGCAAGCTCCTTCCAAAGCCTCAATTAGTTGCTCCTTGGAGAGTCCTTGATAGCCAACTCCTAATTCACGGGCCTTTGTTTTTGAGGTTCGACATAGTCCAGTTCCTATATCCTGAGGTTCTTGTTCCAGACGTTGATGGGCCGTTGTCCTCCATTCCTTATGCTCTGATCCCTCCGCTGCAACCAGTTTGTGACGGGGTACGCGACAGAGCAGTAAGGGACGCCAGGCCAAGGAACAAGCCAAAGGCCTTTATTGGAACCACAAAGATAAAGCACCAAACATGAATATAAATCCTTAAAGTCTGCAAGGAGTCCACAACAAAACAACAGATCCGGGGGCGCCTCCCGGTATTCTGACGCCAGGGAAAATATGGCAATGGTCCTTAAATGAGTTCCTTGAGTCCAACAGGGTGAACAACAAAACACAATCCCACGTGGCCACTGATCTCCAATCTGCCACAGTCCATACACAGGCACTAGGATCTAGCCTCAGCTATAGATTTGAGTCCTTCTCCAGCCGAGATCCAACTAATTGACTGCATGTGGCTGAATCTCCCACCTCCCCTTAGATCCACCCCCTGGATGGACAGAAGTGCTCACACCCACCTCTTTAACATTTGCTACTTGTAGCTCCTAGTTATAAAGGAGTTTCTAGAACACAGTCTCCAGGGATGGTGTATTAGGGAAGCCCCCTGCAGAGGAGAACAATATACATGTAACCCCCCACCAGATCAAGGACAATAGCTACTGCTGGAGCCTGATTACAATATGGTACAGGCTGGGGGGATATAATGTTACAACTAAAGAACAAAGACAGCCAAGCAACCTACATGACCCTATACGGCATAGAGTACATGAATAAAGGCCAGGGGTTGGGGAGGGACACATCGTTACAAGGACCTTTGATGATTCTGTAACCAACGAGGTAATACAACATTCACACCTGACTGGTCACATGACCATGACGTCACGGAAGGCCCTTCATTACTGACAAACCTAAATTTTTTCTTCTATAATCTCTCTCACTATATATATAGGTGACTCAACTTGCCAGTTGTATGAGTCATGCCAAGACTGTTGCTTCTGATGTCAAGCTTGCTACCTACTTGCAGGTCCGCTCTTCTGCACACACCCAATCTGGCTAAAACAGCCTGAGACTGTCTTTACCTCTTGTGATCAATTCACCAACTCCTAAAACCAGGAGTAATTATGCTATGTGCACTTGCTGAGTTGTTATGCTATGTGCGCATGCTGTGTTTTTTTGTTGCAGAAATTTTCTGCACCAAAAACTGCACCTTGTGGCAGAAAAACACACCAAAAAATGCATGCATTTTTTGGTGCGTTTTTGTGCCATGTGTTTTTTTGTGAAATCATTGGCTGGAAAGGATAAATAAACACAAGAAAAGAAACGCACCAAAAATTGACATGCTGCTTTTTTTTTTCTGCACCAAAAGGCTGCAAGGAAAAAAAAAGCAACGTGTGCACAGCACTTCAGGATTCTCATAGACTTTGCTGGCATAAGGATAGGCAAGGGAATAAAACATATAAAGCAACAGGTTACTACAATAATATATTAGAATTCTTCAGGGAGAGTGTTTAGGTGACTTTTCTACTTTTTCACCCCTCCCACCCTCTATAATGATTGCCATCCTCAGCAATCCAGGTCCTACAAAATATAAAACCAGCATACCCTGTTTTTCCAAAAATAAGATAGGGTCTTATATTATTTTTGTTTCAAATAAAAGGGCTAGGTTTTATTTTTTGGGGAGGGCTTATTTTTTTTCCATGAACAACAATCACACATTTATACTTCAATTTACCTTGAAGTTGTATGGCCGGCTTCAGCTTGAAGGCATATGGCCAGCTTCAGCTTGAAGGTGTATGGCCAGCTTCAGCTTGAAGGTGTATGGCCAGCTTCAGCTTGAAGGTGTATGGCCAGCTTCAGCTTGAACGAGAATGGCCAGCTTCAGCTTGAACGAGAATTGCCAGCTTCAGCTTGAAGGGGTATGGCCAGCTTCAGCTGGAAGGTGTATGGCCAGCTTCAGCTGGAAGGTGTATGGCCAGCTTCAGCTTGAAGGGGTATGGCCAGCTTCAGCTGGAAGGTGTATGGCCAGCTTCAGCTTGAAGGAGTATAGCCAGCTTCAGCTTGAAGGGGTATGGCCTGCTTCAGCTGTAAGGTGTTTGGCCAGCTTCAGCTTGAAGGAGTATAGCCAGCTTCAGCGTGAAGGAGTATAGCCAGCTTCAGCTTGAAGGTGTATGGCCAGCTTCAGCTTGAAGGCGTATGGCCAGCTTCAGCTTACAGGCGTATGGCCAGCTTTAATGTTTAGCCCTTAACCTAACTTACATTCACAATTGCTGGTGCAGTGTCAGTGTCTCTTATGGTAACATTTACTGGCACTCTCAAAACACTTTGTGTGGCAGTGGCACTCTTCTTATCTATGCGGCTGGGAGGGGGCAGAAGGCGAGAGTCTTCAGTGGGATTTGGGAACAGTGGTTCTGACGTCACATGTGGCTGCTTCTGTGGGAGCAAGCAGGGCTGGCTGTGAGGCAGGAGATGGGTCCCTGGAGCGGCAGCCAAGCCCACACCATAGAGCAGTAGCAGTCAGGAGGTGGGACCCAGGTGACAACAGTCAGGAGGCAAAACTCAGAAGCGGGTGAGCAGATTTTACCCTGCCATGGTGGGTGGATTATTTGGGAGCTACATTATGCTATTCCAGTGCCTCCAGCATTAGGTTATATCACTAACATCATGGAGACATAACCTAACGGCACGTAATCTAATCTAGCGCTGGAGGCGCTAACTAACTAGGGCTTATTTTTGGAGTAGGGCTTATATTTAAAGCCTACTCCAAAAATCAAGCTAGAGCTTAATTTTTGGGGGAGGGCTTATTTTTGCAAAAACGGTGTAGCCAGGTAGCCAATAATAACAATCTTTGGACTTGGGACAGTCTGGACACATTCTTCAAGGGGTAGCAGTCCTTGGCATGACACCCAGTCCTTCTCAATTAAGGACCCAGAAATGAAAAGGTAAAAACAGTCCAGAAAGTCGCCAACAGTCCATAGATGAGAGCATGGAACCCTTTACCAGCAAAGGTGCCCTTACTCCAGCAGAAAAGGGCACAACAAAAATAAAAAATAATATAAAAGTCCAGCCTATCCAACTATATACTGTAAGATACTGGCCTTCCTGGCCACGAGAGTATACAGAAACAGTCACTCAGATAAGAAAGGCGCTTCTGCCATCAAATTGTGCTTTTCTTCTGAGACTTAACTGGTCTCCGGTCATCTATCAGGTAACTTGATGGAAGAATAACGGATACCTGTTCTTCACTTTGGTGTTCTGCAGAGGTGAGAAGAAGTTCTACTCTTTCAGGGCCGGTCTGAGTACTCACGGTGTTGTAGGCACCACATACATTCAGCATAGAGTTACCATTGTGTTTGTACTGCTAGTACATGGCGTAGAAATGTTGCTGTTAGCCGAGTGACCCATACGGAGAATGTAGTTCTTCTCCTTTTCTTGGTCTTCCCGCTCTTCCTGCCCTTTGGGTGACTTTTTGCTGTTCGCAGCTCCTCCCCAGGCACTTTGCTGTCATCTCTGTCTCTCCTCCTTCTCTTCAGCACTTTGTCTCTTCCAATTTTCCATGTCTTCTGCTGTAGAAGGTGTAAGGATCCACTCTCTTCCAGGCAGCTGGGTAGTGTTCAAACAGGCACAAAGCTTCCTAGTGCACACAGGAAAGTTTATTAGACTTCGTAAACTTTCATCATAAGGGAAAACAAAAAAGCCTTTCCTTCAGCATAAAGGCAACCAAAAGAAACAAAAAAATAAACAGCTCACCCACTAGGTAAAAGTCCTAGTCGAAAGCCGGCGTTACACGCAGCGACGTATCTAACGATATATCGCCGGGGTCACGGATTCCATGACGCACGTCCGGCATTGTTAGCAACGTCGCTGCGTGTGACAGCAAGGAACGACGTCGTTCCTTTTTAAAAAATTGTTGATTGTGGGTCCTCCACAATCAACAATTTTTTGCAGGTTGTTCGTCTTTCCCGATGCAGCACACATCGCTACATGTGACACCTCGGGAACGACGATCTGAAGCTTACCTGCGGCCGCCAGCAATGCGGAAGGAAGGAGGTGGGCGAGATGTTACGTCCCGCTCATCTCCGCCCCTCTGCTTCTATTGGGCGGCCGCTTAGTGACGTCGCTGTGATGCCGCACGAACCGCCCCCTTTAGAAAATAGGCAGTTCGCCAGCAACAGCGACGTCGCTAGGCAGGTAAGTCCCGTGTGACGGCTCCTAACGATTTTGTGCGCCACGGGCAGCGATTTTCCTGTGATGCACAAACGACTGGGGCGGGTGCTTACACCAGCGATATCGCTAGTGATATTGCTGCGTGTAACACCCCCTTTAGTCTCTGGCAGAGACAGAACAATATCAGAGGTTTTCTCACCTCTACTCACATCCCTCTGAGGCAGCTGAACAGGACCTGGATAGCCTGGAAAACCTGTGATGGAGATATCAGAGCGGTCAGCCCCACTCTGCACTTCTAAAACCTGGGGCCATTATAACTCTCTCAGCACTATGTGTTGAAGCATACTTTTCTGGGTCCTACATTACCTGGGCTAGCCATGTCGGTGACACATACCTCTCATCCAGGACTTTGCCAGCTTGGTACCATACATACCCCCCTTTCCTGAAAGCCTGGGGCTGGGCAACTTACACCACAAACAATGCACCCTTGAGAAGATGTCTGAATTCCCATTCAATTTCCCAGTGTAAAGCTGCATCCCTGCACTTCTTTCTCACTCCTCTGGCAGCGACGCGCTGTCACTCACCGCCGAGACCGGCTCCTTCCACGCTGCCCAGCGTCACTGCGCTCCTCCACGTGGGTGCCTCCTCCTCCCACCTACCGGGGCTTGTCCGTGCGGCACAGGTTTTTCGTGAGTGCTCCTAGGGCGTGTGCACGCGCCGCTGCCCTTCTTTTGAAGAGCCAATGTGCCACTCCTAGGAAGTGCCTCTCAGCCTCAGTTCTCTTAGTCAGTTTTAAACTATGTGCGCACGTTGCGTACAAGCCCTGCAGAAATTTCTGCAGCGATATGAAGAGCACATGTGCGCTTTAGATCGCTGCAGAAATGTCCGTAGTGAGCGCCGATTCCATGCGCTCTGCCTGCAGCTCCTGCCATAGACAGAGCAGGAGCTGCCGGCAAAGCGCAGGAAAGAAGTGACATGTCACTTCTTTTTGCGCAGCGCTTCGGCAGTAGCCGAAGCGCTGCGCTCTTAAACGCCACGTGCGCACGGCCCCTGCACAATCTCCATAGACTGTGGAGGGGCCGCAGGACGCATGCAGTTACGCTGCGCTACAAAGCGCAGCGTAACTGCATGTTTTTACGCAACGTGCGCACATAGCCTAACTCTGTCTAGCTAGTTGTCAGGTCACCTACTTGTCCTGTCCTGTTTGCCCTGTCTGTCCTGTTCCTGCCTGTACCTGATAACAGCCTGTCCTGCCCTATTGGTACCTGGTTCCAGTCCTGTTTCTGCCTGTACCTGGTCGCAGCCCATCCTGCCCTGTTGGCACCTGGCTCATCTCCTGTCCCTGCATGTACCTGGTCCCAGTCCATCCTGCCCTGTTGGTACCTGGTTCCAGTCTCGTCCTGTCTGTACTTGCTAGCAGCCCGTCCTGCCTTGTTGGCACTATTGATTGTGTCCATCCTGGCTGTGTCATCTGCTTGTCCTACTTGGTCGTGCCATCTGCCTTGCTAGTGGCTCTGCCTGTCGTCCTCCCCTGCTGGTGCTAGACTCTGCATGTCCGTCCTGGCTGTGCTGTCTGTCTCAAACTACCCTGGTGGTCCCTGTCTACACTTAAGACTCTGTCCTGTCTGCTCCTGTGGGGACCAATTAGCCATAATCGACATGATACCTTTTAGGAGATCCATCAGGAGGTCTGCAATCAGTGCGAAGTTAAGGATAAATATTCAGTAGTAACCTATAATGCCTAGGAATGCTCTTAAAAACAAACTATAAACTCAAGGGAGACCCACTGCTTCCCGTCCACCCCATGAAACCAGTCTATAATTCTAACAAGGACAGCTGCTCTATGGTAACTTTTAAAGTCCAGAAGACCCGCACCCCCTCCACCTTTATGCCTGCATAGAAATCTATGCGCTAATCGTGGTCTTTTAGATCCCCAGACAAAGCTAGAACACGCTGTATTGAGTTGTTTGAAGAAGTTATTTGGAACCGCTATGTTCAACATCCTTTTCACCTCCTTCAAGATCACCTCTCACCGGGCTCCTGGGATCGATAGGGCTTCAACTTGACTTGTAGATGAGGCTCCGTGAGAACCTTCTGCTCTATGACCTAGTAACTAAGAACAGGTCTTTACTCTGTTGCAACAACTCCCGACACACCTGCTTTTAGGAGTGCAACAACATCTCTGCCACTTTGACGTCTTCTACTTTGGCTTTTGTCGTGGTCACCAAACAAGGAGCCTCTATGGGTTTTCTATCCTGCCAAGGCTTAATCAGGTTTACATGATAAACCTGGTAGGGATCTTTTTTCCACTAAAGGACCACTAAAATATATTGATGTCCTCTAGAACGGGACCTCCATGATGGACAGTGGAAGTAGGGACTGCAGAATTGGCTACTGGCAAGGTCAGCTGGCATGTTGGACAAAACTTTCTGTAGCTCAGAGCCAAAAGAATGTCTGCAAGATCCTCTATCGGTTTTGTCTACACCCAGATGCCCATTAAACTCCTGAGAATAAGCTATATCAAACATACTACATCTATAAGGCTCTGGTACTAGCAACTGCTCTATCACCTCACCCCTTTGTTTTGTCACTCTATTAACAGGTCCCCATTGTTGGCAAAATATGGGTAACTCTGCTCTTGAGCAACACCATTCAACACTGTCACGTACTCAAGAACACCTGTAAGAGCTAGGATGTTCCAAAGTTCCCCTGGACACCTCCAGCTCAAGTACATTGGCCTCAGGGGACATTTCTTTATCATTATCACCTTATTGAGACATACAACAAAGTTTCTTTAAATGCAAAGTGGTGATCCCCTGCACTACCAAGATGACTTTCCTCCACAAGTCCCAAAACACAAGAAAGTCATGTCCCATAATTACTGGGTGTAATAAGTACACCACCTCATCTTCGTGGAAATGATCTCTCGGAAGTAGCTTGCATGCCTCCTGGCATTTGGACATCTGACAGGTGAGATTTTAGCCCTTTTCTTTGGAGTGTCAGTCCTTCTTTGGTAACCCCAGTAAGGTGATGTTAAAACCCTTTGAATTCCAAGGGAACTCTCGCCTGTATCTCTCCAGCTCACCAGGTCATCAGCACTCGAGGATCTCCCTGGGCAACCCAGCATTCAACTGGTCTCGGCAGAGAGTGTATGAACCGGTCCATCACTACTCTCTCCACCTCCTGCACTGGGGAAGAAGTCTCAGGTTCCAATCAATTCTGCACGAGGTGCAGGAGGTCAAACATCTAAGACCGGGGAGGTTTGTCCCTGCGATAGTCCCAATAATGCACCTATTGTGCCTGGACTGCCAGGGTTAAACAAGACGAGTTAGGATTTCCAACTTGAACTTTCAGTATTGCTTGGTGTCTTGCAACGTCAGGTTAGTACACCTTCTGTGGCTTTCCCGATAAATATGGCACCAGAACCTCCACTCAGTGCTACGGAGGCAACTTTTCCAATTCCGCCACCCTCTCAAACACCGCCAGGAAGCCTCAATGTCATCACTCAGAATCATCTTTTGCAACGCCCCTCTTACCGTTCTCCTCAACTGGGGCTCATCACTTCGGCTTGAGGACAGGGAGGTTTTACAGACACAAATTACTCCTGCCAGGGGGTCCATCTGCTGATGCAGCTGTTGTTGCTGCTATTGCTCCTGCTGTTGTAGTTGGTATTTCTGTTGCTGGTCTTCTGAATTAGGAGTCTGTTGGTTTCCTGTTGGGCCTACTGTTGCAGGACCAGTTGCATGATGACCTCCTCCATTTCGCCAAACTGAGTTTTTACTGATGCTGCTACCTATACTCAGATCATACGGTTTCCACACAGCAGTCACCTGTCTCCTTTAGATTCCAGCCCTTGTGGCGCCCCTGAGGCTTCAGTCGCCACAGTATACTACACCTCACCAGAGGTGCAGTATTCATCCCGGGTAAGGAGGAGGTCATTGCAGGTAAACAACCACAATCCACCACCATACACAGTTAGATGCCCTCTCACTGGGACTGGGCCAGGGTAGATGTGGCACCCCAGGGTTGCCACAGTAACAACACAAAGGGTTAACTCCCCACACACAACACCAAGACCTCCTGGCCAGAAGGGGGAGACCAAGCTGCTTCCCTGTACATTCTGCTGGGGGGGAGGAAATGGTCAGGAGTAGTTTCAGTTTGAAGTTCAGTGCAGAGCACTGAGGAGACAGGATCTGCAGGTTGGAAGCTGGCTTTAGCTCACCTCAGGATCCACTGACCAATTCCAGGCCTAGCTGAGGGTCTGAGGAAAGGAGAAAGCGTACACAGAGGAACATTCCTGGGAGACAGAGCATTGCTGAGCTCATCCCAGTGGAGCACACAGAACGGATGCTGGATCCGAGACTGCAGGTTACATACTGCACAGTGAACACCAGAGAAGTGAGGATTCCACATTCTCTATCTGTACCACAGACACAAGCAACAAATGCAGAGTTCAGGAACATACAAGTAAGGACTCGAGTTGCCTGTCAGGTCGGTACCTAGGAGCAGAGCAGAAGCAGAGCCGGCTGCATAGTTCACACATCAGCAGGGCCACAGACACACAGTGCAGGCAAGGAAGCCAAAACGGCCCGGCTGGGCGGGAGAAACCCTGAACCCCTCACAGACTCCGTGGACAGTACTCTGCTGAATACCATCATCAGTAAAGGACAAAGAAACTGCAAAACCGTGAGTCTGCCTGTTTATTGTGCTCGTGTCCTGCACTCCCCCCATAGACTTACACACTGCCCCGGGGAAAAGGCTCTACCCGTGGGGAGCCGTCCCATCTCAAGCTGCCTTCCATCACCCTGGAGGTTCTGCAGCAGCGGTGGTCATCTCTGATCACATTCCACGGGTGGCGTCACGAACATAACCCCCCTTTTTATTGTGGAACCAGGGAGCACGGACCGGGTCACGACACCGTGATCCCCTTTCCAGAAGCAACCCCTTGGCCCGGTTCTGGGTATCTCCTTACCCCCTGGCGACACAACTTTGGCGTCACGAACAGGATGCGGACTGGACCCGGCTGCAACCCGGGTGACGTGTGCCTGTAAAGACTTATTGCATCGCATAAAAGACTTGCACTGTGAATTGTTGCAACAAAGAACGGACTTTAAACTTTGCAAAGATACCTGGAAAAATCCAAAAACATCATTGGTAACATTTTCCAGGCGCCATCTTTAATCGCGCCATTAGCTGCTACGCGCGGGAGAACAGCGCGCCTAAACTAAGACTCCGCCCACCGCTTGCAGAGGAGGTGCGCTCGGTGCTGCGACCCGAACGAAAACGCAGAAAAGTGTCCCAGGCTTGCTGTCAAGAAGACTGGTGAAATTAACTAAGGGGGCGCAAAGATGTCGCAGCAGGGAGACGCTGTTGTACCCGGCGGTGCAGCGGCACCTATCATGCCGTTCCTGATGCCGTACACCCCGGGTGCAGTGTGGCTGCCGCAGTACTCAGGTGAGCCCAACACACTTAATGACTTTATCGGAAAGCTAAAAATCTACTACAGCATGTACCCCCTGACAGAAGCTCAGCGTGTTGGTATGCTTATGGGACAGTTAACTGGCAATGCCCAGCGGGAGGCTACATCCTGGCCGGACGATGCAAAGGACACTGTAGAGCATATAATAGCTGGACTAAAAGCAGCTTTTGAATCCACTGCTGGCAGCCAGGCTAAAATGAGGTTCTTTGGATGCAAGCAAAAACCTAGAGAGAGCGCAAGAGACTTTGCCTTAAACTTGCAGGAGGCGCTCAGAGCACTTAAATTAGCAGAACCTGCCTTAGCCCCTGGAGCAGATAAGCTGCTGACAGACCAATTCCTGGATGGACTCTCATCCCCTTCCCACCGGGGACAACTGAGCATGATGGTGATCCAGGATCCAGGACTAACATTTGCCCAGCTAAAGGATAGAGCCATCCGCCTCCAGCAGGTGGAGGAGCCGCAGGATATAGACTCTGTTCAACACCTTACAGTGACACCCCAGCAGCCAGTAGTGCCGGTGACATCGGCCATGTCAGCGGCTGCTGCTAACCACCTGGAGCCGATCACTAATGAGGCTCTACATCAAAAGCTTGAAGCCCTTACAGACACTGTTGCTTCCATGGCTAGAATCGTCCAGGAGCTGCGTGGATCCAAGTGTGCACCCAAGATTGAGCTGGCGACCAGCAAGGAGGATGTCCCATGGATGAGGCCTAGGAGATACCAAGCGACGAGAGGACGACCCAGCGACCGCTACCAGCCGGATGGACAGCCCATTTGCCGCCGTTGCAATGAGCCAGGTCACTTTGCCCGTGAATGTACTTTAAATGGGGATCCCCTGGGGAGGCGGGCCGCTCCTCAGGAATGAACTCTCAAGGTCCTTCACCCTGGCACGACAAGTATGTGGGGGGACGTCCAGTCATCCCCATCGTGCTGGATGGCATTCCGCTCAACGCCTTGCTGGACACTGGTTCCCAAATATCATCAATTCCGCATGTCCTTTATAAGAGGTACTGGGCTGATTCAGACGTTAGCAGTGGTCCATCTAATGTTGCATTGAATATATGGGCTAGCAATGGTGAATTAGTACCACAGGTTGGTTTCAGAGAAATGACCATTAAGATTGGGAGAGTAGAATTGCAGAATCAGGGTATTATCATTGTTGATGTTGACCGACGAGAACGTGAACCAACTATGCTGCTAGGAATGAATGTAATTGAAAATTGTTTTGCAGAGGTAATTACTGTCTTGCAGCAGATCGTCGAGACTGCCAAACCTGGGCAACAGAGACTCCTGCAGAAGGAAATTAAAGCCTTGATGCTGAAGCAGCAGGTAGAAATGTCAGGAGGTGAAATTGGCAGTGCAAGGGTAAGTGACCCAATACCTATTGTAATTCCTCCCAAAACAGAAATGCTGGTCTGGTGTAGAGCCGCAATAGGCATCAGAGGGCGAGACTATCAGGCCCTGGTAGAACCCGTGTACTCAGACAGTAGGCCCACTGTATTGACGGCCAGAGGAATAGTTGAGGTACACAGGGGAAGAGTGCCAATACGCCTTCTAAATTGTGGGGAAGATGAGGTCACCCTACCAAAGTATGCTACCATGGCTAAGCTATATACGGTTGATAACAACGCCATCACCACCGTTGAGCCCTTGAAGCCGTCAAATCAGGCGGAGGACAATGGCTCAGAGGGAAAGCTGGAGGATTGGTGCCAAAAGCTACATGTAGGTACCGATTCTACACCCTCCCATCAAAAGCATGGAGTATACAGGGTAGTGAATGAATATGAACAAATATTCAGCAAACACCCATTAGACTTTGGGCAGATCAAAGGGGTAGAGCACACTATACCCACAGGTAACCATCCACCCATAAAGGAGAGGTATAGACCAGTACCACCGGCTCACTACCAATGTGCCAAAGACATGCTCAAAGAAATGAAAGAGGCAGGGGTAATAAGAGACAGTTGTAGCCCCTGGGCAGCCCCACTAGTGCTAGTTAAGAAAAAAGATGGGACCATGAGGATGTGTGTAGACTACAGACGGATCAACCGCATTACACACAAGGATGCATACCCATTACCTAGGATAGAAGAGTCATTGGCTGCATTAAAATCCGCTACTTACTTTTCCACCCTAGATCTGACTAGTGGGTATTGGCAAGTTCCTGTGGCAGAGGCTGACAAGGAGAAGACAGCGTTCACCACGCCGATGGGCCTCTGTGAGTTCAATTGTATGCCGTTTGGACTCTGCAATGCGCCTGGAACCTTCCAGCGACTGGTGGACTGGTGGAGTGCTGCCTAGGACATAAGAACTTTGAAACTGTCCTCCTGTACCTGGATGACGTCATAGTCTACTCCAAGACCTATGAACAGCATCTACAAGACCTGGCAGAAGTGTTTGAAGCCTTATCCGGATACGGCATGAAAATCAAGCCATCCAAGTGTCACCTTCTAAAGCCAAGGGTACAGTACCTGGGACATGTCGTGAGCTCAGAAGGGGTCGCACCAGATCCTGAAAAAGTTACCGTGATCAGAGATTGGCCGAGACCCACCAGCGTGAAAGAGGTGAGGCAATTCCTGGGACTGGTGGGCTACTATAGAAGATTTATAAAAGGGTTCACGAAGCTAGCAGCTCCCCTACAAGACATCCTGGTAGGACAGTCAAAGAAGTCTGCAGCCCGAAATCCTCCTTTCCAGTGGAGTGATGAGAGAGAAGAGTCCTTTAAGAAGTTGAAGTGGGCACTGACAGGAGAAGAGATCCTGGCATATCCAGATTACCATCAACCCTTCATTTTGTACACGGATGCCAGCAACGTAGGACTGGGAGCAGTATTGTCTCAAAAGCAGGAAGGCAAGGAGAAAGTTATTGCCTTTGCAAGCAGGAAGCTCCGGCCTACAGAAAGAAACCCAGAGAATTACAGCTCCTTCAAGTTAGAACTACTGGCAGTAGTTTGGGCTGTAACAGAGCGTTTCAAACACTACCTGGCAGCTGCAGAATTTACCATCTTTACTGACAACAATCCATTGACCCACCTGGACTCTGCAAAATTAGGTGCACTGGAACAGCGGTGGATAGCCCGACTGTCAAACTACAACTTTGTCATCAAGTACAGGGCAGGCCACAAGAATGGGAATGCAGATGCTTTATCCCGGATGCCACACTCGGGGGACGTGGAAGAGGAACCGGAGGGACTGGAAGAAATTGAGTTACCGGCCTTTCACCGTCCTAAGGTGGGACAGTATCAACCAAGTGTCTACCAAAAACAACAGCAGGCAACTCTCAACCCATTAGCACACCACGGATGGGCTGAAACACAAGACAGTGATCCAGCTGTGAAGCTAGTGAAAGAACTGCTTACACAACAAGGTGCATACCCTAATCAGAATGCCCCAGCTGAGACACAACATCTCTGGAAAGAGAGAGGTAAATTGTTCCTGTACCAAGGGAAGCTCTGTAGAAGGCACACCAATCCAAAAACACATGAGTTGGTCTGGCAGATCATCGTGCCCAAGAGAGACGTCAAGATGGTTCTGGAAGCTTACCACGACGGTGCTGGTCATTTTGGTTGGAAAAAGTTGGAAGTGCTCTTAAGAGAAAGATTCTACTGGGTTGGCATGAGAAAATCAATTGAAGATTGGTGTAGAAAATGCGGACCGTGCAACCTCAGAAGAAAGGATCAACAGAACCAGAGAGCTCCACTCCAGTCCATAGTAACCAAGCAACCACTCGAGCTAGTCGCATTAGACCACGTCAAGTTGTCACCAAGCCGGTCCGGCTATGTCTATGCCTTAACCATCGTGGACCATTACTCACGCTTCTTAGTGGTGGTACCCGTGAAAGACCTTACAGCTAGAACAGCAGCTAAAGCATTCCAGACGTACTTCTGCAGACCCCATGGTTACCCAGAACAAGTCCTTGCAGATCAAGGTCCAGCTTTCGAATCACAGATCTTCCAAGAATTCTGCAACATGTATGGCTGTAAAAAGATTCGCACAACAGCATACCATCCCCAAACAAATGGCTTATGTGAGAAGATGAACCATATTGTGATTGACCTGTTGAAGACCTTACCAGAGTCAGAAAGAAATCAATGGCCAGAGAAATTGCCAGACTTGGTGGACTTGTACAATCATGTCCCGGTGAGTTCTACAAACTGCACCCCCGCTTACCTTATGCGTGCAAGGCCCGGTAAACTGCCAATTGATTTAGATATGGGAATTCTGAAGCCAGATGCAGAAGTTCAAGAATCCAATTGGGATACCCTACGTCAGCAGCAGTATCGCCAAGTACAAGAGTGCGTAGAGAAAAGTCTCCAACAAGCTAGGGGAAGACAAGAGAGAAACTTCAACCAGCATGCTCTAGCAACCCCATTGCAACCTGGTGACCAAGTTCTCAAGAGGAAACGGCGCACAAACAAATTGGATAATCAGTGGGAAACCACCCCATATACAGTCTTACCATCCAGTATGGATAATCCCAAAGTGTGTCTCATCAGTAAGGATGAAGGAAGGACATCAGCTGTCGTTTCAAGAGATCAACTCAAACCGTGTCCTGAAACCCTGAAGACACCAGAAGTCACCTTACCCGTACAGGTACAACCTGTCAAGAAGGTAGAAGATGTATTCCATACAGTCTTAGGAGATTTCCCAAAAACATGGCCAAATTACTATGGAGCAGTAGTAGTCCCAATGATCGCCTTCCCTCAAGTGGTGGAACCAACATCAGAATCCATACCACAAGAAGTCCCAAGACATGAAGAACTGGAAGTTGAAACCGTAGAGGAAGAACAGATTCCTGGTCCCAGTGGGCTTGCCAGTCCTACAGTCAGTACCCCATCCTCACAAGTACCAGAAACACCAAATAGGTACACTTCCACCCACACCATTATGCTAAGTACACCCAGTACAGCAACAGTACGCAGATCACAGCGTAGTACTCAGGGTCAGATACCAGCAAGATATAAAGACTAATGTGGAATTGCATATAAAATGTACATATGTTATAATGTTTATATGAAAAACCGTAACAGTTTAGTGTACAGAAAAGGTGAGAGAAGAGTGGTGTAAGGTGGCAGCCCGGAGAGTTACAACTTGATCACATGTTGGTGGCCCGAGGGCCGTGAGGCCTACTGCACTTATGACCAGAGTAGAGACACCTTTAAGAAGTGTTTGGTTATTGAAATAATTTATATAATTGCAACGTTAAGACCAATAAGCCCAGTACCTACAGAGACTATACTGTATGACCACTTACATATTTTTGAACATTTTGGACTCTTTTTGAGCTTTAAGGTTTTTGTATTTTTTCCTTTTGAGACTCTGTATATATACAATTGTTGTGATAACTTGTTTGTTTGTTTCACAGTCCCGGAGTACTGTTCTTCACTAAGGGGGAATGTGGCACCCCAGGGTTGCCACAGTAACAACACAAAGGGTTAACTCCCCACACACAACACCAAGACCTCCTGGCCAGAAGGGGGAGACCAAGCTGCTTCCCTGTACATTCTGCTGGGGGGGAGGAAATGGTCAGGAGTAGTTTCAGTTTGAAGTTCAGTGCAGAGCACTGAGGAGACAGGATCTGCAGGTTGGAAGCTGGCTTTAGCTCACCTCAGGATCCACTGACCAATTCCAGGCCTAGCTGAGGGTCTGAGGAAAGGAGAAAGCGTACACAGAGGAACATTCCTGGGAGACAGAGCATTGCTGAGCTCATCCCAGTGGAGCACAAGAACGGATGCTGGATCCGAGACTGCAGGTTACATACTGCACAGTGAACACCAGAGAAGTGAGGATTCCACATTCTCTATCTGTACCACAGACACAAGCAACAAATGCAGAGTTCAGGAACATACAAGTAAGGACTCGAGTTGCCTGTCAGGTCGGTACCTAGGAGCAGAGCAGAAGCAGAGCCGGCTGCATAGTTCACACATCAGCAGGGCCACAGACACACAGTGCAGGCAAGGAAGCCAAAACGGCCCGGCTGGGTGGGAGAAACCCTGAACCCCTCACAGACTCCGTGGACAGTACTCTGCTGAATAACATCATCAGTAAAAGACAAAGAAACTGCAAAACCGTGAGTCTGCCTGTTTATTGTGCTCGTGTCCTGCACTCCCCCCATAGACTTACACACTGCCCCGGGGAAAAGGCTCTACCCGTGGGGAGCCGTCCCATCTCAAGCTGCCTTCCATCACCCCGGAGGTTCTGCAGCAGCGGTGGTCATCTCTGATCACATTCCACGGGTGGCGTCACGAACATAACCCCCCTTTTTATTGTGGAACCAGGGAGCACGGACCGGGTCACGACACCGTGATCCCCTTTCCAGAAGCAACCCCTTGGCCCGGTTCTGGGTATCTCCTTACCCCCTGGCGACACATAGAGACATAGGAGGGTGGCCATTACTAATGTAGTGGACCCTCTGCTCCCCAATTCAGGAACCCGGGGGGGAGGAGCTTGACTCAGGGGAGCAAGGCGACACACACACACACACACACAATCAGTTAGTCAGCAACCAGGAAACAAGTGAGATGTAGGAGGACATGGTCGCTGATGGGAGAGCTGCACCATAGCTCCCTCAGGACTGGGCGCATACTACAGGGTGTAGAGCCCTAGGCTGGTGGGTACTGCAAGTCCCACCAGCAGAATTCGCCGGGGTACAGGATTTCAAGTCTTCTGACCCACACACAGAGTCCGGGGCACGGCAGCATATAGAGCCAGAGGTCGTGAACATAGGGCGGCCCCAACTACGGACTTGCACTGCCTGCTATACGGGACGGGGAAAGAGACCATTCCCAGGACTCGGGTTCCAGCATAGCTCCAAGGGACTCACACCGATGGGGTCACGGAGCGGCTGTGACATCCCAAACCGGCCCGGTGACAGATAGCCCTCCTCAAGACCCCGTCACCCTCACTTCTTTCACCAGTTTGGTGGGCAGTGTAGTGCATAATGAAACTGCCCCAGACTGTGCAGCAAGGGGTTAACCTCCAATGCTGTTTTTGTCCAGCCCCCTCTCCCGTCCAGGCCCTGCTCTTCCTTTGTTTGGGAGGGGACTCCGTCCTGGCCCCTCCCGAATTCCCAATCCCACCTATAGGGTGTAATTTCTACCTATATATTGGGGTCTGGGCCGGTGTCCAGCCTCTTCCCCTGGTATCCCAGGATCCGGAGCAGCTCTGCCTGGTGGAAGCAGGAGAAACCCGATGGACCTTCACATCCTTGAGACGCTGCAGGCCCATGCGTGGCATGAAGGTTAGGGATGACTGGCTCATTTAGGCTGCTTTCACACTACGTCTTTTTAACATGCGTCCTGAACGTTTTTTTAACGCAGAAACGGATCCAGTGCAAATGCATTTTCATTTCAATGCATTTGCAATGGACTCGCGTTAACATGCGTTCACCTGCGTTTGCATGCGTTATAGTGAGGATCCAGCGACTTGCAGTTTTTTAACATCTTTCAAAAACGCTACTTGTAGCGTTTTTGAGCTGCGTCCAACTTCTGCAAATTGCTGGATCCTGACTAAACAGCATGCAAACGCAGGTGAACGCTGGCGTGCTGATAGGCAGGATCCTGCTTGCTCTACTGAGCATGCCCAGAAGCCAGCCTCCGTGATCAGTCTCTCTCCTACCTCTCTGTCTCTCTCCCCCTCTCTCTCTGTCTCTCCCCCCTCCCTCTCCTCCACCTGAGAGCTGCGGACACTCGTAACCAAGGTAAATATCGGGTAACCACTTGTCTTAGTTACCCGATGTTTACGTTGGTAACGTGTGCAGGGAGCCCGGCTCCTAGCAGCTGCAGACGCTTGTAACCAAAGTAAATATCAGGTATCCAAGCAAGTATACCCGATGTTTACCTTGGTTACGAGCCTCGCAGCTGTCAGATGCCGGCTCCCAGTCTGGCACGTTTAGTTCCCCTCACTCCCGATCACATGACTCCAATGCCCGCCCCTAAACATCCAGTGACAGGATCCTGCAAAATAAGACATGCGTTTGCATGCATTTTTTGCTGTAAAAGCAGGATCCGCTTTTGCAGCAAAAAACCGTTCAGGACGCATGTTAAAAAGACATAGTGTGAAAGCAGCCTTATTTGTGGAGCTCAGCTCTCCTCAGTCACAGCTAGAGGCTATGTTGCAGAGCCCTGCAGCACCTGCCGGGGAAGTGTTTCTTCTCCTAGGTGCTTCCCTCGGGCTCCTGCTCCACGTGCATCCCTGCTTTTCCTGTCCCTGCTTTTAGCACTGCAGGCAGGCTTTAATAAACATCTCACAACTGTTGCTCCCTCAGCCCCCTCCCTGTTGTTTTCACACAGCACAGTTTGCTCCACGCCCCCTTCATCTCCCCTGCAGCTCCCAGCACTTCTAGTGCATTAGTATCACAGCAGTATTACTTTAATCTCTCATATACTGCCATGGACAATGACACCACTTCCTCTTCTGCAGGTTTTGGGCAGTGTGTCTGCTCACCAGCCTGTATCCCTGGCTCAGAGCCTCCAAACAGTGAACACCACCCCCCACCCCTAACCCCCCTCCTGTGCTGCATACCTGTGATGGTCTGCCACGTTCTCAATTAACCCTTGATGCCCAAGCTGTCCTCTTCTTCACATCCACAGCTACTTTCACAATGTCTAAATCCTTGCAGACCACAGGGGTCCTGCTTATGTCCTACCAGTGATCGGTCCCGCTTCCCCTGTGCGTCGGGCTATGTGCCCACGTGGCGAGTTTTCATGCAGTTACGCTGCGTTCTGCACCGCAGCGTGGCTGCATGCGTCCTGCGTCCCCAGCACAATCTATGAAGATTGTGCATAATTCATGCCCACATGGCGTATTGGAACGCGGCGCTTCGGCTACTGGCGGGGCGCTGTGTTCTAAGAAGTGATATGTCGCTTCTTCTGTGCGCTCTGCATGCAGCCCCCGCTCTGTCTATGGGGGGGCTGCGTGCGGAGCGCATGAAATCGGCTTTTCAGTACGGACTGTTTCTGCGGCGGTTTGGGGCGCACTTGGGCTGTTCAGATCGCTGCGGAAATTTCGGTAGGGATAGAACGCAGCGTGGGCACATGGCCTTGCATCGGTCGGATCTGCACGATCAGCGTCGCTCGCCGGATCGGTGCAGGAGGCGCTTGAGGCATTCTTCACGTAACTTCTCCCGTACACACAGAAGCCGGCGTTCACACTCATCTGGTAGAAGTCGCCTTTCGAATTCCTTTTGAGGGCTCAAGCGTCTCGAGGGTGACTGATGAGTGTGCACGAACATCTATGGTGCAGCCTACGAGGACACAGAGGAATTGGTCTGCTACTAAACAGCCCGGGGATGTGAGGTATGCCCCTTCCCACGTCAGCGGTGGTGTATCTACGGCGAATTCCCCAGAGATGGCATCCACATCAACATCCGGTGTGTTCACGGAGGCTTGGGGGATTAAGGCATTACAGCTCCTTAAGGTGGCATTCTCCATCTTCATTGTTTGAGAGATCGGGCGCTTCGAGGATGCCTGGCGGTCTTGTGCTGTCACGTCAGCAGTGGTGTTTTGATGGATACTCCCCCTGTGATAGCATCATGTCGACTAAGTCACGTTTATATTTGTCCCAGTACTGATGATAAGAAACCCAGGGTCACGAGAACGATTAGTAATTGGCTACAGGTTTTTCAGTCCTGGGTCAGAAACATCCCGACCGTGGTCCTGAAATGTTCATTTATCAATACCTAATTATAGTTCCTATAAACTCATGGTGGTTATGGGTGTAGTTGGTATTATGAGGATTTTCAGCGTCGGCTTGCCCCTACACCCTGGCATTGGTTTGAGTGTCCAAGCCATGGATTTCTGCCTTAGGTTAATGACCGTACAGAAGCCAGTATACCACTTTTCAATCCACGGCCACTGTGCCGGGAGCTTCACAAGGTCCAGCCATGGTGGCCGTGCGCCGCCCAGGAGCGTGTTGGTTGTTTAATGATTGACACTTCTAGTTCTTTGGATTATGCAATCCTAGCACGAGTGTTCTGCTTGCTGCGGAGCCATTTGGCTGTTAGATGCACTCACCCTCCTTCCAAGGTCCTCGGTAAAATGGTACAAATGTCTCAGACGACCCCGGTAAAGGTATCTGAGATGCCCCTTGTGGCTTGACAAATATCCCAATAAGGATGTGGCTGGTCATATCAGTTTTGTATTTTTCTTTCACTTTATTTATTCTATTTAATTTCTCTAATTGCTCCCTTATTGTAGCTAAAAGGAACGGAACCGGGTAAATTTCAATTGATACACCACCTACTGTATCTCACCCACACGGTGGGTCGGTTAATCATGGTATCCCTCCTGAGTAAGCTTTGATTTCTGTGTCTTTTTACAGTATAATTTCCCTTATACGGGAGTTCGGACGCAGTACACTTTTGCTTAATCTGATATCGAATCTGTGTTTTGTCCGTTACCTGTTCATCCGTACTGTTCCATAGTTTGGGTTGTTGCATGTAGGGCAATTTTTGTTGCGATTCTTGACTTCCCATGGGATGCTTTATGTCATTCCATTATTTTGAACTCTTCAGTTCATTTCTTCAATGGGTGCGGTGGTGTGAGACGGTCTCAAAATTTGTCACTCACTACTTGATGATTTTCTTTAATTGCTCTAGTGACTTCGATGAATGCAAACAATTTTTGAATTTTTTTTCAGTTGATATTGAGTTTGTTGTCCCTTTGCCCCCAAACAAACGTAGGGCACGAAAGATTCAGACCCTGTTTCAATTGAGTGTGGGTTTTGTTTTTGTACGGTGCAGTCTTAAAGGGATTTTCTACATACCATGAAAATACATTCACTTTGTCTAATTGGTAATTCTGTTGGACAATTTTGTTGCTTATGTGATGTTATATTACTGAATGGCAGCATTAGAGAGGTCAGAATTACAGCCCGAGCTAATTAGAATTACAGGCATAGTATAGTTATAAGTATTTGTGTCTTTACAGGAAAGTTACATTGCGCCAAATGCAGTTCACCGCCTCTCATTGCCCACTAGGGGCGCTTCACCCTGACCACAGGATTCATAAGTCCACCAGAAGGGCGCTTCACCCTGACCACAGGATTATTGTGTTCACCAGAGGGGCGCTTCACCCTGACCACAGGATTACGTATTACTTCTGATTTACTGATTTGGTCTCAATTCCTTTTCACCTTTAATGAGTGCATGTTCAACATGTGTTCTGTGGTGTCTAACCAGGTTTTATTTTTGCTCACCAATCTTCTTTTTTCTGATGGTTTTAGCGCTGTTTTTTTGGCAATCAGTGGTGCCGGGGCACCTGGCCCTCACCTTGTTAACTTTTTGTTTGACTGCTAATTTTTCCCTTTCAGAATCGTTCCCTATTGTCATTGCTGTGAGTTTTGCCACAAGTCACTAGCCAACTGTAATATTTTGTTTGCTGTTACTCTGCATACAATACACATTTGGATCCGAGCATGGGCTACGGGTTCTCAGAGTAATGCTCCATATTGATTGTCTCGTTTCTGTTTGCAGGATTTTCAGCTGGTACCAAATGCCAGCCCGGTGGGTTGCCATTGCCACACCGCTGCGAGATCTTGTCGGGACCAACTCCTGACAGTGATTAGGACTTCAGATCCCCCTTCAAAGTGGCAACTTTATGGATAGGCGTGAAACAGTGGTTAGGTATAGGTATGCTGGTAGCTGGTCCCTCGGTTCTGATAACTTTACCTGTTTGGAGGTTACCCTCCAATATTTGATGCACCTTTATAACTTTGGTTCTTTCGCCTCTGTAGCCCAGAAGCATTTATTTGTATTCAATTTGTTTCAATTTTGATGGGATGTTCTACGTTACTAAATCTTTTGTTATTTGCAAATCCCTTTAATGGCTGGTTTAAGTCCCACCAATCCATAGTGTGAGGTAGCGTCGTCGGCTGCGCTGCAGAAGACACGGGATCCAGGCACCAAGGTTCACAGCACACGGTTTATTAACCAAAGAACAAGTCCACAATAGTACATATGTGCCTTTCCGGCAGAGAACTCAGGGAGATGTGATCACTCCCTCACACCCGGCACACCTGCCCTCGTTCCTGTTTCCTTTTAACCCTTCCTGAAGCCTGTAGGGAAACAGCATTAACCCCGGAGTGGAGTTGCTTTCTATCATGGAGTGAGCACAACCGGGGCGAGACATACCGGCCGTCATAGATAACCCCGGTCACAGTCTCACATACCCCCCCCCTCAGTTCAAGCGTGCGGGGTTGAACTCCTGCCATCAAACACGGGCCGCGGGACAAGGCATCGGCGTTGCCCTGCAACCCACCGGCCCGGTGTTCAACCGTAAACCGGAAGTTCTGCAGAGAAAGGAACCACCGGGTAACCCGGGCATTCCGTTCCTTGGCAGACCTCATCCAAACCAGTGGAGAGTGATCCGTCACCAAGCGAAACTGGCGTCCCAGCAGGTAATAGCGTAGGGACTCCAAGGCCCACTTGATCGCCAGGCACTCCTTCTCCACTACGCTATAATTCCGCTCGGGAGGGGTGAGCTTCCTACTCAAGAAGGTGACGGGGTGTTCCTCCCCCTGAACCACCTGAGACAGCACAGCCCCCAGGCCGACCTCCGAGGCGTCAGTCTGTACTATGAACTCCTTCCGGAAATCAGGGTTGACCAGAACGGGCTGTCCGCACAGGACCTCCTTCAGGGCCCGGAAGGAGTCCTCGGCCTGCGGAGTCCAGCGCACCATGACGGACTTCTTGCCTTTGAGAAGGTCCGTCAAGGGGGCTGATAGTCCCGCAAAATCTTTTACAAACCTCCTGTAGTACCCCACGATACCCAGGAAGGCCCTAACCTGCTTCGTGGTCAGGGGTCTAGGCCACTTCTGGATCGCCTCAACCTTGTTAATTTGGGGCTTAATCACTCCTTGGCCTATCACGTAGCCCAAGTAGCGGGCTTCCGTGAGTCCCAATGCACATTTCTTGGGATTGGCTGTCAATCCAGCTGTTCGAAGCGCGTCCACCACCGCTTGTACCTGTTCCAAGTGGGTCTGCCAATCGGAGCTGTAAACAATGATGTCATCCAGGTACGCTGATGCATACGCCTGGTGGGGTTCCAGCACTAAGTCCATCAACCTCTGGAACGTGGCCGGAGCGCCATGTAACCCAAAAGGCAAGACAACATAGTGGAAGAGACCCTCCGGCGTAACAAAAGCGGTTTTCTCCTTGGCGGACTCCGTCAGTGGCACCTGCCAGTACCCCTTGGTCAGGTCGAGCGTGGTAAAATATCGCGCCTGTCCCAGCCTATCAATCAGCTCATCCACCCGGGGCATGGGGTAGAGATCGAACTTGGATATTTCGTTCAATCTCCTAAAGTCATTGCAGAACCTTAAGGAGCCATCGGGTTTTGGTATTAAAACAATCGGACTAGCCCATTCACTCCGGGATTTTTCAATGACCCCCAGGCGTAACATTGTCTTTACTTCCTCCGATATGGCTTGTCGTCGAGCCTCCGGTACCCGGTATGACTTCAGGCGTACCTTCAGGTGGGGCTCGGTGACAATATCATGTCGTATCAGACTGGTCCTACCGGGCAACTCAGGGAAGACATCGGGGTTCTGCTGAACCAACCGTCTGGCCTCTCGCCTCTGTTGCTTGGTGAGGGCTTCTCCAATCCTTACTTCCAGTTCGTCCTCTCCGGAGGTCGCTGGAGCCGGATGTGAACGACCCGAAGAGGAGGGAGATAGGGAGAAAACAGCCATCAGGCTTTCCCGTTCCTGCCAAGGTTTTAATAAGTTGACATGGTATATTTGTTCAGGTTTCCGCCTACCGGGCTGCAATACTTTATAGTTAACCACCCCGACTCTTTCCTTTATCTCGTAGGGGCCGTGCCACTGAGCCAGGAATTTACTCTCCGCCGTGGGGATCAATACCAACACCCGATCCCCGGGATTAAAGGTCCGCACGGTGGCTTGTCTATTGTAGCGGCCGCTTTGCGCGGCCTGAGCCTCCTGTAAATGCTCCTTCACAATTGGCATGACCGCGCTTATGCGGTTCTGCATACCCAAAATGTGTTCAATCACACTTTTATGGGGGGTGGGCTCCTGCTCCCAGGTTTCTTTTGCCAGATCCAACAATCCCCGGGGATGTCGCCCGTATAACAATTCAAAAGGCGAAAACCCCGTGGATGCCTGTGGCACCTCTCGTATGGCAAACATCAAATAGGGAAGCATCATATCCCAGTCTTTCCCGTCTTTGGAAATCACCCTTTTGAGCATGGTTTTCAGGGTTTTATTGAATCGTTCCACTAAACCATCCGTCTGAGGATGATACACAGACGTACGCAACTGCTTGATCTGGAGTAGCCGGCATAGTTCTTTGGTCACTTTAGACATGAATGGGGTCCCCTGATCCGTAAGGATCTCCTTGGGCAACCCCACCCGGCAGAACACAGCAAACAACTCCCGAGCTATAAGCTTTGCTGCAGTATGTCTGAGAGGTATCGCCTCTGGATACCGGGTGGCATAGTCAACGATCACTAGGATATGCTGGTGCCCTCGAGCAGACTTTACGAGGGGCCCCACCAGATCCATCCCTATCCGTTGAAAAGGGACTTCTATAATGGGTAACGGTACCAACGGACTGCGAAAGTGGGTCAGGGGTGCGGTAAGCTGACACTCCGGGCAGGTTTCGCAGAACCGTTTTACCTCCCCAAATACCCCGGGCCAATAGAACCTTTGCAATATTCGCTCCTGCGTTTTCTTGACCCCTAGGTGACCACTCATCAGGTGTTTATGAGCCAAGTCGAGGACCCGCCGGCGATACGGCTGGGGCACCACCAACTGCTCTACCCCTACGCCCCGTATTTCATCTACCCGGTAGAGTAAATCCTGCTTAAGAGCGAAATGGGGGTATCTTACCTGGGCACCAGGCAGCTGTGCCACCCCGTCAACTACTGTCACCCGACTCCGGGCATGTATTAATGTAGGGTCCTGGAGTTGGGCTGTCCCAAACGTATCCGGGGACGCCTCCAACTCCGGGATGGGCTCGACCGTCTCAGCCTCTCCTGCCAATACCTCTAGGGGCGACCTATCAGGTTCACATCCTGTCCCTATCATGGGGACCCCTACGGCAGGCGTCCCGGATTCAGGATTGTAGGGCTCAGGTCCCGGACTGACCAATATCTGAGGGGACTTAGGAGGTCCCTTCCATAAAGTCCAAAAATAGGGCAGATCCCTTCCTAGGATCACATCATAGGGAAGAGTATTAATAAGTCCCACCTCATGTTGCACCTGACCGCAAGGTGCTGTGATGGTGACTATCCCCGTGGGATAGTCTCGGCGGTCCCCATGTATGCAAACCACCCCCACGGTACGTCTTGTGGCCTTTACTTTAGCCCTTAGGGTTGATCGCACAAGGGTCACTAAGCTTCCGGAATCCAACAAGCCTGTAACCGGACATCCATTCACCTGTATTTGGCACAAGTGGGGCTCAGTCTCTGGGTAGACCAGGTCAGCGGTACACACCACCTGAGCATACATTGAACCCCGTCGGGTAACCCCACAATCCATGGGCTCCGTGGTGAGGGGATACTGGGCTTCCATATGTCCCACCCGCTGGCACCGCCAACATCTAATAGGGAAGGACACCCCCTTGACGAGTTGTCGTTTAGGGTACATAGTTTTCCGGACCTCAGGGACGGAGGGTGCGGCCTCAGACGGGACGGTAGCGGACTCCCGCACCGGTGTCAGCGGTGGGTCCTTGGCCCTAGGCTTGGAGGGGCCGGACCGACGGGCGGTACGCAAAGTCTCAGTGTCCCGTATCAAGTCCTGCGTAGCCACATGCCGCTCTACCAGGCATACTAATTGGTCCAGGGTACTTGGGTCGCCCTGTCCAACCCACCGTTGAATGGTGAAGGGTAAAGTGCGTACAAAACGGTCAACAACTACCCTTTCTACCATTTGCGCCGGGCTCAGAGTGTCAGGCTGCAACCACTTTTTTACGAGATGCAACAAGTCATAGGCCTGGGAGCGTACAGGTTTGGTTTCCTCAAAGAACCACTGATTTACCCGCTGAGCCCGTACATAGGTATTCACCCCCAACCGAGCCAGTATTTCGGCTTTCAGGGTCACATAGTCAATGGCGTCCTCGGTACAGAGGTCCAGGTACGCTTTTTGGGGTTCCCCCGTCAGATAGGGTGACAATACCTCAGCCCACTGCGGGGTCGGCAGCTTTTCCCGCTCGGCCACCCGCTCAAACACCGCCAGGAACGCTTCCACATCATCACCCGGGGTCATCTTTTGCAACGCTTGTCTCACCGCTTTCCGGACGCTGCCGTCGTCACCCGGTCCCTGGGTTGTTGCTGCCGGTCCGGCACGGATCGACTTGGCCAGGAGAACCATCTGTTCTTGGTGCCTTTTTTCCTGCAATTGCAAGGCTTGCTGCTGACGTGCATTGGCCTGATCCATCTGTTCTTGGAATTTTTTTTCCTGCACTTGCAAGGATTGGAGCAGGTGTGCATTGGTCTGTTGCTGCTGTGCATTAGCCTGTTGCTGCTGTGCATTAGCCTGTTGCTGCTGTGCATTAGCCTGAGCCAAATGCTTTAGTATGTCCTCCATGGCGTCGCCGGGTTTGGGCTGTAGTATAGCCGCTCGAATCCAGGACATGCGCAGCTGGGTCACCAGGGATGAATGCTACACCTCACCGGCTGTCATGCCCGCATTCTCCACCATATGTGAGGTAGCGTCGTCGGCTGCGCTGCAGAAGACACGGGATCCAGGCACCAAGGTTCACAGCACACGGTTTATTAACCAAAGAACAAGTCCACAATAGTACATATGTGCCTTTCCGGCAGAGAACTCAGGGAGATGTGATCACTCCCTCACACCCGGCACACCTGCCCTCGTTCCTGTTTCCTTTTAACCCTTCCTGAAGCCTGTAGGGAAACAGCATTAACCTCGGAGTGGAGTTGCTTTCTATCATGGAGTGAGCACAACCGGGGCGAGACATACCGGCCGTCATAGATAACCCCGGTCACAGTCTCACAATAGATAAGAGGCATCCCAATTTTTTACCTGATGCTTCTTCAGTTAATTGACTATGCAGGCTGTTTGTTCAATCCCACAGGAGATATCCCTGTTGTCCACAACCTTTAACTTGGCCTTTCTGGGCCCTCAGAGTCAGTGAACTCGCCACACCGTCCAAGAATAGTTTTGTTGCCTTCAATTGTGTGCCATACTACTTATTGACCCTTCATGCGTATCCGCATTCAGGAGCCCAAACTGACCAAGTGGCCAGAGATTCTGGGATTAGACTGTTCCTTCCCCTGGCCCTACCTGCCCTTTGCGTTTGATGGAATTTTTGTTTGTCGGTTTACTGGTACCTCACTGTTAGTTTATTAGGATGGTCCCCCCTTACTAGGTACCAGTTTACCGCTCCTTTTTTCGGTGCTGCCTCACCGCTTGCTGTTTTTTTTCACCCCCTGATCACTTTGGGACTCATTCCTTTTCATTTTGGCAGCCACTGAGGCTGCCAGGGCGGGTCTTATCAGACTCTGATATACAGTGCATATTGGTAAATTGCGCTCTGCTTTTTTTTGTCAGATATGCATTGCACAATTTATTGCAGGAAGTTACCAATTTTATAGCACATTTACTTTAGTTAATTTCTTTAAAGGTTCGGCATTGCTATAGAAAAAAAAAAAAAAAAAGGTTTTTGGATTGTTGGCCATTTCTACGTGTTTTGGGCTGTTCAGAGAGCTGGTAACAGTCGCAATCTTGGATTCTACTCTGTCGAACTGCTTAGTGGTTGGGTTCGAGGCCTGAGATGGCTCAGGTCTTGTTGGAGGTGGTTGCCATTAGCAGGCAGTTGTCTGCTCCGATGATTTTAGTTGGAAGGTGACAACCGAAGGTTAATGCTTCAAGATGGTGTGCTCTTGGCAGATATCGGTCTGGACACAATTTTATCTATGATCCAGGACGGCCTGGAGCAAGCCTTTTTTCCAAATGGTGGGGGTCGGAGTTCAGTTTGAGACTGGTCTCCTCCTTGGCATGTGTCAACAGCATTCTGGTGAGAGAGCGGAAGTCCTTGGTCCTGTGGTAGAGTGTCCCTTCTCACCTGGAGTCAAGTTATGTTTTACAAGTTCTAAAGAGTTTGAAAAAAGTTTATAAAATATGTTTTACAAGTTTTAATGAGTTTGTAAAAGTTTGTAAAATAATAATATATCAGTAAAGCTGTGACCGATATCTGCCAACAAAATGGTGTCTGTCTTTATTTCATTAGGACGGGCCTTTATTTGGATGCAATGGTTCTTTGTTTTTGTCTGTGCAGTCTTAAGGATCCACTCGATTCCAGGCAGCTGGGTAGTGTTGACACAGGCCTGAAGCTTCTTTGTGCAAACAGGAAAATTTATTAGACTTCATAAACTTTCAGTATAAGGGAAAACAAAGCAGCGTTTCCTTCGGCATAAAGGCAAGCAAAAGAACAAACAGAAAATCAGTTCATAATATAGCTTGTGCATACCTGCTAGGTGCAAATCCTTGCCTTAGTCTCTGGCTGAGACAGAACAACCTCAGAGGTCTTTTCACCTCTACTTAAACCTCTCTAAGGCAGCTCGGCTGCTAAGGAACTGGTCAGCCTGGAAAACCTGGGCAGGAGGTATCTGAGTGTCAGCCCCACTTTGCACTTTTTCCGCTCCTAAAACCCGGGGCCAAAATCTGGGCCCATTAGAACCCTTTCAGCACTGTATGTACTGGAGACTACTTTTCTGGGTCCTGCATTACCTAGTCTAGCCAGGTCAGTGACACATACCTCTCAACCAGGACCTTTTAAGCTTGGTACCTTACACTAGTCTAGTCACTCCTACCGCAAACCACACTTTCTTACTCCAGACTTTCATGAGCTGGACTACTTGACTGGGGTACAGAGTATGTAATAATTGCAGGAAATACCTCTTCTTTATGACACACTGGTTTACATACACTTGGTCTATAGTATGCAACTCTTCCAGGAACCCATAACCATTAATTTTGTTAAATCGGAGTATCCTGCCTTCTGAGCATTGGTCCTCGAAGGCTATTTTCCTAGGCCCCATCAATCATTCCTTCGTCAATACTTGGGGGTCTTTCTCTCCTCTACTATGCCCAACCCTCAATTGTCATGCTAGTAGTAGGTGTGGACTCACTGCACCACAGGGTCGGGCTTAAATTGGAGAGACGAGACTAATCGATTACCTGGTTCTCCACTAGAGCCACTGATGATGTGGTTAGACCTGTGCTGTAAGTAGTCACCAGGTACCACTCCAGGGCAGTCCCTGGTAGTGCAGCAGCAGACCCCAGGGGTCAGGAATGCAGTTTTGGTCTCGGGATATCAGACAGGATGGTTGATACAGACTGGAGAGCTGATACAGACTGGACGGCTGATACAGACTGGACGGCTGATACAGACTGGACGGCTGATACTTTTAAATATCAATTGTCCTTATTAAACACACACTTCAAACTAATCCAAAACAACAACTCAACCGAAATAATGATTAGGTATGAAGTGAAAGCGTATACATATATTTTTTTATAAAAATAGAAACTTTATTGATATGAATTCAATTTTTTTTAAAAACAGGAAGAACCCACGAAGTAGAGCAAATAATCCCAGGATGACATCCGTAACTAATCACACGTAATCTCCATTACAATAGATTTGTTAACAACAGAATAAATATCATAATCATATTCCCATATAGCGAAAATAACCACATACAATTGCCTATGGGGCTTGTTTTGCCGTTTGCCTGCTGGTGGCAAAAATAATGTAGGCTAGCTTATATTTATGTAAAGAATACCTTATTCAAACACCATTGGTTTCCGTACTGTGACGTAGCGACCACCAACGTGGTAAATGGTCGCTATATATCACAGTGGAGAAGGTATCTGCGATATCTAGACGAAAAAGGTTGCTATGGGACTTGTAGTCCACAAAGGCTTCTTGCTACACATAAGGGTCAGGTTCCCTTTAATAATCCCAAGGTGCTCTGCAGGGCTGAGATTCACAGACCTCCACCTGTGGGTGTGGCTCGAGGGGTTAAAGCAATCCAGTCTCAGAACCTGGGTGGAGTGTGTCTAGGGCAGTCTAGATAGAGACTAGCTCCAGACGTCCAGTGTGTGGACTGGAAACAAGTGAGAGCAGGGAAGCTCTGAGTGTGTCTAGGGTAGTCTAGATAGAGACTAGCTCTAGACTTCCAGCGTGTGTGCTGGGAGAGAGTGAGAGCTGAGCAGAGCCGAGAGCTCTGCATGGAGCAACCTGTGTGGAGGCTGAGCACAGGGCTCCGATATTCAGTCTGAGCCGAGACTGAGGTGAGTGCAGCCAGACCAGGACTGTAGGGCCGATCCTCTCCTGGAGGAGACACAGACCCGTGGTCTGCAGAGGGCCCTGGGGCCGCGAGGGAACCTCAGCTAGAGGTGTCTGCTACCAGGTGCCAGAGAGTGAGGAAAGTGGTTAAACTTCCACTATGAACTTGTAATAGAGTCTGCTCTGTAAGCTGCAGAGCAGGAAGCCTGGAAAAGCTCCAGGCCTGCGTGGAGCGATTATAAGTCTGTGGACCCTCCTGGAACAGCCGAGCGGAGCATCGTAAGACCGTCTCCTACGGCAAGGGGTGCCTGTGTGACGGGGACCCGTATGGACGGTGCATAACCCGGCTGTGTTCCGGGTGAATTTACATGTACAGCGAGGACAATAAAGCTGTTTGGATTGGACTATTTGAGTCACTGCGTCTTTGTAGTCCTGGGGGACCCCCACCCCGCTACAGTACCAACAGGCACAGAGCTAGGCTGTTCCAAAGTTCCCCTGGACACCTCCAGCTCAAGTACATTGGCCTCAGGGGACATTTCTTTATCATTATCACCTTATTGAGACATACAACAAAGTTTGTTTAAATGCAAAGTGGTGATCCACTGCACTACCAAGATGACTTTCCTCCACAAGTCCCAAAACACAAGAAAGTCATGTCCCATAATTACTGGGTGTAATAAGTACACCACCTCATCTTCGTGGAAATGATCTCTCGGAAGTAGCTTGCATGCCTCCTGGCATTTGGACATCTGACAGGTGAGATTTTAGCCCTTTTCTTTGGAGTGTCAGTCCTTCTTTGGTAACCCCAGTAAGGTGATGTTAAAACCCTTTGAATTCCAAGGGAACTCTCGCCCGTATCTCTCCAGCTCACCAGGTCATCAGCACTCGAGGATCTCCCTGGGCAACCCAGCATTGAACCGGTCTCGGCAGAGAGTGTATGAACCGGTCCATCACTACTCTCTCCACCTCCTGCACTGGGGAAGAAGTCTCAGGTTCCAATCAATTCTGCACGAGGTGCAGGAGGTCAAACATCTAAGACCGGGGAGGTTTGTCCCTGCGATAGTCCCAATAATGCACCTATTGTGCCTGGACTGCCAGGGTTAAACAAGACGAGTTAGGATTTCCAACTTGAACTTTCAGTATTGCTTGGTGTCTTGCAACGTCAGGTTAGTACTAGTGATGAGCGAGTATGCTTGTTACTACTCGGTACTCGCACGAGTATCACTGTACTCGGGCTACTCGGCGGGGACCGAGTAATCTCGCGATACTCGTGCTGTACTCGTGGTCTTCATCCCTGCATGTTGGCGCTCTTTTGAGAGCCAGCCCTCATGCAGGGATTGGCTGGCAGACCACTGCAATTCCACAGCCCTGTTAGTTGTGGAATTGCAGTGATTGGCCGGCCTGCACAGCGTGACCGAGCCTTTATACCGGCGGGCGCGCTGTGCTCTGTACACAGCCATCTCATATTCCCTGCTTTCCACGCCCACAGGCGCCTATGATTGGTTGCAGTGAGACACTCCCCCACGCTGAGTGACAGGTGTCTCACTGCACCCAATCACAGCAGCCGGTGGGCGGGTCTATACTGTGCAGTAAAATAAATAAATAATTAAAAAAAACGGCGTGCGGTCCCCCCAATTTTAATACCAGCCAGATAAAGCCATACAGCTGAAGGCTGGTATTCTCAGGATGGGGAGCTCCACGTTATGGGGAGCCCCCCACCCTAACAATATCAGTCAGCAGCTGCCCAGAATTGCCGCATACATTATATGTGACAGTTCTGGGACTGTACCCGGCTCTTCCCGATTTACCCTAGTGCGTTGGCAAATCGGGGTAATAAGGAGTTAATGGCAGCCCATAGCAGACGCCTGACATGATTAATCTAGGATTTAGTGGCAGCTATGGGCTGCCATTAACTCCTTATTACCCCGATTTGCCAACGCACTAGGGTAAATCGGGAAGAGCCGGGTAAAGCCCCAGAACTGTCACATCTAATGTATGCGGCAATTCTGGGCGGCTGCTGACTGATATTGTTAGGGTGGGGGGCTCCCCATAACGTGGAGCTCCCCATCCTGAGAATACCAGCCTTCAGCCGTATGGCTTTATCTGGCTGGTATTAAAATTGGGGGGACCGCACGCCGTTTTTTTTAATTATTTAATTATTTATTTCACTGCACAGTATACACACACACCGGCTGCTGTGATTGGGTGCAGTGAGACAGCTGTCACTCAGTGTGGGGGCGTGTCTCACTGCAACCAATCATAGGCGCCGAAAAGCAGGAAAGCAGAGAATACGAGATTGATTAATGAGCGGCCGGCTTTTTCAAAAGAGGAAAAGCCGCCGGAGTTTAGTGAACAGCAGTGCAGCGCCGCGCCGGTGATCGGGGAACGGTAAGTAAGAGAGAGGGGGGAGACTGACCGACAGACTGTGAGAGGGGGACAGACAAGACAGAGACAGACAGACAGAGCGAGACCGACCGACGGGAGATAGAATGAAAAAAAAAATGACCGACATCGTTAGTAAAAAGCACAAAACGTGCGTTTTGGACATCGGAGTGCCACACAATGTTTTACGTAAAATCTTTCATGTATTAATCTCAAAAAGTAACATACACCAGCTCTATCTCACTATTGGGTATGTTCCCTTAACATTTCCGGCATGAAAAATCATTTTGGTGTCATTTTGGAAGGTTTTCTGGTGAGTCCGTAAAAATGGCGTAAAACTCGGACAAAATTGTTCACAGCTGTGACTTTTGAGTGATAAATGCTTCAAGGGATCTTCCCCATGCTGTTGTCATGTCATTTGAGCACTCTTCTGAGACTTTTGTGACATTTTTAGGGTTTCTACATGCTGCCGGGGGGTCATTTCACAAAAATACTCGGGTCTCCCATAGGATAACATTGGGCTCGGTGCTCGGGCCGAGTACACGAGCATCTTGGGATGCTCGGCCCGAGCCTCGAGCACCCGAGCTTTTTAGTACTCGCTCATCACTAGTTAGTACACCTTCTGTGGCTTTCCCGATAAATAGCAAGGCGACACACACACACACACACAATCAGTTAGTCAGCAACCAGGAAACAAGTGAGATGTAGGAGGACATGGTCGCTGATGGGAGAGCTGCACCATAGCTCCCTCAGGAATGGACGCATACTACAGGGTGTAGAGCCCTAGGCTGGTGGGTACTGCAAGTCCCACCAGCAGAATTTGCCGGGGTACAGGATTTCAAGTCTTCTGACCCACAAACAGAGTCCAGGGCACAGCAGCATATAGAGCCAGGGGTCGTGAACATAGGGCGGCCCCAACTACGGACTTACACTGCCTGCTATACGGGACGGGGAAAGAGACCATTCCCAGGACTCGGGTTCCAGCATAGCTCCAAGGGACTCACACCGATGGGGTCACGGAGCGGCTGTGACATCCCAAACCGGCCCGGTGACAGATAGCCCTCCTCAAGACCCCGTCACCCTCACTTCTTGCACCAGTTTTAAGGATCCACTCGATTCCAGGCAGCTGGGTAGTGTTGATACAGGCCTGAAGCTTCTTTGTGCAAACAGGACTTGGTCGGTGGTTGACCTCCACCTTGCTACGCACCCCAATTTGGGATGTATTCCATCTGTATAGATTTTGGCGTTTGGTGACTGTTCACATTGGGTCATCAGGCTTTGTCCACAGGCTATATATATACTTCATGCAGCATTTGCTTGGACCTGTCCCACCCACAACCGTGACTCAGTCATGGGTACGGGACTGCAATAGACCAGGTAGACTTGGTCGGTGGTTGACCTCCACCTTGCTACGCACCCCAATTTGGGATGTATTCCATCTGTATAGATTTTGGCGTTTGGTGACTGTTCACATTGGGTCATCAGGCTTTGTCCACAGGCTATATATATACTTCATGCAGCATTTGCTTGGACCTGTCCCGCCCACAACCGTGACTCAGTCATGGGTACGGGACTGCAATAGACCAGGTGAGTGCTGCTGAGAGCAGTTCTGTTATTCATGTGTGAGGCCGCATGGCACATTTTATAAAAATATTTTAGTGTAGGACTGCTTCAAATGAGATTTGCCGTGACGTGGCGAAGCAGCTCAAGAAATTGCAATTTTTTGCCAAAAATCTCAAAAAAAAATTTTTATAATGCAGTTTGGAATATTTGATGCCTTAGTGCACATTGGTGCTGGCTCTTTGTTGTTTCTTTGTTGACTTGGTCGGTGGTTGACCTCCACCTTGCTACGCACCCCAATTTGGGATGTATTCCATCTGTATAGATTTTGGCGTTTGGTGACTGTTCACATTGGGTCATCAGGCTTTGTCCACAGGCTATATATATACTTCATGCAGCATTTGCTTGGACCTGTCCCGCCCACAACCGTGACTCAGTCATGGGTACGGGACTGCAATAGACCAGGTGAGTGCTGCTGAGAGCAGTTCTGTTATTCATGTGTGAGGCCGCATGGCACATTTTATAAAAATATTTTAGTGTAGGACTGCTTCAAATGAGATTTGCCGTGACGTGGCGAAGCAGCTCAAGAAATTGCAATTTTTTGCCAAAAATCTCAAAAAAATTTTTTTATAAAAAAAATTTTTTTATAAAAAAAAATTTTTTTTATAATGCAGTTTGGAATATTTGATGCCTTAGTGCACATTGGTGCTGGCTCTTTGTTGTTTCTTTGTTGACTTGGTCGGTGGTTGACCTCCACCTTGCTACGCACCCCAATTTGGGATGTATTCCATCTGTATAGATTTTGGCGTTTGGTGACTGTTCACATTGGGTCATCAGGCTTTGTCCACAGGCTATATATATACTTCATGCAGCATTTGCTTGGACCTGTCCCGCCCACAACCGTGACTCAGTCATGGGTACGGGACTGCAATAGACCAGGTGAGTGCTGCTGAGAGCAGTTCTGTTATTCATGTGTGAGGCCGCATGGCACATTTTATAAAAATATTTTAGTGTAGGACTGCTTCAAATGAGATTTGCCGTGACGTGGCGAAGCAGCTCAAGAAATTGCAATTTTTTGCCAAAAATCTCAAAAAAATATTTTTATAATGCAGTTTGGAATATTTGATGCCTTAGTGCACATTGGTGCTGGCTCTTTGTTGTTTCTTTGTTGACTTGGTCGGTGGTTGACCTCCACCTTGCTACGCACCCCAATTTGGGATGTATTCCATCTGTATAGATTTTGGCGTTTGGTGACTGTTCACATTGGGTCATCAGGCTTTGTCCACAGGCTATATATATACTTCATGCAGCATTTGCTTGGACCTGTCCCGCCCACAACCGTGACTCAGTCATGGGTACGGGACTGCAATAGACCAGGTGAGTGCTGCTGAGAGCAGTTCTGTTATTCATGTGTGAGGCCGCATGGCACATTTTATAAAAATATTTTAGTGTAGGACTGCTTCAAATGAGATTTGCCGTGACGTGGCGAAGCAGCTCAAGAAATTGCAATTTTTTGCCAAAAATCTCAAAAAAATTTTTTTATAATGCAGTTTGGAATATTTGATGCCTTAGTGCACATTGGTGCTGGCTCTTTGTTGTTTCTTTGTTGACTTGGTCGGTGGTTGACCTCCACCTTGCTACGCACCCCAATTTGGGATGTATTCCATCTGTATAGATTTTGGCGTTTGGTGACTGTTCACATTGGGTCATCAGGCTTTGTCCACAGGCTATATATATACTTCATGCAGCATTTGCTTGGACCTGTCCCGCCCACAACCGTGACTCAGTCATGGGTACGGGACTGCAATAGACCAGGTGAGTGCTGCTGAGAGCAGTTCTGTTATTCATGTGTGAGGCCGCATGGCACATTTTATAAAAATATTTTAGTGTAGGACTGCTTCAAATGAGATTTGCCGTGACGTGGCGAAGCAGCTCAAGAAATTGCAATTTTTTGCCAAAAATCTCAAAAAAATTTTTTTATAATGCAGTTTGGAATATTTGATGCCTTAGTGCACATTGGTGCTGGCTCTTTGTTGTTTCTTTGTTGACTTGGTCGGTGGTTGACCTCCACCTTGCTACGCACCCCAATTTGGGATGTATTCCATCTGTATAGATTTTGGCGTTTGGTGACTGTTCACATTGGGTCATCAGGCTTTGTCCACAGGCTATATATATACTTCATGCAGCATTTGCTTGGACCTGTCCCGCCCACAACCGTGACTCAGTCATGGGTACGGGACTGCAATAGACCAGGTGAGTGCTGCTGAGAGCAGTTCTGTTATTCATGTGTGAGGCCGCATGGCACATTTTATAAAAATATTTTAGTGTAGGACTGCTTCAAATGAGATTTGCCGTGACGTGGCGAAGCAGCTCAAGAAATTGCAATTTTTTGCCAAAAATCTCAAAAAAATTTTTTTATAATGCAGTTTGGAATATTTGATGCCTTAGTGCACATTGGTGCTGGCTCTTTGTTGTTTCTATGTAATAATTGCAGGAAATACCTCTTCTTTATGACACACTGGTTTACATACACTTGGTCTATAGTATGTGTCGCGGGCGGGGAGGAGGGTGTCAGCACTGCGCTCACCCCTCTGCTCGGGTCCGGCTGCTGCTGCTCAGTGGTGGCTCGAGCGGTGGGCCGGATCCCGGGGGTTCTCGAGCGGCGCTCCTCGCCCGTGAGTGAAAGGGGATTGGGTTTTTGGGATATAGTCTATTGTCCGTGACGCCACCCACGGTTGTGGTGATTTGTTGGCACCCCCGCTGCTCTGTATGGGGATCCCGGGAAGGATGGTATGGAGCAGCCAGTTGTTGTGTTGCCCCTCCGTGGGTAGGGGTTGGTGATCCCGGGGCCCAGTGATTAGGTGAGTGATGCAGGGCTTGGTGGGCGCAGGGACGCGGGGGCAGCGCTGTGCCTTGCGGCACTGTGGTACTCACTCAGCCTGAGACGATGACACAGTTCTCGGTAAAACACACGGCTGGAAAGACGGTTCCCACGGACGGCTGCACTTGCTTTCCCCAGAAGGTGACGGTGACGGTCCCTCTGTCCTGCACCTATGTTGTTGATGGTTGCGATGTCAAAGCTGGCGAGGAGCATCTAAGTAAGACCCGCAGAGCCTTGATTTAACCTAGTCCTATCTGGCTTTGCTACATGCACCATTTCCTCTGCCCAATGTCAAGAACTGGGGACCATCTGCAAACACAGAGCTTACAGGCCTTATATTGACCTGAGTGGGAGGACCATGATTGATGACAAGACGGTGACCTAGTATCCCCAAGAACCTGCCATGATTGATGACAAGAGGGTGACCTAGTAAGCCCAAGAACCTGCCATGATTGATGACAAGAGGGGGCCTAGTAACCCCAATATCCTGTCATGATTGATGACACAAGGGTGACCTAGTAACTCCAAGAACCTGTCATCATTGATGACACGAGGGTGACGTAGTAACCTCAAGAGCCTGTCATGATTGATGACACGAGGGTGACCTAGTAACCCGAAGAACCTGCCATGATTGATGACACGAGGGTGACCTAGTAAGCCTAAGAACCTGCCATGATTGATGACACGAGGGTGACCTAGTAAGCCTAAGAACCTGCCATGATTGATGAAACGAGGGTGACCTAGTAACCCCAAGAACCTGCCCCTATTTTCCATACCAATTTTTGGCCATGCTGATTTTAGGAAGGTGGACAACTTATTGCCACGTTGACACCCGTAATGTTGGCTTTTGACTGGACCAACAAGCAAGAGGTTTCGAGTGGGTCTCTATCTTTCCAGGGTTTTAGTAGGTTGCCATAGTATGTAAGGAAGGGCTTCCTTTTTCTTGGTCGATGTATTTAATAGATGACCTCTCCCACCTTTTCTACCACCTCATGGCACCTCTGCCATTTGATAAGGAACTTACTCCCCACCATGGGCACTAACACAAGTACCCAATTCCAAGGACTAAACTGTTCCACTTGAGCTGACCGACCATACCTCCTGGAATGGATTTTCCCCCTTGGGCCTTGCAGAGGTGCTCTGTTACCTGTCATGTTGAAAATTTGAACTAAAAATTGTGTAATTTGTTCTGCCCAAAATGACTCATCCAAAGTCAATGGACACCAAAGTCTTCAACCATATGGAGGCTGGATCCAAAATCACTCTGAATAGCAAAGTAAAACAAATTCAATCACAGATGGATCCAAATTGTGTGAATTTCATCACATCAAATCTTAATGTGACTCAGTAGTGTGTATGGTCTTTATGTTCCTGTTTGCCCTCCTGACTACTTCTGGGCATGCCCCTGGGGAGATGGTGGATCTCCTATCATACCTGGATCAGGGCAGCAGTGGCTTTTGGAAAGTCTGTGATGCTACTTGGCAGTGTCGGATTCACTGGTACATAATGTCCCAGGGTTCTCAATTACATTCAGGTCTGAGGAATGGGAAGGCCACTCAATGGCATCAATGCCTTTATCATCCAGGACTTGCGTACACTCTGGCCACATGAGACCAGCCATTATCCTTCCCTATGAGAAACCAAGAGCCCTCTAGTTTAGTGTAAGAACTGTTTATGGCTGTGACGATTTCATCTCAGTATCTATCAGTAGTCATTGTACCAGTAACCCCTTAATGACATCTGATGTACATGTTTGGCACAAGTCGGTAGAGGATACAGTATATTGAGTTGGCTAATGGACCTGCCTCTAAAAGTCGCACCACTAAATTACTCTGTAGCACGGTCACCTCCTTCTCCTTCTCAGTTGCTCTCTTTTCAGTCACGCTATCCTCTATGGTCTCCCTCTCTTTAAGAACACAGACTATTCAGACGTGAGGTCTACCTCTGTCACAGGCTGGACCCTATCTGACATTCTAACAGAAAACTGACTCTTTCCCTATGCACTAACTCTTCCCCTATGGGCTAGTCCCAATTGCTGTGCTTTCTAGGTCCTTTTTGTCAACTTACCAGGAGGAGGAGCTACAACACATCATTGAGCCCTCCAAGATACTTACTGTGGATCTGGTCAATTTATCTAGGGTTCCACCTGGAAAGACCCTTGTCGAGGAGGCAGACAGGAAGCTAGTTCTTCAGTGGGGTTGTCTAAGTTGGCTGGTAATGCTGGGCAGAAGAAGACGGCTTTTCTCATCTCATGGCCATTATTGTTGACCAACCATTGTGGACTTCATCTCTAAACAGTCAGTACAAAAAAATAGGTTAGTATCAGCTCATCAGTTCCAAGGTATGCAGCGTAAGTAATCCAGTAGGTGCAGTGCACAGAGTAGCAGGCCACCTCCTGAGTGGCATATTCCAAACTTGAACGATGATTCATATCAAAAAGGTCCATGGAACCTCTGTTGGGAGTCTCGACAAGGAAAATAGCCAGATATCCCTCCGGGAAGGACCGAGCCAAGGAATGGCTCTTTTTAGGAGACCACCATAACCACCTTATTAAGTGACCCTTTTAGTCAATATCCAACTCTTGACAAGGGAAATACCAAGGCCAGGTATCCATCCACAGACAGCTGTTTCGGGGTATTGCCCCTCATCAGTGTGGAGTAAGATTCTGGCCAGGTGGGAGCAATGCCTAGTAGACCAGCAAGACAAAACAATCACTGATCTCAGGTAGACCAGCCAGAGAAGACACTGCCAACAGCCAGCGAAGGAGCTCAACACAGTGAAATCCTAGGTGCATTGCCCCCTGGGAAATATACAAATCAAAAAAGCCTCTGTTGGGAGTCTCGACATGCAAAATAGCCAGATATCCCTCCGGGAAGGACCTAGCGAAGGAGTGGCTCTTTTTAGGAGACCACCATAACCACCATATTAAGTGACCTTTTTAGTCAATATCCAACTCTTGACGAGTTTAAAGATATGACAAGGGAAATACCAAGGCCAGGTATCCATCCACAGTTTATTGATTCATTAAAACCATATTAAAAAACCATAGGCACCTGCTGGCTTACGTGTTTTGAGCGGAACTGGTCTTAATCATGACAAAGGTATAGTACTACTAGCATGAATATACCGTATATAGAAAGGTGCACCTACAGACAGAGGGTGGAGAAAAACAGCATAGGAAAGACGTAGCAACATCATTAATAAGAGCTTGTGCATGCTTTGATAAATTGCAGTCTGAATGATTAAACCTATACCCCAAATAAATCTCAGAACACATTTATATTTCAATAGTAATGATAAATGTGGTACATGAATAGCTATTATATACACCTAGCAACTTAATCCTATTACAGTACTATTGATATTTAAATGTCAGCATATATATATATATACACAGTGCCTTGCGAAAGTATTTGGCCCCTTTCAATTCTTCAACCTTTTCCACATTTCGGGCTTCAAACATAAAGATAAAAATTTAAATTTTACGGTGAAGAATCAACAACATGTGGACACAATTGTGAAGTTGAACGAAATTTATTGCTTATTTTAAACTTTTATAAAAAATAATAAACTGAAAATTGAGGCGTGCAATATTATTGGGCCACTTTAAGTTAATACTTTGTAGCGCCACCTTTTGCTGTCATTACAGCACAAGTCGCTTGGGGTATGTGTCTATCAGTTTTGCACATCAAGAGACTGAAATTGTTGCCCATTCTTCCTTTGCAAACAGCTGGAGCTGAGTGAGGTTGGATGGAGACCATTTGTGAACAGCAGTATTCAGCTCTTTCCACAGATTCTCTGAGCCATCTTCCCTGTCCCTGCTGAAGAAAAGCAGGCCCAAACCATGATGCTGCCACCACCATGTTTGACAGTGGGGATGGTGTGTTCAGGGTGATGAGCTGTGTTGCTTTTACGCCAAACATATCGTTTGGCATTGTGCCCAAAAAGTTTGATTTTGGTTTCATCTGACCAGAGCACCTTCTTCCACATGTTTGGTGTCTCCCAGGTGGCTTTTGGCAAACTTTAAATGACACTTTTAATGGATGTCTTTGAGAAATGTCTGTCTTCTTGCCACTCTTCCATAAAGGTTAGATTTGTGCAGTATATGACTGATTGTTGTCCTATGGACAGACTCTCCCACCTCAGCTGTAGATCTCTGCAGTTCATCCAGAGTGATCATGGGCCTCTTGGCTGCATCTCTGATCAGTCTTCTCCTTATTTGAGATGAAAGTTTGGATGGACGGCCGGGTCTTGGTAGATTTGCAGTGGTATGATACTCCTTCCATTTCAACATGATCGCTTGTACAGTGCTTCTTGGGATGTTTAAAGTTGTCTTTTTGCAACCTAATTCGGCTTTAAACTTCTCCACAACGGTATCACGGACCTGCCTGTTGTGTTCCTTGGTCTTCATGATGCTCTCTGTGCTTTAAACCCAACACTGAGACAACACAGAGCAGGTGCATTTATACGGAGACTTGATTACACACAGGGGCTTATATTTATCATCATCAGTCATTTAGGACAACATTGGATTATTGAGAGATCCTCAATGAACTTCTGGAGTGAGTTTGCTGCACTGAAAGTAAAGGGGATGAATAATATTGCACGCCACAATTTTCAGTTTATTCTTTTTTACAAAAGTGCTCCTCGCCCACGAGTGAAAAGGGGGGTGGTTTGTTTTGGGGAGATAGTCCGTGACGCCACCCACGGGTTGTGGTGATAATGGGCACCACCACTGCTGGTGACGGGGATCCCGGGAGCGATGACAGGGAGTAGCTAGGATGTTGGTTCCCCCTCTGTGGGTAGGGGTTGGTGATCCCGGGGCCCGGTGGTGATATGGGGAGGCAGGGTAGCTGGGGTGCAGGGTTACGGAGGCAGCGCGGCGCGATGCCAGATGGCACTGTTGTACTCACTCAGGCACAGATTCACAGAGTCTCTGGTAAACCAAACGACTGGATGGACAGGTCCCGCAGCCGGCTGCAGTGTCTTTGCTCTCCCCGGACAGGTTGATGGTGTCTGTCTTTCCCTGCACCTGTGTAGAGTGTGTTGACTCTGATGGTTTCCCAACGGTAGTCCGCTCCCCGGCTTGTGTGTACCGAAGGAGCCCGTTTTGCCCGCAGGCGCTGGCCCTTGGATCTCTAGCCTATGGCGGTGGCTTTTTATCCTCACTGTGTGGACTGTTGCCTTCTGTCGGGTCTTGGGTGTTAGGGAACCCCTGGGGTTCCGGTCACTCTCGGATTTGACCGTTGTCGGCGGCTCCTAGCTTGGTCGGGGTCCAATGGCCCTGCCTTTGTGCTTGGTACAAATCTGCTCCCCGGCTCGGTACCGGCGGGCCACCGCCCATCCCCGGTCCTTCGGTTCCGCTGACTTGCACCACCTCCTGCAGGCGGCCACCACTGTCTGCCGACCTTGCTGACTGTGCCTGGGCTCCTACCCAGACACTAGCAGTTTCTCCACTCCAAACTCAACTCCTCACTCCACTTCCACTGAACTCCAAACTCTAACTCCACTGACTGCTTTTTCCCGCCTCCAGGCCTGTGAACTCCTCGGTGGGTGGGGCCAACCACCTGGCTCCGCCCCACCTGGTGTGGACATCAGACCCTGGAGGGAGGCAACAAGGGTTTTGTTTGACTGATGTAAACTATCCAGGGGAGGGGGTGTGTGTGATGTTAGGTCTGTGACTACCTGGCTAGTCCAGGGCGAAACACATGTTAGTACAGTTCCCCTGTGGGAGTACTAACATGCTAAGAGAGCGGAATGAGCGCAGGAAACAACGTCCTTGGGGCTAGTCCATTCGCTCATTGGCATACGATAAAAGATCTTTACAAATACTTTTTTCTATAGATCCCTTTATCAATGCTAGTGTATACAGGGACGGTTAGGCAGGGATTAGCAATATGTACCCAGAACTGCTCATGGCTCTGCCTGCATATTGCACTTGACAGGTTCCCTTTGATCACGATGCTCGCATGGAGTCGCCCAGGCTAGGGCTGGTAAATAAAAAAAACAACAAAATCCAGCGACCTTAGGCAGGGATGAAAGAAGAATAACTGTAGTTTATTTTACCTATTAAAATAATCTGGATTGGTAACAACAGAGCTAATGTGTGGTAAAGAAATAGTGATGAGCGAGTACTAAAAAGCTCGGGTGCTCGAGGCTCGGACCGAGCATCCCAAGATACTCGTGTTCTCGGCCCGAGCACCGAGCCCAATGTTATCCTATGGGAGCCCAGAGTATTTTTATGAAATGACCCCCGGCAGCATGTAGAAACCCTAAAAATGTCACAAAAGTCTCAGAAGAGTGCTCAAATGACATGGCAACAGCATGGGGAAGACCCCTTGAAGCATTTATCACTCAAAAGTCACAGCTGTGAACAATTTTGTCCGCGTTTTACGCCATTTTTACGGACTCACCAGAAAACCTTCCAAAATGACACCAAAATGAATTTTCATGGCGGAAATGTTAAGGGCACATACCCAATAGTGAGATAGAGCTGGTGTATGTTACTTTTGGAGTTTACATGAAAGATTTTACGTGAAAACATTGTGTGGCACTTCGATGTCCCTAAGAAGAGACGTACATGAAGGCCTCTTGAGTCTAATGTGCCCATTTTGAGGAAGTGGGTCTATTGTAGTATAGCCCTTTGGCAGGGCAGCCAAAAATTGGGAGGCTCCACATTGTCCCTGGATAGAGACGTGCATGAGGGCCTGTAAACCTGAAGTGTCCATTGTCAGGAAGTGGGTCTATTGTAGTATAGCCCTTAGGCAGGGCAGCCAAAAATTGGGAGGCTCCACATTGTCCCTGGATAGAGACGTGCATGAGGGCCTCAAAACATTGTTCCCATTGCAAAGGAGCGGGTCTCCTGTCGTTGTAATGTCCATTCTAAAAGAATGGGCGAAAAAAAATTGCCACTGGGGGTATACCTGAAACAAAGGCCTAACTATTGTAACGGTCATCATGGTGGCGCAGAAGGAGAAGGAGGAGCAGTCCAGCGATTATCCAAAGTCCAGAAGTGTGTTACCATGGGTGAGTGGAGGTACATGGCAAATTCCCGTTACAAACTTTAAATTCCGCTCTCATTTGCTGGTGGTGTGGTGAAGTCTGGCCCAATCCAACCCTTGTTCATCTTGATCAGAGTCAGCCTGTCAGCATTTTTAGTTGACAGGCGGGTGCGTTTATCTGTAATGATTCTACCTGCGGCACTAAAAACACGCTCTGACAAAACGCTAGCGGCAGGGCAGGCCAGGACTTCCAAGGCGTAGAGAGCCAATTCATGCCACGTGTCCACCTTGGATACCCAATAATTGTAAGGCACAGAGGAATGTCGGAGTACAGTTGTTCGATCTGCAAGGTACTCCTTGAGCATCTGGGCAAACTTAGGATTTCTTGTGGCACTACCCCGCACCTCAGGGGCTGTGGTACGTGAGGGGCTGAGAAAACTGTCCCACATCTTAAAGACTGTTCCCCTACCTCTGGCGGATTGGACTTGTGCCCCTCTCGGCTGTACGCCTTGGTTGTCCACTGATTCCTGACCTATGCCGCTAGCGTTTTGTGAGGGGAATGCTTTGCCTACTTCCGTGACTATGGCCTTCCGGAACTGCTGCATTTTGGCTGACCTCTCCGCCTCGGGAATAAGAGACATAAAGTTCTCCTTGTAGCGTGGGTCTAACAGTGTTACCAACCAGTAATGATTGTCGGCCAAGATGTTCTTAACGCGAGGGTCACGAGACAGGCAGCTTACCATAAAGTCAGCCATGTGCGCCAGACTCTTAACAGCCAGCACTTCAGTATCCTGACCAACACGATGACTGAACATGCTGTCCTCCTCCTCCTCCTCCTCCTCCTCATCTACCCTGTCCTCTGGCCAGCCACGCTGAACCAAGGATATGACTGGTGTGCATGTGATATCCTCAATTTGGCCGGAGAGTTGCTCCATGTCTTCATCCTCCTCCTCGTCATAGTCCTCCACTGCACGTTGTGATGAGACGAGGCTGGGCTGTGTGTTATCACCCACACCCACTACTGTTTCTTGCTCCAACTCATCGCGCTCCGCCTGCAATGCATCATGTTTGTTTTTGAGCAGAGACCGTTTTAGAAGGCAGAGAAGCGGTATGGTGACGCTAATAATGGCGTCATCACCACTCACCATCTTGGTGGAGTCCTCAAAGTTTTGGAGGATGGTACATAAGTCGGACATCCATCTCCACTCCTCAGGTGTTATGTGTGGAGTTTGACCCATTTCCCGACGGCTTAGGTGATGCAGGTACTCAACAACTGCCCTCTTCTGCTCACATATCCTGATCAACATGTGCAGAGTTGAATTCCAACGCGTGGGGACATCACACACCAGTCTGTGAGCCGGAAGATGCAAACGGCGCTGAAAGCCGGCAAGGCCGGCTGAAGCAGTAGGTGACTTTCGAAAATGTGCAGACAGGCGGCGAACTTTTACCAGCAGATCAGACAGCTCTGGGTATGACTTTAGAAACCGCTGAACCACGAGGTTGAGCACATGGGCCACGCATGGAACATGTGTCAGCTGGCCTCGCCTCAAAGCCGCCACCAGGTTCTGGCCATTGTCACACACGACCTTTCCTGGCTTTAGGTTCAGAGGTGTGAGCCAGTGATCTGCCTGCTGTTTCAGAGCTGTCCACACCTCTTCTGCATTGTGGGGTTTGTCACCTATGCAGATTAGCTTCAGCACAGCCTGCTGCCGCTTCGCCGAGGCAGTGCTGCAGTGCTTCCAGCTTGGGACTGGTGTGGAGGGTAAAGTGGATGAGGATGCGCAGGAGGAGGAGGAGGCTGAAGAGCATGACATTCCGGAGCTATAGAGTGTGGGTGAAACCCTGACTGAGGTAGGGCCTGCAAACCTTGGTGTGGGAAGGATGTGTTCCGTCCCTCGCTCAGACTGGGTCCCAGCTTCCACAATATTAACCCAGTGTGCCGTCAACGAGATGTAGCGGCCTTGCCCACAAGCACTTGTCCACGTGTCTGTGGTTAGGTGGACTTTGGGTGAAACAGCGTTGTTCAGGGCACTTGTGATGTTTTGTGACACGTGGTTATGCAATGCGGGGACGGCACACCAGGAGAAATAGTGGCGGCTGGGGACCGAGTAACGTGGGACAGCTGCCGCCATCAGGTCGCGGAATGCTTCTGTCTCCACCAGCCTAAAAGGCAACATTTCCAGCGCAAGCAGTCGCGAAATGTTAGCATTTAGAACTGTGGCATGTGGGGCGTTGGCAGTGTATTTGCGCCTGCGTTCAAAGGTTTGCTGAATGGATAACTGAACGCTGCGCTAGGACAAGGACGTGCTTGATGATGGTGTTATTTCTGCGTAGGCAACTGCAGGTGCAGGACCGGAGGAGGCTTGTTCGCAGGCAGCATGGACAGGGGATTGGCTCGCATGCACAACAAGCGAAGACGTAGCAGTGACATCAGCAAGCACTGCTCCTCGACTCTGTTGTACTTCCCACAAAGTCGGGTGCTTGACTGACATGTGCCTGATCATGCTCGTGGTGGTCAGGCTGCTAGTTTTGGTACCCCTGCTGATGCTGGTACGGCAGGTGTTGCAAATGGCCTTTTTAGAATCATCTGGAGCCAACTTAAAAAACTGCCAGACTCGGGAAGACCTAACATTTGTACAGGCACCTTGTGTCGTGTTGTTGTTCCGGGGAACGGTTGCCTGACTTCTGCCTGGAGCCACCACCCTGCTTCTTACTGCCTGTTGGGATGCTACGCCTCCCTCCCCCTGTGCACTGCTGTCCTCGCTCTGCATATCCTCCTGCTAGGTTGGGTCAGTTACTGGATCATCCACCACGTCGTCTTCCTCTTCCGCACCCTGCTCCTCCTCCTGACTTCCTGACAATTGTGTCTCATCATCGTCCACCCCTTGTTGAGACACGTTGCCAACTTCGTGAGAACGTGGCTGCTCAAATATTTGGGCATCTGTATATACGATCTCCTCATGACCCACTTCAACATGAGCTGGCGAGAGGCCAGAATGTGCGAATGGAAACGTGAACAGCTCTTCCGAGTGTCCAAGTGTGGGATCAGTAATGTCCGAGGACGTGTACTCAGCCTTGTGGTAGGAAGGAGGATCAGGTTCTGAAATGTGCGGTGCAGTATCACGGCTACTGACACTTGACCGTGTGGAAGACAGAGTGTTTGTGGTGGTGCCAATCTGATTGGAAGCATTATCCGCTATCCAACTAACAACCTGTTGACACTGGTCTTGGTTCAAGAGCGGTGTACTGCTGCGGTCCCCAAGAATTTGGGACAGGACGTGCGAGCGACTAGATGTGGCCCTTTGTTGTGGCGAAATTAGAGCTTGCCCACGACCTCGGCCTCTGCCTGCACCACCATCACGTCCACTTCCTTGTTCGTTGCCAACGCCCTTGCGCATTTTGCAATGCTGTGCTGACGTGTATTCACTAGACTTGTGCGTTATATCCAAGTTTGTGCAAAACGCACACAAGTGCACCTGTACGCTGCCACCGACAGGCACACACGTGCGGTTTTTAAATGCAAGCACGGACGCACTAAGAACATAACAGGTTTTTAGGAGCGACAATTACTGAGAAGTCTGACACTATCAGACACTGCTGACTGACGTGTATTATATTTGTGGAGGTCACCTGAGCTGTAGTATGTTTGTTTAAACGTAATAAGAATATCTGTGTATATAACTAAATCAAAATCTAGATGTAGATGCAAAATTATCTGTCTGTCTATGTAGCCATTGCACAGACCTATAGTATAATTTAAAGTTGTATAGTCATGAAGGGGTTAACCAAAGATAATGAAGCCAAAATGTGAAGCTACAAACTCTTATCAGTAGTGTCCACACAGAAAGAATGTTTTAATGAACATCTGCTGGGAGAAATAGGGGAGTGACACTCCCATAAACTCTGTGTATCATTTTCAAGGCCGAAGGTGCCTTCTGTAATAATTAAGTTTCTTTCAATATAATAATGAGCTCAGTGGGTATTGCTGACTCAAGGAGAGAGCATGTTGTCTGTGTGTTCTTTGTCTTATATACATTGATATATATCGGCACTGGTATACAGCATTAATGGGGCACCGTCTCTGGATCCTAAACGAAGACTCCATTAGCAGTCTTGACCCAAAATTCCTCCCTTGACAGTTTGGCGCACCCAATGTGGAGCTCCTTCAAGGACGCAATACCGACCTGCAAATACCGATCGTTTGGATGTCACGGACTGAGACCTCCCTCCGCTCCAACCAGGCTGATCACCTCCGACCCCACGGGTAAGTGTTACATACTGTGTATTCACTACCGTTGTGGTTGGTTTTGGAGAGGAGGGAGTGACGGGCTGTGTATCCATATCGGTGATAAAAGGTACCTGATTGTGACTCAGGGGTGTTGCCCGCTGGAGCTCAGAGCACGATCCCAGCCCTGAGGTGTGGATCGAGTGTCACAAGGGATCCAGAGGACGGTTGTTAGGGCAGGAAAGACGGTGGTGGCTGGATATAGCTAGTTAGACTGACCCGGTCTGTAATTAAAGACGCGGGGGGGTTCCCGTGACCGAAGATAGCGAGTTAGGACGTTTAAATATTGGTACAGCTGACCAAGTCCGGAGGCCGGAACTTGTTTGTATGTGTATATACATTCTTGTACGACCTCCTCCGTGACACAGAAGATTTTCACGTGACCGAAGATAGTGAGTTAGGACAATAAAAAATATTGGTGCAGCTGATCAAGTCCGGAGGGAATACATTTTGTACCCCTCCTCCGTGACACGGGACCCTTATTACAATAATTTTTGACCAATCTTTGGAAGATCAGTGACCCATTTTTTTTTTTGGGAAGATCTGTGACTAAAGTTTTGGGCTAGTTTTTGACCAAGCTCTGGAAGATCAGTGCTCTAATTTTTGGCGAGATCTGTGATCAATTTTTTGAAAGATCAGTGGGCTAATTTTTAGAAAAATCTGTGACCAGGTTTGAGATAGATATAGCTGAGGAGTTGCCAGCTAGTATAGAGGTGTAGCCTTAAGTTCCGGCCGGGCTTTAACGCTTACACCGCATAGTCATATTAGTGTAATCCAGACACCACCAAGATAGCAAAAATGTTTAGAACGGAGAAGACAAGGTTAAGAAAGCTGAGGATTCACAGTGGATTTAGTAAGCATTCCTTAGGGAGGGGCACGTGCTGGAGAGTTCAGCTGTGTGACCTGCACCGGAGATTTCCAGAGTAGTATTTGTTGATTGATGCTGAATTGTTTAACAGAGTATTGCAGATATTGCTATCAGAAAGATATATTGAGGTCAAAGAAGAGGATGAGCGAGGAGATGTTGTGTTTTTCTATGTTACCCGAGTCTGAGGACAGATCTGAGGGTCCTCCGACAGGTTGTTTTGTTGCTGCCCCACAACCTCATCCCCATTCTATTCCCCGTCCCGGAGATATTCACAGATGCTGCAGTCACTAGACAGCATCCCTTAACCCTTTCCACACCCATACCCCTTTTCCCTCCCATACCTGCAATGCCGTCTCTCCCCTTACCGGCCAGTCTGCAGTCACACTCCCCAATTACCAATCCCCTCCCCTTGGATCCCCCTTTTTCCCTTAGGACACATAGTGAGCCTTACCCCGAACCTGACGAGGAACAGCCCTCATTTAAATATGTCCCTTTCAACCCCACCCAGTCAGCGGCATTAATCCCCTGCCTGCCAGATCCCAGCATTAACCCGATGCGATTTTATAGGAAGATGCTACAGGTCCATCTGTTATACTCAGCTGCCCGGAAGGACCTTGTTAATCTCACCAAAGTAAAAGCAGGAGACGGTTTTTGGCCCTTAATGAAACCCTATCTCACAATGCCCCCAGGCACTGATGATACCATTTTCCAAAGTGGACAACAGTATTGTGCCGCTTTAAAAAGATGGGCTCAAGATCAATTGGTATATACAAATGCGCCGGTGCAGCCCCCGCCACAGCCCATGCCCCAACAGGGCCCAAACCCCGTATACGTAGCTCCCAATCAACAAAGCCAGCAACAGAATTGTTGGCGTTGTGGTCAGCCCGGTCACTATCAAAGAAAGTGTCACGCCCCCAAATCTCAGTGTTTGGCCAGGTACCTTCAAAACTGTAACCAAAACTTGCAGCACACAAATGCACAATAAAGGTGTTCCCTGTAGATCCAGTAATGATCTACCTGAAGCCTGGTGTGCTTTTTTCCCAGAGTATCACAGTATCCCTTTAAATCAGTCCCAGGAGATTTCCCAAGATACTGCCCACAGTCCGGCTGCACCCAGGAGTCTGCCCCAACCTTCCCTAGTGACACAGGGGGGAGCCCCGGACTGCTTGTTTTTGTTGCAGTGACTTCCAGTCCCAAGCTACCCGCTCTAATGATGCCCTCCATTCCATTCCATCAATCTTAAGGTTTCTGTAATATATGTTTCTGTAGTACTTTTGTCTCTGCTGGCTGACACGGTACAGAAATAGATTTTATATATTTCTATAGTGAAAGTTCTGCCCATGGTTTTTTTCTTGTATCTGTTTTTCCCACCAGCTGTTCTAACATTGCGCATCCTGAAGGAGACAGGGGGGCATAAGTCAGCGCAGGGATGTGTGGGAGTGTTTTCAGTAAGCTGCACAAGTTGTAGAGAGCAGAAAAAAAATAAATAAAAAATAAGGAAGTAGAAAAAAGTAAAAAAAAAAAAAGTAGTTTCAGCAGATTTACAAAGCGGTTTCTGTCTTATGTACTAACAAGTGCTTTTTCCGGCTGGTGGAGTGGATTTTGTTTAATCCTTAGAGTTCAAAATTTCATAGGAGATTGTCAATAGTATTCTGCTGCTATTTAAATAATTAAATTAATTTTGCAGGGAAAAGTATATTTTTTAAAATATACAAATTAGGTTTTTTTTGTTTTTATGGTTATGCTTTTGTTTTCTATTATTTTTGCAGACAAACTGCCAATATTGATTATTTTCCTTTTTCTTTTGTAGATACAGAATATCTATGAACCCTGTTGTAAGGTTCTAAAATTTCCCAGTAGAGTATAAGTTATATTTATTTGTTGGTTAATCATATTGTTTACTGTTATAGATCTATATATTTTGTCAAAGTAGTATACATAAAAAGGGAGGAAGTAGATATCTATTATATTTTTCTAGCAGCAGACATATTGGATAGGCTTTAAAGCAGGCTTTAAAGCTGGCCTTTCTTTTGCAACAGTTATGTCATGTTTATTGGATTATTATGAATATAGGAATATATGTCTGTTATAGGAATGATCTAATGCATATTTCTTTTAGTCTTTGTTTTTATAGATGAAACCAGATGGTGGTCGATTCTGCACTGGATATGCTACAGTTTACACAACATGAGGTAGTCTAAATTTAGGCCACTCCCTCCCCTCCTATCGGTACAGCAGGAAGTGATGTAAGTGCCTCTCTAGATGGGTGGAGCAGAGGTAGGTAAGATAGTCAAAATGTATGTAGGATGTAGATCTTTCCTGTTGTCAAATAAGCTAGGTACGCTGAAAAGAAAGTCTAGATCTGAGCTGATGGAATCGGATAGAGATCCCCGCACAGGTGCAGCTGACCAAGAAGCAGTGAACGGGCCTAGAGTTGAGGAGTCCTTTACCATGCATAAAGACCATGCCTCGGTGACACCGGTCACGTCAGTGACTTCTGTCACTCCTTGTGTTCTTAAATCCCTACAGCAGACCTGGGCAAGGGGCGGCCCGCGGGCCACATCCGGCCCGCCTGCTCTCTGTGACCGGCCCGCCCGTCTTCAGCCGGTGCAGTGGAGCCGGGCTGCAGCGTGCCGAGCAGGGAGAGATCCTGTGCAGGTCCGCACAGTCAGTGCAGGAGAAGGAGCAGCACAGCAGAGCAGACGGAATAATTCATCTTGCAGGACCTGCGATGATGTCACGCCCATGTGACTGTGTGGGAGGAGACACAGGATGCCGGGCAGAAAGCAAAGATGGTGAATCCTGAAGGAGATGTGGACACATGACTGGTAATAAGAAAAGAGGGGACATGAGGGGGAGGGGGGCTGCAGGGTGAGTGCATATGAGGGAAGATGGAGCTGCAGGGTGAGTGGCATATGAGGGCTGCAGACTGACAGAAGGATGTGAAGGGGTGCAGAGTGTTTGAGAGGGGTAAGTTGGGGTACAGGCAGGGTGAGATATGTGGGCAGGGTGTGTGACATATGGGGGTGTAGTGTGTGTGATATGGGGGTGCAGGCTGTATGGGGTGTAGTGTGTGTGATATGGGGGTGCAGGTGTAGTATATTACAGGTGTGCTATATGGAGGTGTATATAGTGGTGTAGTATATGGGGATATAGTGATGTAGTATATTACAGGTGTGCTATATGGAGGTGTAGTATATTACAGGTGTGCTATATGGAGGCGTAGTATATTACAGGTGTGCTATATAGGGGTGTAGTGATGTAGTATATTACAGGTGTGCTATATGGAGGTGTAGTATATTACAGGTGTGCTATATGGAGGCGTAGTATATTACAGGTGTGCTATATAGGGGTGTAGTGATGTAGTATATTACAGGTGTGCTATATGGAGGTGTAGTATATTACAGGTGTGCTCTATGGAGGTGTATATTACAGGTGTGCTCTATGGAGGTGTAGTATATTACAGGTGTGCTCTATGGAGGTGTAGTATATTACAGGTGTGCTATATGGAGGTGTAGTATATTACAGGTGTGCTATATGGAGGCGTAGTATATTACAGGTGTGCTATATAGGGGTGTAGTGATGTAGTATATTACAGGTGTGCTATATGGAGGTGTAGTATATTACAGGTGTGCTCTATGGAGGTGTATATTACAGGTGTGCTCTATGGAGGTGTAGTATATTACAGGTGTGCTCTATGGAGGTGTAGTATATTACAGGTGTGCTATATGGAGGTGTAGTATATTACAGGTGTGCTATATGGAGGCGTAGTATATTACAGGTGTGCTATATAGGGGTGTAGTGATGTAGTATATTACAGGTGTGCTATATGGAGGTGTAGTATATTACAGGTGTGCTCTATGGAGGTGTATATTACAGGTGTGCTCTATGGAGGTGTAGTATATTACAGGTGTGCTCTATGGAGGTGTAGTATATTACAGGTGTGCTATATGGAGGCGTAGTATATTACAGGTGTGCTATATAGGGGTATAGTGATGTAGTATATTACAGGTGTGCTATATGGAGCCGTAGTATATTACAGGTGTGCTATATGGAGCCGTAGTATATTACAGGTGTGCTATATGGAGGCGTAGTATATTACAGGTGTGCTATATGGAGGGGTAGTATATTACAGGTGTGCTATATGGAGGTGTAGTATATTACAGGTGTGCTATATAGGGGTGTAGTGATGTAGTATATTACAGGTGTGCTATATGGAGCCGTAGTATATTACAGGTGTGCTATATGGAGCCGTAGTATATTACAGGTGTGCTATATGGAGGCGTAGTATATTACAGGTGTGCTATATGGAGGGGTAGTATATTACAGGTGTGCTATATGGAGGTGTAGTATATTACAGGTGTGCTATATAGGGGTATAGTGATGTAGTATATTACAGGTGTGCTATATGGAGGTGTAGTATATTACAGGTGTGCTATATGGAGGCGTAGTATATTACAGGTGTGCTATATGGAGGTGTATATTACAGGTGTGCTATATGGAGGTGTAGTATATTACAGGTGTGCTATATGGAGGTGTAGTATATTACAGGTGTGCTATATTGAGGTGTAGTATATGGGGTGTAGTGATGTAGTATATTACAGGTGTATATAGGGGTGTAGTGATGTAGTATATTACAGGTGTATATAGGGGTGTAGTGATGTAGTATATTACAGGTGTACTATATGGAGTTGTAGTATATTACAGGTGTGCTATATGGGATGTAGTGATGTAGTATATTACAGGTGTATATAGGGGTGTAGTGATGTAGTATATTACAGGTGTGCTATATGGAGGTGTAGTATATTACAGGTGTAGTATATGGGGTGTAGTGATGTAGTATATTACAGGTGTAGTATATAGGGGTGTAATGATGTAGTATATCGGAGGTGTATTATATAGTGGTGTAGTATAATACAGGTGTATATGGGGGTGTAGTATATTACAGGTATATGGAGGGAGTGTAGTATAATACAGGTATAGTATATAGGGGTGTAGTGGTGTAGTTTATTACAGGTGTAGTATATGGAGGGGGTGTAGTGATGTAGTATATTGGGTAGAACTGAGGTAATTATATTAGTCCGGCCCTCTAAACCAATCCCAATTTCTCATGCGGCCCCATGGGAAAATTAATTGCCCACCCCTGCCCTACAGGAACAAGCGAATCAACAAGGAGTGGAGTGCGAGACGCAGGGAGCCGGCTGACTGAGGAAGGTCTGTGGATGAAGGGCAGTAAGCTTTCTCTGCCATGAGATCTCTTCTTAATGATGGCCCAAGTAACATGGACTAACATCTGTGAAAGTTGGATATCAGTGTGCGCTTTGGTGGCGCCAGGGCTCAGTACCCAGGTAGGCAAACTCACCCAGTCTTGTGAAGCACGTTCTTAAAACAATGAGGGAAAACTGTAAAGAGTCCGTAGAAACACCCTGCACCTGCTCTACCCATTCTTAGAGACTGCAAACTGATTATAGCACGTTGTATGCAAGTCTGTGCGTGTTGTGTAGATTTCTTTCCAGGTCTGGTCAGAGGCTTTCCAGTGCAGAAAACGACGTCATTGCTGAAAATCCACATAATGCAAGTGGTATGTAAAAAAAACCCCAAACTGATAAGTTGTAAATCAATGCGTGTTTTGTTTCTCTTTAGTGTGTGTTGTGTTTCTCTTTAGTAATAAGCAGGTTCCAATGTAAAATGTTTTTCTTTGGTCTAGCGCAAACCACGTATAATTGTCATATGATTGACTAATTAGAGAAATAAACAAGTGTATTTTCTAATTCCAGATCCTAAATCAGAGTTAGTAGTACCGTGTTTCCCCGAAAGTAGGACCCCCCCGAAAGTAAGGCAGGGTGGGGGTTTCGGGGGGGTCCGCCAATGTAGGGCACCCCCCGATTGTAAGGCAGGGTAGCGGGGGGGCCGGGGAATGTAAGGCCGCCTATGGGTGGTGGTCGCGGTGTAATGTAAGGCCGCATATGGGTGGGGGTCCCTGGGGAAAGTACAGGAACTTACCACTGCCGCTGTTCCCTCGCTCCATCCAGGCCTTCTCCAGTCTCGTGCCACCCGTGGTCCGCCTCCGGTGAATGGCCCCCGCAAGGCTCCCTGCTGGCCATCAGCTCGAGCTGTGATTGGCCAGTCAGCCGGCTCGCAGCTGATTGGCCCTCAGCTCGAGCTGCGATTGGCCAGTCAGCCGGCTCGCAGCTGATTGGCCCTCAGCTCCAGCTGCGATTGGCCAGTCAGCCGGCTCGCAGCTGATTGGCCCTCAGCTCGAGCTGCGATTGGCCAGTCAGCCGGCTCGCAGCTGATTGGCCGAAATCAGCCGCGACATCACCGCCTGCAGGCTCGCTCCGATTTCGGTAAGTTCCGAAACTCTGTGTGTGTGTGTGTGTGTGTGTGTGTGTGTGTGTGTGTACGGTATGTGTATGGGTGCCGTATGGGGCTGTATGTGTCAGTGTGTGTGTGTGTGTGTACGGTACCGGTACGATATGTGTGTGGGTGCCGTGTGGGGCTGTACCGGTACCGTATGTGTCAGTGTGTGTGCTGGCAGAGTGGGGGGCAGAACCACTGTATGGGGAGGCTGCAGGGGGGAGGATGGGGTGGATGCCGGATCTCAAACAATGGGGAGGCTGCAGGGGGGAGGAAGGGGTGGATGCCGGATCTCAAACAATGGGGAGGCTGCAGGGGGGAGGAAGGGGTGGATGCCGGATCTCAAACAATGGGGAGAATGCAGGGGGGAGGAAGGGGTGGATGCCGGATCTCAAACAATGGGGAGGCTGCAGGGGGGAGGAAGGGGTGGATGCCGGATCTCAAACAATGGGGAGGCTGCAGGGGGGAGGATTGTCATTTTTTTTCCAATGTAAGGCCTCCCCCGAAAGTAAGGCAGGGTGGGACTTTTGGGGGTAAAATTAATGTAAGACAGGGCCTTACTTTCGGGGAAACACGGTATATGATTTTCGGTCAGGAGACTGATTAATCCTAAAATGACTCAGAAATTTCGATAAAGCTCAACGGCAGGACAACATGGATTCACGCCCCGCATTGCAGAAGGGTCGATCCACCGGAGCTGCACTGAGCGTCCTGCTTATATTTATCCTTTACAAAAAACCTGTACAGTCCCAAACCATCATTGCCGAAACAGTTAGAAGAGAGGACTTAGAGAACCTTGAGACATGGGAAAGTCCAACTACAAAGGGTGAGGACTCGCCTAGGGGTCCTTGGTCTCAAACCGGTGAAGAAATCCCATTCCCCTCTCCACCCATGCCTCAACGTTCAGTCAGGCAGGATTTCCCAACAGATCTTTCTTCCTCTTTTCCTAAGGGAACACAGTACCCTTAGTATTTGGAAATGGCAGAAGTAAGTCAAGGGGGACTGTTGAGGGTACGAATTGAGTAGTCGAAAATACTTAATTCAGCCATTTCATAGACCCAAAAAATGTGGTTTGGTTAATGTAATCTAACCATTTACAAATGTTTTTGTTTCCTACTAATTTGAGTGATTTTCCTTAATACAAAATGCTAGATATGGATTCTCTCATCTCAGGAAAAGTTTTAGAAGAGCCTATCCCATCAGGCTGATGTCTCCCCAACCTAGTCTGCTGAGCACTGGCAGTGACACGCGAGTTGACGTCACATCTCAAAAACCAATGGACGCGACACAACCGAAGCAGAAAGCGGCCGCTATTCTACCCATTATCCCAGAATGTTTTTCCAAGTCTGCACCACAAACTATTCACATGAAGCCTCATCATGTTTTGTTGTTTTTTTATCAAGAGCAGATTATCCAGGTTCACAAAGTGGCCCTAAGTGGACTAGCACTGAATAAGCATCCTCCTTTTTGTTTCATATCCGGAAAGAAGAACCATGGACAATTTCCAAATGTCCTTTTGTTTTTTTTTTGTTTTTTTTTAATTATGTGCTAGTTTTTAAATAAGGTCTAGATTAAATTTTTCTTAATCAGGATAATGTGCCCTAATGAGAGTAATAACGCCACTTCTAATAGCCCCTATAAATCATAAAGTTATGTTTAATAAATAAAAATAAGTACTTAAGGGGGGAGCTAAAGCCTGTAGTGTTAAATTAAACAACAATCCCATAGAAAGCCCACATATATAGATATGGATATAATTAAAGTCCCAAGGGCAGTAGGTCACAAATAAGTCCCAAATAATAAAATATATCTAAATGGGGAAAATTTTTAAATTTAAGGTTAATAGTATTCACAGATATTTTATTAAGGGGGGACTGTGGAGGTCACCTGAGCTGTAGTATGTTTGTTTAAACGTAATAAGAATATCTGTGTATATAACTAAATCAAAATCTAGATGTAGATGCAAAATTATCTGTCTGTCTATGTAGCCATTGCACAGACCTATAGTATAATTTAAAGTTGTATAGTCATGAAGGGGTTAACCAAAGATAATGAAGCCAAAATGTGAAGCTACAAACTCTTATCAGTAGTGTCCACACAGAAAGAATGTTTTAATGAACATCTGCTGGGAGAAATAGGGGAGTGACACTCCCATAAACTCTGTGTATCATTTTCAAGGCCGAAGGTGCCTTCTGTAATAATTAAGTTTCTTTCAATATAATAATGAGCTCAGTGGGTATTGCTGACTCAAGGAGAGAGCATGTTGTCTGTGTGTTCTTTGTCTTATATACATTGATATATATCGGCACTGGTATACAGCATTAATGGGGCACCGTCTCTGGATCCTAAACGAAGACTCCAATAGCAGTCTTGACCCAAAATTCCTCCCTTGACATATTCACTAGACTTGTGCGTTATATAATAGTTTGTGCAAAACGTGCACCTGTACGCTGCCACCGACAGGCACACACGTGCGGTTTTTAAATGCAAGCACGGACGCACTAAGAACCTAACAGGTTTTTAGGAGCGACAATTACTGAGAAGTCTGACACTATCAGACACTGCTGACTGACGTGTATTATTCACTAGACTTGTGCGTTATATAATAGTTTGTGAAAAACGTGTGACTCGCCCACCCCAGGGCTATGGGACACCCGGTGCCGGGCCGGACTAGTCCGGTGGTAGTCAGTGGTGGCTGGGCCCGGCTCCGTGGCCCTGGTGCGTGTCAGTAGAATATGTGGCTTGATGAATAAAGTTTGTGTTCGTGACGCCACCTGTGGTATGCGGCTAATAAGCCGCCGCTGCTGTATGAGGCCTCCGGGGGATGATATGGCAGCAGTGGTGGTACAACTCCCCACAGGTGGAGCAATGCCCCGGGACACAGTTGGTGCTTGTGAGTGTCTATGCAGATGAAATAACAGAGGCAACTTCAAGGGTACAGTTTCAAGTTCTTTACTCACAATTCTTGTCACAGTCCTGCAGGGACCCTTGGACTGCTGGGACCACTGTCAGGGACCTCCGCCGTTTCTGGGCGATTCTGAGAGTAAAAGCCGGTACCCTTCCCTTAAGTGTCTCTATCTTCTGCTGTCTTCCTTAGCCTTGCCTTGGTAGGTTGAACCTGGCTTGGCCTCCACAACAGCCTCCAGGCTGGGGAGTCACCTGTCGGCTGATTATCCCTTTTCTAGAGTTACTGCTGTGGGCTGTGGCCCGGGGAGTTTACAACATTCCCTGGGCCTCGGTTTTTACTGTTTGGAGATGATCTTTGCACTCCTCCAGTTTCTAGGGACCGTCCCCTGTTGCAGCTTGATCCCTCCACCGATGTTCTTGTGGAACAGGCCACCGCAGCTCTACAGCTACCCATGGCCCTGGGACCCCTTCTATTCTCTGCTTGGTGTCACCTGGACCCTCTGAGTCCCAGGATCTTCACCAGGAAGCGTCTATTTCTTTTCTTTCAGCTCCTGACTGACTTGGAGCTTTCTTTCCTTTCTCTTCTCCTCCTTGCCTGCCTCCAGCAGGCCTCCTTCTCCTTCCCCACTCTCTCTCGTTCTCCTTCTTCAACTACATGCTGGCTCCTCACTCTCTCACTCTCTGAGGTAGACTGACACTAACTTGACCTTCCTTCCTCTATCAGCTCTCAGATGGCTCCTCCCACCTCCCCAGTTGCCCTGTTCTACCCTATAGGAGCAGGGATGGGTCTTACGACCCCTCCCAGCATGCAGCATGGGAGGGTTATCTGCCACTTTCCCTGGTCCCAGTGTGTGCCTAACAATGGGTGAAGTGTGGAATTATCAGGGGACCGGAGTTCACTCTCTTCCTCCCCCAGAATGGGGCATCACACCGCTGGATGGGGTGCAATGACCTGTGGCGACGGAAGGCTCAGGGGCGACACACTCCCCCACAGCAAATCCCAGCACGTCCTCGGCCTGAAAAACAACAGAAAATGTGGAGAAACTGCAAAAACATTTTTGTTATGCATAACATAAACAATAAAACATTTCTTCCCTTTATGGGAGGCACAAGTAAGTAAACGTTGCGAACTTCTTATAAAGAAAACTCTAAGTGTGCACTTCCAGTCCATTGCACGGTTCGGGCACATCCCTCATAATTCTGGTAGGGGGCACAACGGGTGCAACTAATTACATTGTTGGCTACAACAAGTCCAGTAGCCTGGCAGTTCGTTTCTTTCAATCAACAAAGTGGAAAAGAAAACCAGCCACTAAGTCCAGTGGCCGGGTTACACAGGACACTTCACACATCACATTTACCAGGGACCACATTCCAGTCTAGTGGCCCGGTACAGATACACAGGGGGGGTGACTTCTTCAAAAAGTACAAGGGGCAGTAAGGCAGGAAAGGGTGTCATCTTCAAAAAGAACATTAGGGCAGCACAAAAGGGACATCTTCACAAAGCATGAGGGGCAGACAGGGGCTATTTACAGTTCAGCTTCTTCTTTTCTTTGCTTCAATGGCTGGGATCCTGCTTCGGCAGGCCCCTGGGTAGCAAGTAGGCCATGGAGATCTGAGTCTGCGTCTCCTGTGTGCTGGTCCCTGACCTACTGCGAGGCGCTGCAGCCTGGGCAGGAATGGGGCTTCTTGCATGCTCCGCTCGGCGTTCTTGCAAAGGGCTGCTGGTTTGCAGAGGGCTGTTGCTGTGATCTTTGGGGTCTTGCTTTGGCCGTGCACCTTGCATCAAACAAGCCATGGAGATCCGGGTCTGTGTCTCCTGCGTGGCTGTTGCAGGCCCGCTGCTCAGTTCTGCGGCTTGGGCCTGCTTCGCGGTAGAGCTGCGGCTTCTGCTGACAGGGGAGACGCTGCACGCTGGCATAGTGCGGCGCCACTCCGGTTCTTCGGAGGCCATCTCCTCCCGCAGGATGTGGACGTGCAGGGCGTACCAGCCCCGGCCTCCCATCAGCCGTGTGTACTCCACAGCGTCACCCGGCTTAGCATCTCGCCCTGGGTGGCCTTTGGGCAGGTGTTCCTCAATATCTCGTCGGGCCACAAAGACATCTTTACCCAGTCCGGGCTCTCTGATGAAGCCCCAGCCTCCTTTCTGCCGGAAATCTACCACTAGGCCCCGTCTCACTGGGCCCTGTGACCCCTTAAGGGCCTTACGGATTTCATCCTTGGAGGCCAGGTTGGACGCCTCCGCGGCCCTCCGCTTCTTCTCCTGGGCCTCCCGCTGGTACTCCTCCACTAATCTCTGGCAGGTCAGCTCATTTTCCAGGGGGGTCTCCTTGGGCCGCAGGGGCTGCTGCAGTCTCCCACTCTCAATGGGCGCCGCGTCCCAGTTCACTCCCGGGGATGTTGTTCCCAGGAGGCTCACTGGGGGAGTCGGTAGGGGGCCCACTAGCTGCTCGGGGTCCACCCCTCCCCAGGCGCCGTCTTCGGGGGTTGCCGGCAGGCCTCCGGTGCCCCACCGGGCGTCAGCGGGGCTGGCGGGGAAAGTTAACGGGACGGTGGAGGGACTGGGCGGTGGCGCTTGGTAGGGCCTTGGGTCCGGACGGGTCGGGGTTTCATATAGCTCACCCGGTCGCTGCTCCGCGGCCTCCATCCAGTGGCCCACGCTCTCCGGCACCATCGGGCTTCCACTCCGCCGGTCCACCTCTGCTTGCATATTGTTCAGCCTCCGAGCCAGGATTCTCATTTCCTCCCGGAGCAGGTCCAGCTCGGGATCCATCTTCCCGGTCCCTGGTATGTACTTCTGCAGCCTCTCTGCCATGCTGCCGACCTGGGGAACGCTTGCTGGAACACTGCTCGGGTGCTCGACCACGCCACTCGGCTGCACCCTTTCCCTTTTCGGTGGCGGGGCCGGAGGCTGCACTAGCATCTGGCGCCAGACTGGCGCCCAGCCCATCGCGGCCGGCACCGCTCTGCTCGCTATCAGGTACATCTTCTTTATCTGCTGGTCTGGCATTTAGACTCCTTCTGCCAGCTGGCCAGCTTGTCTAGTCGCCATTTTTTCCTTTCTCCGCCTTCTATGGCGGGCACCGCTTCGCGCTCTTTTCTTGGACAAGGGGGTGGGGCTTCTCTTCACGCCCTTTCTTCTGGCACTCCCCCCTTCTTCCCGCGCTCAGTGGCTTCAATGGCGGCAGTTTCTCACAGTAAAACACAATTCTTCAGGCGCACAGTACCCGGTGTGACCGGGCACGAAATCCTGTTCGTGACGCCAAAATTGACTCGCCCACCCCAGGGCTATGGGACACCCGGTGCCGGGCCGGACTAGTCCGGTGGTAGTCAGTGGTGGCTGGGCCCGGCTCCGTGGCCCTGGTGGGTGTCAGTAGAATATGTGGCTTGATGAATAAAGTTTGTGTTCGTGACGCCACCTGTGGTATGCGGCTAATAAGCCGCCGCTGCTGTATGAGGCCTCCGGGGGATGATATGGCAGCAGTGGTGGTACTACTCCCCACAGGTGGAGCAATGCCCCGGGGCACAGTTGGTGCTTGTGAGTGTCTATGCAGATGAAATAACAGAGGCAACTTCAAGGGTACAGTTTCAAGTTCTTTACTCACAATTCTTGTCACAGTCCTGCAGGGACCCTTGGACTGCTGGGACCACTGTCAGGGACCTCCGCCGTTTCTGGGCGATTCTGAGAGTAAAAGCCGGTACCCTTCCCTTATGTGTCTCTATCTTCTGCTGTCTTCCTTAGCCTTGCCTTAGTAGGTTGAACCTGGCTTGGCCTCCACAACAGCCTCCAGGCTGGGGAGTCACCTGTCGGCTGATTATCCCTTTTCTAGAGTTACTGCTGTGGGCTGTGGCCCGGGGAGTTTACAACATTCCCTGGGCCTCGGTTTTTACTGTTTGGAGATGATCTTTGCACTCCTCCGGTTTCTAGGGACCGTCCCCTGTTGCAGCTTGATCCCTCCACCGATGTTCTTGTGGAACAGGCCACCGCAGCTCTACAGCTACCCGTGGCCCTGGGACCCCTTCTGTTCTCTGCTTGGTGTCACCTGGACCCTCTGAGTCCCAGGATCTTCACCAGGAAGCGTCTCTTTCTTTTCTTTCAGCTCCTGACTGACTTCGAGCTTTCTTTCCTTTCTCTTCTCCTCCTTGCCTGCCTCCAGCAGGCCTCCTTCTCCTTCCCCACTCTCTCTCGTTCTCCTTCTTCAACTACATGCTGGCTCCTCACTCTCTCACTCCCTGAGGTAGACTGACACTAACTTGACCTTCCTTCCTCTATCAGCTCTCAGATGGCTCCTCCCACCTCCCCAGTTGCCCTGTTCTACCCTATAGGAGCAGGGATGGGTCTTACGACCCCTCCCAGCATGCAGCATGGGAGGGTTGTCTGCCACTTTCCCTGGTCCCAGTGTGTGCCTAGCAATGGGTGAAGTGTGGATTTACCAGGGGACCGGAGATCACTCTCTTCCTCCCCCAGAATGGGGCATCACACCGCTGGATGGGGTGCAATGACCTGTGGCGACGGAAGCCTCAGGAGCGCCACACGTGCACCTGTACGCTGCCACCGACAGGCACACACGTGCGGTTTTTAAATGCAAGCACGGACGCACTAAGAACCTAACAGGTTTTTAGGAGCGACAATTACTGAGAAGTCTGACACTATCAGGACTGTTTTAGACTGTGTACACCAGCCCCAGATATGATGAAGGCTGGTATAGGGTCACCACTAGGAATGGCTATATACCCTGCCTGCCTGCCTGTATACTGCTACAATAGTCCTGACAAGGACTCTTCTGGTCACTAGCTTGTATTCCGACCTGGCTATACCCTGCCTGTATACAGCAACAATAGTCCTGAGAAGGACTCTGCTACTGTACTCCGACCTGGCTATACCCTGCCTGCCTGTATACAACTATAATAGTCCTGAGAAGGACTTCTGGTCACACTGTTTGCAGCCCTGCTCCGGAACTAACTATAAAGGCCGCAAACCTTTCCCTGAAGCAGCAACACTCTCCCTGCACTGACTGTCTGGATGGCTGTGTGCAGAGCACAGCGCGCCCGCCGGTATAAAGGCTCGGTCACGCTGTGCAGGCCGGCCAATCACTGCAATTCCACAACTAACAGGGCTGTGGCATTGCAGTGGTCTGCCAGCCAATCCCTGCATGAGGGCTGGCTCTCAAAAGAGCGCCAACATGCAGGGATGAAGACCACGAGTACAGCACGAGTATCGCGAGATTACTCGGTCCCCGCCGAGTAGCCCGAGTACAGTGATACTCGTGCGAGTACCGAGTAGTAACAAGCATACTCGCTCATCACTAAATCCAACATCTTTTGGCACCTAAATTATGCCTTATTCATGGATCAATATTTAAGGTATAATTTACTTGCCGAAACGTGTTGGATTCTTTACCACACATCAGCTCTGTTGTTACCAATCCAGATTATTTTAATCCAATATAAATATATAAAGCTGAGTGTATGTGTGTATGTGTGTGATTGAACTTTGCACAGTCGCCTTATTTGAATGAGGGAACGTCATAGACTATGTTTTGAGGGGAAAATGTAACCCCGCGCTTTACAGTTATTCTCCAAAATACCTGCTTACATTAAAGTCATGGAGCTGGGAGCTACAGGTCATTAATAGGAGCTGTGATTGGTTGCTACAGGCGACAAAGGAAATTCTTAGTATAAGAAGCTGATGTGGAAGGTTATATAGTTACACTAGAAGGTTGCCCGATTCTAAAGCATCGGGTATTCTAGAATTTATTGTGTAGTTAATGTATAATTTTTGTTATATATATTAGATGTTGTTGCGTGTTGTTGCTAAGTGTTTGTGTAGGGGCTGTACATGTTCTGGGTGTTGTCTGGGTGTGGCGGGGGGTGAGAGCGGTGTTGTATGTGTGTTGCGTGTGTTGCGTTGTTTGTGGAGCGCTGTGTGTCTGTAGCGTTGTGTGTGTGTTGCACGGTTTGTGTGTGTGTGGTGTGTTTTGGGGGGAGGTATGTTTTGTGCAATGTGTGTGTTGTGCGGTAAGTGCGTATATTTATGTATGCCGCGGTGTTTGTGTGTTGAGTGTTGTGTGTGTGCGGCGTTGTCTGTGTGTGTGGGTGTCTGTGTAGGGCGGTGTTTGTGGTTCTGTGGTTCCCAGTGTGTGTGTGTGTGGTGTGTTGTGCAGTGCGCGTGTGTGTGTGTGTGTGTTGGGGGGAGGTGTGCACCTCCCATCGTGCCCCATCCCCCATGCTGCGCACCTCCCATCGTGCTCCATCCCCCATGCTGCGCACCCCTCATCGTGCTCCATCCCCCATGCTGCACACTCCCCATCGTGCTCCATCCTCTATGCTGCGCATTCTCCATCGTGCTCCATCCGCCATGCTGCACATTCCCCATCGTGCTGCATCCCCCATGCTGTGCACTCCCAAACGTGCTCCATCTGCAATGCTGCGCACTCCCAAACGTGCTCCATCCGCCATGCTGCGCACTCCCAAACGTGCTCCATCAGCCATACTGCGCACTCCCAAACGTGCTCCATCCGCCATGCTGCGCACTCCCAAACGTGCTCCATTCGCCATGCTGCGCACTCCCAAAGGTGCTCCATCCGCCATGCTGCGCACTCCCAAACATGCTCCATCCGCCATGCTGCACACTCCCAAACGTGCTCCATCCGCCATGCTGCGTACTCCCAAATGTGGTCCATCCGCTATGCTGCGCACTCCCAAACGTGCTCCATCCGCCATGCTGCGCACTCCGAAACGTGGTCCATCCGCCATGCTGCGCACTCCCAAACGTGGTCCATCCGCCATGCTGCGCACTCTCAAACGTACTCCATCCGCCATGCTGCGCACTCTCAAACGTACTCCATCCGCCATGCTGCGCACTCCCAAACGTGGTTCATCCGCCATGCTGCGCACTCCCAAACATGCTCCATCCGCCATGCTGCGCACTCCCAAACGTGCTCCATCCGCCATGCTGCGTACTACCAAACGTGCTCCATCCGCGATGCTGCGCACTCCCAAACGTGGTCCATCCGCCATGCTGCGCACTCCCAAACGTACTCCATCCGCCATGCTGCGCACTCCCAAACGTGGTTCATCCGCCATGCTGCGCACTCCCAAATGTGCTCCATCCCCCATGCTGCGCACTCCCAAACGTGGTCCATCCACCATGCTGCGCACTCCCAAATGTGCTCCATGCCCCATGCTGCGCACTCCCAAACGTGGTCCATCCCCCATGCTGCGCACTCCCCATCGTGCTCCATCCCCCATGCTGCGCACCCCCCATCGTGCTCCATCCCCCATGCTGCGCACCCCCCATCGTGCTCCATCCCCCATGCTGCGCACCCCCCATCGTGCTCCATCCCCCATGCTGCACCAGCATCAGCCTCTCTGTCCACAGCATCAGCCTCTCTGCCCGCAGCATCAGCCTCTCTCCTTCCAGCCTACCCGAGCCTCAGCCTCCCACAGCCTCTCTTCTCTCAGCCTCCCCCCTCCCCCTCCCAGCCTTCCCCAGGATCAGCCTTTTCTGTCCCCAGCATCAGCCTCTCTCCTTCCAGCCTACCCCAGCCTCAGCCTCCCCCAGCCTCTCTTCTCTCATCCTCCCCCCTCCCAGCCTCCCCCTCCCAGCCTTCCCCAGGATCAGCCTCTCTCCTCCCAGCCTCCTCCAGCACGCCGTGCTCCTCTGCCGACACTCACAGATCCGATCGCATACACTCACACACACACACACACCCGATCGCATACACTCACACACCCGATCGCATACACTCACACATACCCGATCGCATACACGCACACACACGATCGCATACACTCACGCACACCCGATCGCATACACTCACGCACACCCGATCGCATACACGCACACACCCGATCGCATACACTCACGCACACACACATTGACGATATCGCACATACGCGCTCACACTCACAACATCCGGAGATACCACATGCTTCTGGCCATGTGATCCTCTGTCAGGTCCTGGAAGCTCACAGCACAGTATCGGCGCAGAGAAGCAAGCGATATCCCAGGATGTTGTGAGTGTGTGGATGCGATGTGATGTGTGTGTGAGGTGTGTGTGAGAGTGAGTGTGATCTGATGTGTGTCTGTTGTTATGTGTGTGCGTGTGTGTATGTTACGCCGCTGCAGGACCTTGATGCGCTGGTAACTATGCTAGCATGGTTACCAGCGTATCTCGTCCCCCGCTCGCACGGGAGCCCACACCAGCATACGGCGGCCAGGCCCAGCAATGCGAGGGTATGTGTCGGCTGGGTTTGCAGCGTACGCTGATGTGGGCTCCCAGGGGTACAGTACTCACCTGTGAGCCGTGGCTCCGTGACCGTGTCGGTTCGGGGAATGCGCGGGGGGGGGGCCAGAGCTAGCGTGCATTGCGTGAGGGGGGCGGGGCGTGGCCGAGTTGCCAATGCCTGCAGAGTGCCGGGGCGAGAGGCCAATCTGTGGGGGGGGCGGAGCCTGGGCGAGCGGCTGGCCAATCCGTGTGGGGGCGCAGCCTGGGCGAGCGGCCAATCAGTGTGGGGGGGCGGGGCCATGGCGAGCCCAGCGGCCAATCAGCTTTGTGTCACCGTAAGGACACAATTTTGGAGCATGACAGACAGACAGACAGACAGACAGAATAAGGCAATTATATATATAGATAGTTACTTAGGTTGAAAAAAGACCTAGGTCCATCTAGTTCCCCCTTCCTCCACCAGTTCTACATTTGGTCACTAAGTCGTTTATAACCAACAATGTTGTGTGTAGTGAGGAAATCATCCAGCCCTGATATAAAAGCTGTTATAGTATCTGCCATTACTACCTCTTGTGGTCGGCATTCCACAGTCTGACTGCTCTAACTGTAAGGCTATGTGCGCACTAGGCCGTTTTACCCGCGGATTTACCCGCGGATTTGCTGCCGAAATTTCTTGAGAAATGTCTGCAATCTTTGTGCAGACATTTCCCAGCAAATCCTATGAGAAAAAAAAATAGCTGTGCGCACGCTGCGGATTTTTCTCAAGAAATTTCCTTGAGAAGATTTTCTTGAGAAAATTTCTTGAGAAAATGAGCATATCAATTCTTTTCCGCAGGTACCTGCGGATTTCTGCAGTACAGCCTGCAAAATCCGCAGGGAACAACCTGCGGGAAAATCGCGGGAAATTCGCGGCTAATCCGCGGCAAATCCGCATGCGGATTTACCGCGGATTTGGTGCGGATTTTTTCCGGAGGTCCGGAAATCTTCCACTCCCAGAAGTTTCTCAAGAAATTTTCTTGAGAAACTTCACATTTCTAGTGCGCACAAAGCCTAAAGAACCCTTTCCTATTTAGCTGTCGGAATCTCTTTTCTTCCACTCGCAGTGAGTGCCCCCTGGTCCTTAGTACTGTCTTTGGAAGAAATAAGTCATGTGCCAGTCCTTTATATTGACCACACATGTATTTATACATATAAATGAGATCTCCTCTGAGACGTCTTTTTTGTAAGCTAAACAAATCTAACTTTTTCAACCTCTCATCATACGGGCGGCCTCCATTCCTTGTAATAGTCTAGTTGCCCGCCTTTGAACTGACTCTAACTTCTGAATGTCCTTTTTAAATTGTGGAGCCCAAAACTGGATCCCATTTTCCAGATGTGGCCTTACAAGTGATTTATAGAGGGGTAACAATATGTTGGGATCACGGGATCTAATCTCTCTTTTTATACACCCTAGAATCTTGTTTGCTTTAGCAGCTGCTGCCTGACATTGAGTGCTGCTGCTCAGCTTATTTGTAATGAGAATACCCAAGTCCTTCTCCTGTTCTGTAGTCCCGAGTTTACTTCCATTTAATGTATACGCAGCTATAGGATTACTCCGTCCTAGGTGCATTACTTTACATTCATCAACATTAAATCTCATTTGCCAAGTATCTGCCCATTCTGACATCTTATCCAGATCTCTTTGTAATATTGTACTATCAAGGTCAGTTTTTAATATTCTACATAGTTTGGTGTCATCAGCAAAGACTGACACTTTACTATCAATCCCATCCACAAGGTCATTAATAAGGAGATTAAAAAGAATCGGTCGTAGCACAGATCCCTGCGGCGGTAACATGATATCAGTGGTGAGACGGATAGAGAGAGACACAAAAAGAGAAACAGAGAGACAGACAGAGACAGACAGAGAGACAGACAGAGAGAGAGGCAGCCAGAGAGAGACATAGAGGCAGAAAGAGAGAGAGACAGACAGAAAGACAGACAGACAGAGAGAGAAAGACAGGAAAAGAGACGGGAGAGAGAGAGACAGAGAAAGACGGATAGAGAGAGACAGACAGAAAGAGAAAGAGGCAGACAGGACAAAAGACAGACAGAGAGACAGACAGAGAGAAAGAGAGAGGCATACAGAGAGATAGACAGGGAGAGACATACGGAGAGAGACAGAGATACAGCGACAGACAGAGAGATTGCGAGACAAAGAGACAGAGAGAGAAACAGAGAGACAGAGAGAGAAACAGAGAGACAGACAGAGAAATAGAGAGAGAGAAAGGCAGAGAGAGGTAGACAGGGAGAGAGACTGACAGAGACAGACAGAGAGACAGAAAAAGAGACAGACAGACAGACAGACAGAGAGACAGACAGAGAGAGACAGACAGAAAGTGAGATGGGAGAGAGAGACAGAGAAAGACGTATAGAGACAGAAGACAGAGGGACAGACAGAAAGAGAACGAGACAAAAGTAAATGCAGTGAAAAATTCATAATGCTACATATTCCAATAAACTATGGATTATGATAATATATTGGACATTCGCTAGAATACAGACAAGAAAAGAACAAGAACAAGAAGGCGAACACAGTCCCAAATATTTTTTGCAAAAATATTTATTACAAAATTGTAAATATATAGATCTTTTTAGGAACAAGAGATGGCGGCACAGCAATAATAGTCAGTGGTGAACCAAAATATGAATATGACGGGCGTTTCGAAAACCTTCGTCAAGGGGCGGTAACAACGTCAGAGAGCACATGGTTTATAACCGCTCAGCTGCCAATCGAGAGTGGGGAGCGTAATGACGTTCACGCGACCATGGAAATGCGGGAGGCAGAGCGGCGGCCGCGTCAGAGGCACGTGACAGAGTGATGACTCATAGTCACATGACCCTTTAGAAGCGACAAGCCGATCCGCAGCCCACCACCACAGTAGCGTAAACGTACAGCAGCCCACCCAGGATTTAAAGCTGCCGCATCACAAAACTTATGAACATATTACTGTCTATTAGCAGTGTGCATGATTATAAGTTCACAACCATCGCTATATACATACATTATTAATTATGAATAATTTTTAATTAATTTTAATCTTTAATAATTTTTTAATAATTTTATAGTAATTTTAAAACACACAGCTACCTGCATGCGAAAAGCAATGTAAATACTAAAGATGCGCATATATCCATTTATCAACAAGAATACAAGACAAAAATGCAGAACCACAAGCAGTCATGATCAGATATATAGAAATGAAAACACTTAGGCATTACATAACATGACACAATACAAGTATCTCCAAGGTACATCATTTAATATGATCATGAAGAATTCTCTACTGAAGCCATTGAACATAATAGGTTCTGCACAGCAATAAATGCCCGCATGCAGGCAGGAAAAATATGATGAATAACTAAAAAAAGATTAAAATTAGAGCTCCCAAACTAAAAACATCATAAAAAAGAGGAAAAACTAATATGCTCATTGAGGCCAGATTGATATGTAGTATTCAACGTCCATATCCACTTGGATTCCAATTGGGCCAAGCGCACACTAACAGCACCCCCCCTGGCATCAACATTAAGCATATCGATGCCCTTGACCTTAAGCCCTCCCCCATCCGAGTTATGATGCAACCTAAAGTGTTTCGGTAATGTTTTGAGGGTGGACACATCCTCAGCGGTGTCCGAGAACGAAAGAGAACGAGGCAGACAGGACAAAAGACAGACAGAGAGAGACAGAGAGAGGCATACAGAGAGATAGACAGGGAGAGACATACGGAGAGAGACAGACAAAGAGAGAGGCAGACAGGGAGAGAGAAAGACAGCGAAACAGGCAGAGACAGACAGAGAGAGACGGATAAAGAGAGACAGACAGACAGAGACAGAAAGAGGCATACAGAGAGATAGACAGGGAGAGATATACGGAGAGAGACAGACAAAGAGAGAGGCAGACAGAGAGAGAGAGAGACAGAGAAACAGGCAGAGACAGACAGAGAGAGATGGATAGAGAGAGAGACAGACAAACAGAGAAAAACAGATAGACAGATAGTGAGCGAGACTGACAGAAAGACAAGCAGACAGGGAGAGAGACAGAGATAGACAGACAGGGAGACAGAGAGAGACAGGCAAAGAGAGAGGCAGACAGGGAGAGAGAAAGACAGAAACAGGCAGAGACAGACAGAGAGAGACGGATAGAGAGAGACAGACACAGAGAAAAACAGATAGACAGACAGACAGAGAGCGAGACTGACAGAGAGACAAGCAGACAGGGAGAGAGACAGAGATAGACAGACAGGGAGACAGAGAGAGACAGGCAAAGAGAGAGGCAGACAGAGAGAGAGAAAGACAGAAACAGGCAGAGACAGACAGTGAGAGATGGATAGAGAGAGACAGACAAACAGAGAAAAACAGATAGACAGACAGATAGAGAGCGAGACTGACAGAGAGACAGGCAGACAGGGAGAGAGACAGAGACAGACAGACAGGGAGACAGAGAGAGACAGGCAAAGAGAGAGGCAGACAGAGAGAGAAAGACAGAGAAACAGGCAGAGACAGACAGAGAGACGGATAGAGAGAGACAGACACAGAGAAAAACAGATAGACAGACAGACAGAGAGCGAGACTGACAGAGAGACAGGCAGACAGGGAGAGAGACAGAGACAGACAGACAGGGAGACAGAGAGAGACAAAGAGACAGACAAAGAGAGACAGAGAGAGAGAGAGGGAGAAAGGGAGAGTGAGAGAGACAGTTAAGTACTATCTCGGGCAATGCCGGGTACAACAGCTAGTATGTAAAGTACACTAAAGTTTTTATTCTTCCATCCCTGCCTAAGCTCGCTGGATTTTGTCTTATTCTAGAAAAGAAATGTTAAATGATGTGAATAAAATATTATAATTATTATTTCTGCAATGCAGAAAAACAGAATGGATTACTTTTTTTTTTTCTGTTCATGAAACTCACTGTTAGGTGTAAAACATTTACATTTTAGCAAGAAAGGACAATAAGGTCTTGGGTCCCCTGTGCAAGAAGTGTGTCTTGGGCCCTCTTTTATGGTAACAAAGCTACAGATTATATATACTATGTGTCAATATATATATAACATAGTTTCCTCTTGTATATAGCAACATCTCTTATTAGATAGCATCCTCTCTAGTTTACAGCCCTATCCCTTATTATATAGCATCCTCTCTAGTTTAAAGCCCCATCCCTTATTATATAGCATCCTCTCTAGTTTACAGCCCCATCCCTTATTACATAGCATCCTCTCTAGTTTACAGCCCCATCCCTTATTATATAGCATCCTCTCTAGTTTACAGCCCCATCCCTTATTATATAGCATCCTCTCTAGTTTACAGCCCCATCCCTTATTAGATAGCATCCTCTCTAGTTTACAGCCCTATCCCTTATTATATAGCATCCTCTCTAGTTTACAGCCCTATCCCTTATTATATAGCATTCTCTCTAGTTTACAGCCCCATCCCTTATTATATAGCATCCTCTCTAGTTTACAGCCCTATCCCTTATTATATAGCATCCTCTCTAGTTTACAGCCCTATCCCTTATTATATAGCATCCTCTCTAGTTTACAGCCCCATCCCTTATTATATAGCATCCTCTCTAGTTTAAGCCCCATCCCTTATTATATAGCATTCTCTCTAGTTTACAGCCCCATCCCTTATTACATAGCATCCTCTCTAGTTTACAGCCCCATCCCTTATTATATAGCATCCTCTCTAGTTTACAGCCCCATCCCTTATTACATAGCATCCTCTCTAGTTTACAGCCCCATCCCTTATTATATAGCATCCTCTCTAGTTTACAGCCCCATCCCTTATTATATAGCATCCTCTCTAGTTTAAGCCCCATCCCTTATTATATAGCATCCTCTCTAGTTTACAGCCCCATCCCTTATTATATAGCATCCTCTCTAGTTTACAGCCCTATCCCTTATTATATAGCATCCTCTCTAGGTTACAGCCCCATCCCTTATTATATAGCATCCTCTCTAGTTTACAGCCCCATCCCTTATTACATAGCATCCTCTCTAGTTTACAGCCCCATCCCTTATTATATAGCATCATCTCTAGTTTACAGCCCCATCCCTTATTATATAGCATCCTCTCTAGTTTACAGCCCCATCCCTTATTATATAGCATCCTCTCTAGTTTACAGCCCCATCCCTTATTACATAGCATCTTCTCTAGTTTACAGCCCCATCCCTTATTATATAGCATCCTCTCTAGTTTACAGCCCTATCCCTTATTATATAGCATCCTCTCTAGTTTACAGCCCCATCCCTTTATTATATAGCATCCTCTCTAGTTTACAGCCCCATCCCTTATTATATAGCATCCTCTCTAGTTTACAGCCCCATCCCTTATTATATAGCATCCTCTCTAGTTTACAGCCCCATCCCTTATTACATAGCATCCTCTCTAGTTTACAGCCCCATCCCTTATTATATAGCATTCTCTCTAGTTTACAGCCCCATCCCTTATTGCATAGCATCCTGTCTTGTTATGTACAGTGCCATCCCTTATTACATGGTGTCCTCTCTAGTTATGTGTAGTGTTGTCCTGTTGTGGCTCGGTTTGGGGATTCAATCTAGTGAAATGTTGCTGCAAGGTCCTGCTGGGATATTGCCTTTTCTTCCCTATGCAAATGCTGATGGTTCTTATTGTCTTTGTTCTCCCTTCTTGGTTCGTTCCTCTCCAGGTGTTTCTCATTTTCCCATTTTAGTCTGCCCTATCACATTTTGGGTTGGTTTTATATGTTCACCTTTCACTGCACTTCCTTGTTGACTATACCTCTAGGTGGACTTGTGTTTGGGAGTTACAACTGTTTAGCTTAGGGGTTTACCTTATTGAATAAACACCAGATTAGTTCCTGCGGTGATTTGGTTTGTTTTCCTTCCCAGCACCCATTTTGTTCACCTCTTTTATGTTCCTGGGAGGTTTTAATTGATCCGTTTATTTGTAACTCTTCTTAGCATTTCCTCTCTATCTTATATGAATGTGTTTTAGTTTTCTCACTCTAGGTTTTGATATCTCCCTGCACACCTTCCTGTCCCCTTGTTCGCAGTGTGTTGTGGCCTCCCCTCTGGTCCTTCAGGAGGTATGAGAAAACCCTAGACGGCCTTTTAGGGAGTCAAGTCCAAGGTGCTGTTTTGAGTTGTGTAGCTAGGGTTTTTGTAGTCTGTAGAGGGACCTGTTGAATGCGGCGTTTCCCTATAGTTAGGATTTACTTTTTCCGTTATCTGTGTATGAAAGTGTTTACGTTCATATCTTGTATCTTATTACATAGTGTCCTCTCTTGTTATGAATAGCGTTATCCCATTATTACATAAAATTATTACCAAAGACATACTGATAGGGAATTCAGATTGTGAGCCACAATGGGGACAGTGTTGCTGATGCATATAAAGCGCTGTGGAAGTAATAGTGCTATGAAAAGGAATAAATATTATTATTATATTATTACTTTTTTTTATTTAAAGCATCATTTCTTACATAGTATATGATCTTGTTTTTTGTTATCTATAGCAGTCTGCCTATACTTCTTTTTTTTTTAAAAATTTCTTTATTATTTTTAATAACAATACCATGTAGACTTTCAATACAATAAAACTGAGTTATAACACTAAATTACAGGTATTAAATCCCCAGACTCCCAACCCTCCCCCCCCCTCCTCTGCGTGTACTCTCTCCATGCCTAAACCTTTACGGTATAGGGTTGTGTCCTCCGATAACCTCCAGTAGATACCATGAGGTATTGTCAAATTGAGATCTAAGCCTGTTTTTACAGTAGGGTCTATGGGAAGCGTTTGTATGTAGGAGCTCCACGTTTCGAAAAAAAAAATTTAAGCAATTTTTCCTTGTTTGTCAACGTTTCTAATCTCTCCATTTTAAACAAAAACTTAATTTTTGTATTGACCAAAGCCAGAGTTGGGGGGTTCGGACTCATCCATTGATGTAGGATGCTTTTCTAGTGGCTGCTGCCCTCATAGAGAGTGCCGCCTTTGGGAATACTGGGAATACTCTGTTGGGCCTCATCTAGGATATTAAAAATAGTCCATTGAGGAGTTAACGGGAACTTGATCGTATAAGTGTTCTGTAAACCCAAATGTACTAATTTCCATAGGTCTTAAATTTGTGTACATTCCTAAAACTGATGATATAACGTTGCACTTGTCCGCCCTCACTTAGCATTTGAGTATATTCTGGATGACATTTTGGACTGGACCATAGGTGATATGTATGCCCTATGAAAGATTCGTAATGCCATGTCGTGTAGCTGGCATATGGCACTGTCTTTACTAGGGTTAGGGCGGCTTTGCACGTTGCAACATCGCACGTGCGATGTCGGTGGGGTCAAATCGAAAGTGACGCACATCCGGCGTCACTTTCGAGATCGTAGTGTGTAAATGCTAGATGATACGATGAACGAGCGCAAAAGCGTCGTTATCGTATCATCGTTGCAGGCTCCGACTTTTTCATAATTATGCTGCAGCGACAGGTACGATGTTGTTCCTCGCTCCTGTGGCTGCACACATCGCTGTGTATGAAGCCGCAGGAGCGAGGAACATCAGCTTACCTGCCGCAGGCGGCTATACGGAAGGAAGGAGGTGGGCGGGATGTTTACATCCTGCTCATCTCCGCCCCTCCGCCGCTATTGGCTGCCTGCCGTGTGACGTCGCTATCATGCCGCACGACCCGCCCCCTTAGTAAGGAGACAGGTCGCCGGCCAGAGCGACGGTCGCAGGGCAGGTGAGTGCATGTGAAGCTGGCGTAGCGATAATTTTCGCTACGCCAACTATCACAAGATATCGTACCTGCGACGGGGGCGAGGACTATCACGTGCGACATCGCAGCATCGGCTTGCGATGTCGCAACGTGCAAACCCCCCCTTAGGGTAGCTCTCAACAGGTCTGCTATCTCATATTCCAGAAGCTCTGTTTTCCATTTTGCTGATCCCGCCACTTCCCCCTCCCAATTCCAGTGAGGACGCAATAAAGAGTAGATATGGCTTGTGGAGGTGACCTGCGATCTGGCATTCCAGATTAAGGTATCTAACTTGTTTTTTTGTACCAAACTATGAGCTTGAAGGAATAGGAATGGCTTGTGCGTGAATGCTGGAAAGTGGCTAGTAGCCTCCTCAAAACTGAGTAAAGCGGGCTTTACATGCTACGATATATCATACGATATGTCGTCGGGGTTTCGTCGTAAGTGACGCACATCCGGCATGTTTTGACATATCGTTGCGTGTGACAGTTACGTGCGACTGTGAACGAGCAAAAATACTCACCTTATCATTGCTCGTTGACACGTCGCTCATTTTCTAAAAATTGAACATCCGGTTGTTCAATGTTCCCGAGGCAGCACACATCGTTATACTATATGGAGGACTATGTAGGGCCCATTATACTATATGGATGACTATGTGAGGACCATTAGACTATATAGAGGACTATGTGAGGCCCATTATACTATATGGAGGACTATGTGGGGCCCATTATTCTGTATGGAGGACTATGTGAGGCCCATTATTCTGTATGGAGGACTATGTGGGGCCCATTATTCTGTATGGAGGACTATGTAGGGCCCATTATACTATATGGATGACTATGTGAGGACCATTAGACTATATAGAGGACTATGTGAGGCCCATTATACTATATGGAGGACTATGTGGGGCCCATTATTCTGTATGGAGGACTATGTGAGGCCCATTATTCTGTATGGAGGGCTATGTGGGGTCCATTATTCTGTATGGAGGGCTATGTGGGGGCCATTATTCTGTATGGAGGGCTATGTGGGGCCCATTATTCTGTATGGAGGGCTATGTGAGGCCCATTATTCTGTATAGAGGACTATGTGGGGCCCATTATTCTGTATGGAGGACTATGTGAGGCCCATTATTCTGTATGGAGGGCTATGTGGGGCCCATTATTCTGTATGGAGGGCTATGTGAGGCCCATTATTCTGTATGGAGGGCTATGTGAGGCCCATTATACTATATGGAGGACTATGTGAGGACCATTCTACTATATGGAGGACTATGTGAGGACCATTCTACTATATGGAGGACTATGTGAGGCCCAGTATACTATATGGAGGACTATGTGAGGCCCAGTATACTATATGGAGGACTATGTGAGGCCCATTATACTATATGGAGGACTATGTGAGGCCCATTATACTATATGGAGGACTATGTGAGGCCCATTATACTATATGAAAGGCTTTGTGGGGCCATTATATTGTTTGGAGGGCTATGATGGAGCCTTTACACTTTCTCTAAAGTTATATTGTGAAGCCCCGCCGGTGCTGTATCGGTGCATACCTTCAGGGACTCCACGTAGCTGGTGCTGGTCACAGGTAAGAAATCTTCGGTTTTGATCGTGACGCCACTCTCAGTATTGCGGTCAGTGGGGACCGCCACTGCAGGTTAGGGGACGCCTGGGGCTGATGGTGTGTGCAGTTAGTTGGAATAGCCTCCTGAGAGTGAGGCAAGCCCCAGGGCCCGGTGTAGGTTTGTAGTACCACAAGGCGCAGAATAACTCCACACAGACAGAATTGTCTTTCAAGGGCTTTACTCACATTTGATGGCAGGGTGAGTAGCCCGGGCGTAGCTGAGATGAACCAGATGGGAACCAGGTATCCTTCAGGCTGACTTTATGAGGGTGACTACTGACTCGCCTTCCTTAGCCCTTGGTGGTTTGGGGTGACCCCGACTTTTAGTCCCTATGGGGGTCGCCCAGGGAAGATGCTGCAGCCTCTCTCCCCCTTTTGGTTGCCGTTTGCTTGTTCCCCGGACCAGGCCACTCCAGCTGCTTGCCTCCTGTGACCTATGGGCCCTCACTGCGGTTACGTGGCTGCGGCTTTTGTGGTGTTGTGGTGTGGGCTTTGAGAGCCCCACACCGGCAGGTTTAGCAGAAGAAAGCTGGATCTATCTTCGCTTCGGGATCTGCCGCCCGGTTGGGCCTGGTGCTCTCTAGCAGTCTCCTTACTTCCCACTTCGTGCTTTCTCTCTAGCTGAAGCTGGCTTTCAGGCAGCACTCCTAGTTGACCGTTCTCCCCCGTCAGTAGCCACTGCGCGGGCGCTGTTAGACAGCATCAACCCCACAGGTCTGCTCCTCACTGAGCCCTCTGGAGTTCTCCTCTAACTGACTCACTGCTCCTCCTCTCCTGTTCTTGCCTACGCCACCTAGCAACCAGCCCCTGAACACACCCCCAGCTGGGAATTGAAAGTTAACTCCTTCTGGCTACTCAAGGGTCCCCTCTGGTGATGTGGGAGGCCTGGTCACTATGCGCCTGTGTACCACACCCCTGTCAGCCTTCTGGATTACCTGTATTGTACTGTCCCCAGCATGGGTGCAGTACTCAGTGGTGCCTGACCAGGTCAGGGGCGCCACATTCCCCCTTAGTTATCACCAGCACGTCCTCGGGCTGCAAGACAACATTTTAAAATGCATAAAACATTAAAACATGTAAAACATTTTTAAAAGCACCAGGTACCATACATCACCACCCTCCACCCACAAGTCCGTTAACCCACCCAAAACCCTTTCACGTTGGCCGCGACTTCAGCCACTTCTGGCAGGATGTAGAGGCGGCTTACATGGGCTGGTGGTTTCAGGGTATACCTGGCCTGGTGGATCCGCGCCTTCAGCCTCTTCTGGCAGGATGCAGAAGCGGCCTCCACAGTTGGTGCTGACCAGGTACCCTCTTTGTGGTGGTGAGCCAAGGCCCCATAAACAGGCGTGCTCTCTGGTCGCAGGTGAGCCAAGGCCCTATATACGGACGGGCTCCTCCTGGTTGCAGACGAGCCAAGCCCCTAAACAGGCTGACTCTGGTGGTGGTGGTGCCCTTTTGGTGTAACTATTTACACTGCGAGAGTTTGTGGCTATAGCCAGTTCATAGCCTTAAGGTTTATGGTTTTTCTCACAATAGTTTTTGTGGGCACATACTTGAACTTGAGAACGTTGCAAACCAAAACTTTTCAAAACTTTAACTTCTGTACTTCTTACTTTACTTTACTTTACTCCTCTTTACCAGGGCTTGAGCCTGTATGGCGGCGGCACCTGCTGCTTTCCTGCTCTTTATCGTCGTCTGTGGTCGTTTCATCTGTAGGTTCTTTTTCTCTGCTTTGTCTTCCTTCTCTTTCTTTAGGACTTTGTGTTACGTCCAGGGCATACAATCCTCTTTCACCTTGATGCATAGTAAACTGGACTGAATCTCCCGTACGCAGGTTCCTTCCAGGATGTCCTCTGGGCAGATTAGCTCTGACGTCTCTTCTGTTGACGAAGATACCTTCTTTGATACCAGGTGCAACAATGAACCCGTATCCTGACTTGAGGCTGAAGTCCTCCACTACTCCTCTGCAAAGGGGTCCTCTGACCTGGGCTCTGGACCTTCTCAGTAACCTTTTCTCCTGTAGGTCTCTGGCTGCAACTTCTCTCTGCTCTGGAGACTGTGGTGCAGGGGACAGCGTTGTTCTATTGCGACGCCTTGTCTTACGGCCTGAACTCTGCGTGGTACAGCTTGCAAACTCCCAGGTGAGACTTTTAGGCAGATCTTCGTCAGCAGACGGTGTCAAGTCCTCCTCATCCCAACGTGAATAGGGTAACATCTCCGGCTCTGAGTATAGATCCACTGCTGGCGGCTCCGGAGTCAGCTCCTCAGCTTCCTGGCCTCCTCTCCCCCTTAGTTCTTCGCTGCACTCTGGTTGTGGCAGTGCTGGGGATGGGCTTTCTTCAGCTGGTCTGGGCGGTGGACTCTCTGGCGCGGCTGCAGGGGTTGCCTGAATCTCCTTGGGGGTATGCGGAGGGAGCAGATACCGATCCACCATCTCTTGCGGGAACTGGGCCTCTAGGTCAGCCTTCAGCTTCCAGTATTCGGGGTCCTCTCCTATCAGGGTCTTCCTAGCAGGGACCTCTTTGGACTGGGGAGCGGTGTCTGCTCTGGCCTTGCGGGCCGGGGAAAATGGTGATGCAATCTCTTGGCGGGCCGCGCCTGGCATGGCGGCGGCCTGGTCTTGGCGGGCCGCGCCTGGCATGGCGGCGGCCTGGTCTTGGCGGGCCGCGCCCGGCATGGCGGCGGCCTGGTCTTGGCGGGCCGCGCCCTGTTTGGCGGCGGCCTGGATCTGTGTCGCTGTTGCAGGGGGCTCTGTGCAAGCTGGGCTGGACGTCGCTGCAGCAGTCTGGGCTTGGCGGGCCGAGCAGGGCATCGCTGCGGCGGCCGGGTCTTGGCGGGCCGCGCCTGGCGTGGCTGCGGCCTGGTTCAGCACCTCACTTGCGGCGCGGACGAGCGTTGCTGCGGCGGTGGGGTCTCGGCGGGCCGGGCCTAGCAGGGCGGCGGCCTGGGTCAGCGTTACGCCTGCGACACGGATGAGGGTCGCGGTGGCAGCCGGTTCTTTGCGGGCCGGACTGGGCGTTGCTGCAGGGACCGGGTCTTGGTGGGCCGAGCAGGGCATCGCTGCGGCCGCTGGGACTTGGAAGGCCGCACCTGGCGTGGCTGCGGCCTGCTTCAGCGTCGCCGCACCGGACGCCTCTTCGGGGACCGCGGGCGTGGCAGCAGGGGTCGGGGCACTTGCGCTGGCCGGGGCATCACTCGACTCACCCACCGGTGGCAGCATCGGGGTCTGCGTCATCGCCGTCCTGTCTGGCACTCGGCGCGCGGCTCTCCTTTCATAGGCCCGAACCGCGGCAGCCATCTCCAGCAGTTCCATTCGTTCTTCTCTAATCTGCTCCACGACCCGGTTCTCCAGTCGGTCGCAGAACTGGGCCAGCTCCCGATACCACCAGGCAGCGGAGCCCGGTTCTGGATTTCTGCGGTCAGACGCCATTTCTTCTGCGCCCTCTTCTGCACGACTCTCCAGCTGTGGACTCGCCGTTGCCTCTGATAGCAAGCTGTTCAGTTTCTGCTCTGCCTCTTTCAGCAGCTCCTCTCCCAGCAGCAGGCTTGTGGCTCCCTTTCCTTCCCGCCGTCTCCGGACGCTTCCACTCTCATAGCTGGCAAGGTCAGAACTCTGCAGAGGATCTCTGGGTAGCCACACCTCTTCGTGGGCGGTAACTTCTCCCAGCGCGGGCTGCTGTTGTTTTTCAGCGCGCTTTTCATGGTGGCAATATGGCGGCGCTTCCAATTTTTCAAGCGGACCGCCCAGGCACATGGTCACCTGTCTGAACAGGTCTAGTCCTTATCCTGTTCGTGACGCCAGATGTGAAGCCCCGCCGGTGCTGTATCGGTGCATACCTTCAGGGACTCCACGTAGCTGGTGCTGGTCACAGGTAAGAAATCTTCGGTTTTGATCGTGACGCCACTCTCAGTATTGCGGTCAGTGGGGACCGCCACTGCAGGTTAGGGGACGCCTGGGGCTGATGGTGTGTGCAGTTAGTTGGAATAGCCTCCTGAGAGTGAGGCAAGCCCCAGGGCCCGGTGTAGGTTTGTAGTACCACAAGGCGCAGAATAACTCCACACAGACAGAATTGTCTTTCAAGGGCTTTACTCACATTTGATGGCAGGGTGAGTAGCCCGGGCGTAGCTGAGATGAACCAGATGGGAACCAGGTATCCTTCAGGCTGACTTTATGAGGGTGACTACTGACTCGCCTTCCTTAGCCCTTGGTGGTTTGGGGTGACCCCGACTTTTAGTCCCTATGGGGGTCGCCCAGGGAAGATGCTGCAGCCTCTCTCCCCCTTTTGGTTGCCGTTTGCTTGTTCCCCGGACCAGGCCACTCCAGCTGCTTGCCTCCTGTGACCTATGGGCCCTCACTGCGGTTACGTGGCTGCGGCTTTTGTGGTGTTGTGGTGTGGGCTTTGAGAGCCCCACACCGGCAGGTTTAGCAGAAGAAAGCTGGATCTATCTTCGCTTCGGGATCTGCCGCCCGGTTGGGCCTGGTGCTCTCTAGCAGTCTCCTTACTTCCCACTTCGTGCTTTCTCTCTAGCTGAAGCTGGCTTTCAGGCAGCACTCCTAGTTGACCGTTCTCCCCCGTCAGTAGCCACTGCGCGGGCGCTGTTAGACAGCATCAACCCCACAGGTCTGCTCCTCACTGAGCCCTCTGGAGTTCTCCTCTAACTGATTCACTGCTCCTCCTCTCCTGTTCTTGCCTACGCCACCTAGCAACCAGCCCCTGAACACACCCCCAGCTGGGAATTGAAAGTTAACTCCTTCTGGCTACTCAAGGGTCCCCTCTGGTGATGTGGGAGGCCTGGTCACTATGCGCCTGTGTACCACACCCCTGTCAGCCTTCTGGATTACCTGTATTGTACTGTCCCCAGCATGGGTGCAGTACTCAGTGGTGCCTGACCAGGTCAGGGGCGCCACAATATGAGGGCCATTATACTGTGTGAAAGCACTTATACGGTATGAGGGTTTGTGTGGGGTCCGTGATACTGTGCGAAGGGCTGTGTGGGAGCCATTATACTATTTGGAGCATAGTAAGGGCCATTATACTGCATGGAGGGCTGTCTGGGGGTCACAGTTGGGGATCTTACTATTATTATTATTTATTTATTTTGGGGGGGAGGGGAGGCCCAATTAGAAATTCTGCTATATGGCTCCATGATTTCTATGTGCGCCCATGATTCTGATCCTTAAAACTGGATCAGAATAAAACATGGCCGTCTTCTCACGGATCTCATTCTCCGATCTGTAGTTTTCACATATCTGTAAATGCATATATGAAACTGTGGATTTTGCAAGAATGTGTGAATGTGGCCTAAGGCAGATTGTTTAACAAACAAGACAGTTGCTGCAAGTCATACAATGCAGATAAAGAATAAATATTTATATCCGTGACTTACCAGTGGCTTCTCCCCTAAATAGAGCTGTTCTTTTGTTTCTACTTCATCTAGTCAGACCTTGATGTCGACATATTCCAGCCATGACTCGTCTTCTCACCCTGATCTTCGTAGCCCTGAAAATAACAAGGTCACATATTCATTAGCTTCCAGAATAAAGCTTTAGCCACACATTGCCCATGATGAATACAAATATGTACCATAAAAATGCTATACAATTAGCTATGCACCATGTGCCCCCCATTACTTGTAAATTCCTCGGCCTAATAAATATAAATTATTCGCTACCAGTGTCCTCTGTTTCTAAAATCATTATACAGTGGAACCTCGCGTAACGAGTAACCCACTTAACGACAATTTCGCTTAACAAGCAAAGCTTTCTGTAAATTTGTAACTCGGTTTACGAGAAAGCTTTGCTGTGCGAGCAAAATCCTCAACGCACATGTCGCGGGCGGAGGAGGGGACGCTGCGCTCTCCCACTGCTCGGGTCCGGCTGCTTACTGCTGTCGCTCGGTGGCTCGAGCGATGGGCTGGATCCCGGGGACTCGAGCGGCGTTCCTCGCCCGTGAGTGAAGAGGGGTGGTTTGGTTTTAGGGATATTGTCCGTGACGCCACCCACGGTTGTGGTGATTTTGTGGACACCACCGCTGCTCTGGACGGGGATCCCGGGAGCGGTGACTGGGAGAAGCTTTGTTGTTAATTCTCCCCTCCGTGGGTAGGGGGTTGGTTGTCCCGGGGCCCAGTGATGGGGTAGGGATGGATGACAGGCGGGTTGCGGGGCCTGTTGAGGTGCAGGGTCGCGGGGCAGCGCTGTGCCGCACGGCACGGTGATACTCACTCAGCCCAATGATGAGGACACAGTTCACGGTAAAACAAGCGGCTGGGTGGACGGTTCCCTCGGACGGCTGCGGTGTTGTTGCTCCCGGCAGGTTAGCGGTGACTGTCTTTTCCCTGCACCTACGCTGTCTGTACGGTTCCAATGGGTTCCCACCGGTAACCCGCTCCCCGGCTTGGATGTGAGCCGGGGGAGCCCCTTTTGCCCGCAGGCGCTGGCCCTGAGAAACGGTTGCCTTGGCGGTGGCGGTGTCTCCCTCACTCGGTTGGACTGTTGTCTTCTGTCGGGACTTGACTGTTTGGAAACCCAGGAGGTCCCCTTCACTAACGGATTCGGCAAATTCACGGCGACTCCTAGCCTTGCTGGGGTCCGAAAAGCCCCTGCCACTGGTGCTGGCTTCTCTTTGCGTACCGGTCCGGTACCGCCGGGCCACCACCCGTCCATGGTCCTTACAGTAGACTCCAATCGGCCACTCCTGCAGACGGTCACCACCCTCTGCCAACCTTGCTGTCTCGCCCAGGCCACACACACGGACGCTGTCAGTCAGTTGCTCTGTTACTACACTTTCCTCCTTCCACTTTCACTGTCCAAACTCGACTACTCTCCAAAACTCAACTGCCTGGTTTTCCCGCCTCCAGGACTGTGAACTCCTCGGTGGGCGGGACCAACCGCCTGGCCCACCCCCTGGTGTGATCATCAGCCCTTGGAGGAAGGCAACAAGGGTTTTTGTCTGACTTCGGTGTGCCTGCTGGGAGTGTGGGTTGTTGTAGTGTTGTTCTCTGTTGTCCCTGGCTTGTCCAGGGCGACTCATTCCCCCTTAGTTAAATGCAGACCGTCCTCGGGCTACCCGTCCACCACCGGTTTTATTTTCACCAACTGGAAAATATAAAAATAGAAAAACGGTGACAGACATACAAGTAAAATAACATCTTCCCACATCGGGAGGTACTCTTACTTAAAACGTTACGGTAACGGTTACGGCTTCCGCTCTCACCCACCCAAGCAACCTGGCCCTGATGCTGCCGCTAAACAAACAGGCAGCACCCCTTGACCTAAGTCCTGCACAAGTTGCCCGAGCGGGTTCTGTCCTTTCCAGGGGACCCACGTCCATGGGGAGCCCCTGGAACCCCCAGAGGGTAGCCACCGGTTCCGGTGGTGGCTGGGCCCCAGCCTGCTCCACTGCGGGCCCTCCCTCCAATCTGCCTCTCCGGAGGCGGCAACGGTGGAAGCTGCAACATAACTATTTACAGGCCACAAGTTTGTGGTTGCCTTGCAAGTTCTCAGGCTTGTTCATAAGTAGTTCCTTATTCAAAATGGTGAAGGGGGTCCCAACGGGGACCAGTTGCCGGCTACGACCGGTTCCAAACCACGGTAGTAAATCAGATGAATCTTCGGTAATCATTGACTTATCATTTTTCAAAACTTTTGCAAACTTTCAAACTTTAACAGATAATCTGGTGGTCCCAATGGGGACAACTTGCGGTGAGGACCGCTAACTTCGGGCCGGCTACCCCCGGAGGGGGTCGGCCCACTCGGGGACTGAATGGTACTTCGGGTTCTCTTTCCACAGGCAGTGCAGCCCCGCACCACTGATTGCTGTTGTGAAAGGTGGTGGAAGCAGCGTACTCGGGGTCTCGTCCTCCATCAGCTGCACTCTCTCCGGGTCCCTTGCTGCGGTAGCGCTAGCGATTCCCGTCTCCCACTCAATCAATACATAGTCACTGGTGTGCATACCTTATCTCCCCATAGTGATGTTTTTTTAGGTTTTTGCACCCAGTTCGGACTTAGAATGGTGTTCCAAACGTTATTCCTTATTTGTTAGTATTTTTTCGTTTGTGAACCCTCCCCAACCACACCTATTGCCAATCCATATCATACGCATAAATAGCCTGGGTCTCAGCTTCCCATACACGGTAAGTTTTTTAACTGTATGAGAGGACACACACAAGCTAGGGACCCCAACGTAGAGAAATACTTTGACGTAGTGTTGGGGCTCTATTGCATTGATCAATTCAGTAGCTAAATTTCTCTTGATTCATATGTCAATGGCAGTAATGCAGATTCCATTTTTCACATTTTCACTCTTACATATAGCTATTGGATTTTTCAAGTCAGTATTCACACAGCAGTTTCTGCTCTTTCATGTATTCCCCTTACATAGTCACTGGTGTGCATACAGTTAGGTCCAGAAATATTTGGACAGTGATGCAAGTTTTGTTATTTTAGCTGTTTACAAAAACATGTTCAGAAATACAATTATATATATAATATGGGCTGAAAGTGCACACTCCCAGCTGCAATATGAGAGTTTTCACATCCAAATCGGAGAAAGGGTTTAGGAATCATAGCTCTGTAATGCATAGCCTCCTCTTTTTCAAGGGACCAAAAGTAATCGGACAAGGGACTCTAAGGGCTGCAATTAACTCTGAAGGCGTCTCCCTCGTTAACCTGTAATCAATGAAGTAGTTAAAAGGTCTGGGGTTGATTACAGGTGTGTGGTTTTGCATTTGGAAGCTGTTGCTGTCAACAGACAACATGCGGTCTAAGGAACTCTCAATTGAGGTGAAGCAGAACATCCTGAGGCTGAAAAAAAAGAAAAAATCCATCAGAGAGCTAGCAGACATGCTTGGAGTAGCAAAATCAACAGTCGGGTACATTCTGAGAAAAAAGGAATTGACTGGTGAGCTTGGGAACTCAAAAAGGCCTGGGCATCCACGGATGACAACAGTGGTGGATGATCGCCGCATACTTTCTTTGGTGAAGAAGAACCCGTTCACAACATCAACTGAAGTCCAGAACACTCTCAGTGAAGTAGGTGTATCTGTCTCTAAGTCAACAGTAAAGAGAAGACTCCATGAAAGTAAATACAAAGGGTTCACATCTAGATGCAAACCATTCATCAATTCCAAAAATAGACAGGCCAGAGTTAAATTTGCTGAAAAACACCTCATGAAGCCAGCTCAGTTCTGGAAAAGTATTCTATGGACAGATGAGACAAAGATCAACCTGTACCAGAATGATGGGAAGAAAAAAGTTTGGAGAAGAAAGGGAACAGCACATGATCCAAGGCACACCACATCCTCTGTAAAACATGGTGGAGGCAACGTGATGGCATGGGCATGCATGGCTTCCAATGGCACTGGGTCACTTGTGTTTATTGATGACATAACAGCAGACAAGAGTAGCCGAATGAATTCTGAAGTGTACCGGGATATACTTTCAGCCCAGATTCAGCCAAATGCCGCAAAGTTGATCGGACGGCGCTTCATAGTACAGATGGACAATGACCCCAAGCATACAGCCAAAGCTACCCAGGAGTTCATGAGTGCAAAAAAGTGGAACATTCTGCAATGGCCAAGTCAATCACCAGATCTTAACCCAATTGAGCATGCATTTCACTTGCTCAAATCCAGACTTAAGACGGAAAGACCCACAAACAAGCAAGACCTAAAGGCTGCGGCTGTAAAGGCCTGGAAAAGCATTAAGAAGGAGGAAACCCAGCGTTTGGTGATGTCCATGGGTTCCAGACTTAAGGCAGTGATTGCCTCCAAAGGATTCACAACAAAATATTGAAAATAAAAATATTTTGTTTGGGTTTGGTTTATTTGTCCAATTACTTTTGACCTCCTAAAATGTGGAGTGTTTGTAAAGAAATGTGTACAATTACTTCAATTTCTATCAGATATTTTTGTTCAAACCTTCAAATTAAACGTTACAATCTGCACTTGAATTCTGTTGTAGAGGTTTCATTTCAAATCCAATGTGGTGGCATGCAGAGCCCAACTCGCGAAAATTGTGTCACTGTCCAAATATTTCTGAGCCTAACTGTACCTTATCTCCCCATAGTGATGTTTTTTTAGGTTTTTGCACCCAGTTCAGACTTCGAATGGTGTTCCAAACGTTATTCCTTATTTCCCACTCAATCAAGGCTGGTTCAGGAGTTTGGGTGGCTTGATCACGGCGCGACACACTCGCGGCGTCCCCTTGCTCGCGGGCCCACACCACAGCGACCATCCTGCGCATCTCCGCCCTCCAATCCAGTAACTGCTGCAGGCTCTGCGCCCTCACCTTGAGGCAGAACCGGCCCAGCTCCGGCTCCAGCCAAGCAGCGGTCCCGGCGGGGAGCTCACCCGGGCCGCAATCTTCAAAGGCTACTCCGCCTCTCTTCCCCCAAAGCTTGGATGCTCCAGCGGTGGGCGCTTCCGCGCTCCAGCCCGGGGACGCCGCCATCTCCGCATCGGTTTCTCAGCAGCCTCGGCTACACGCGGCTGGCCGCCATTTCGTCCCCCTTAGCCTCTTTCCGGCCCCTCCTCTATCGGGGCGAGGTTTTGGCCTTCGCGCCTCTACTACTCGAGGAGACGCTCGAGCGGGAACTCTTCGCGCCCAAGATGGAGGCTTTTCCAATTTTCCGGCCGGACACCTCCGGCGGTCACACAAGGCGCACTTCCACCAATCGGTAGAACGGTAGGATCCTGTTCGTGACGCCAAGTTGTCGCGGGCGGAGGAGGGGACGCTGCGCTCTCCCACTGCTTGGGTTCGGCTGCTTACTGCTGCCGCTCGGTGGCTCGAGCGATGGGCCGGATCCCGGGGACTCGAGCGGCGCTCCTCACCCGTGAGTGAAAAGGAGTGGTTTGGTTTTAGGGATATTATCCGTGACGCCACCCACGGTTGTGGTGATTTTGTGGACACCACCGCTGCTCTGGACGGGGATCCCGGGAGCGGTGACTGGGAGCAGCTTTGTTGTTAATTCTCCCCTCCGTGGGTAGGGGGTTGGTCGTCCTGGGGCCCAGTGATGGGGTAGGGATGGATGACAGGCGGGCTGCGGGGCCTGTTGAGGTGCAGGGTCGCGGGGCAGCGCTGTGCCGCACGGCACGGTGGTACTCACTCAGCCCAATGATGAGGATGTGACGCCCTGGGCAAGCCAGGGGTCACAGGTCATGACACCACCACACCCTACACCCCAGATAGGTACACCAAAGCTACACAAAAATCCTTGTTGCCTTCCTCCAGGAGCTGATGTCCACACCAGGGGGTGGGCCAGGTGGTTGGCTCCGCCCACCGAGATGTTCACAGCCCTGGAGGCGGGAAAACCAGGCAGTGGAGTCTAGGGAGAGTTTGAAGTAAGAAGGAAGTGGTAGAGGAGAAAAGGAAAGGAGTAAAAGTGGAAGAAAAAGGGACAGTTGAGAAAGCCTGAAGTTGGTCCGGGTGTGTGCCCCGGACTGAGAACAGCAAGGTCAGCAGACGGCGGTGACCGTCTGCAGGAGCGGCTGATCGGAGGTTGCCGAAAGGACCGTGGACGGGTGGTGGCCCGGCGGTACCGGAGCGGTATACAAAGTGAAGCCAGCACCATTGGCAGGGGCCTTTCGGATCCCGGCAAGGCTAGGAGTCGCCGTGAATTTGCCAAATCCGTCAGTGAAGGGGACCTCTGGGTCTCCCAACAACCAAGTCCCGATTGAAGGCAACAGTCCAACCGTTAGAGAGAGACACCGCCACCGCCAAGGCACCAGTTTCTCAGGGCCAGCGCCTGCGGGCAAAGAGGGCTCCTCCGGCCCATATCCAAGCCGGGGAGCGGGTTACCGGTGGGAACCCATCGCTACCAACATCATCTTAGGTGCAGGAAAAGGGACCGTCACCGTCAACTACTGGGGAAAAGCAACAGCAGCCGTCCGTGGGAACCGTCTTTCCAGCCGTGTGTTTTACCGAGAACTGTGTCCCCGTCTCAGGCTGAGTGAGTACCACAGTGCCGTGAGGCACAGCGCTGCCCCCGCGTCCCTGCACCCCACCAAGCCAGGCACCGGCCCCCGCCATCCCTCATCACCCACCTCATCACTGGGCCCCGGGACAACTACCCCCTACCCACGGAGGGGAGAACCAACAACTTTGCTGCTCCCTGTCACCGCTCCCGGGATCCCCATACAGAGCAGCGGTGGTGTCCACACAATCACCACAACCGTGGGTGGCGTCACGGACAATAAACAATCCCAAAAACCAATCCCTTTTCACTCACGGGCGAGGAGCGCCGCTCGAGTCCCCGGGATCCGGCCCATCGCTCGAGCCACCGAGCAGCAGCAGGCCGCAGCAGCAGCGGCAGCCGGACCCGAGCAGTGGGAGAGCGCAGCGTCCCCTCCTCCGCCCGCGACAAGGACACAGTTCACGGTAAAACAAGCGGCTGGGTGGACGGTTCCCTCGGACAGCTGCGGTGTTGTTGCTCCCGGCAGGTTAGCGGTGACTGTCTTTTCCCTGCACCTACGCTGTCTGTACGGTTCCAATGGGTTCCCACCGGTAACCCGCTCCCCGGCTTGGATGTGGAGGAGGGGGAGCCCCTTTTGCCCGCAGGCGCTGGCCCTGAGAAACGGTTGCCTTGGCGGTGGCGGTGTCTCCCTCACTCGGTTGGACTGTTGCCTTCTGTCGGGACTTGACTGTTTGGAAACCCAGGAGGTCCCCTTCACTAACGGATTCGGCAAATTCACGGCGACTCCTAGCCTTGCCGGGGTCCGAAAAGCCCCTGCCACTGGTGCTGGCTTCTCTTTGCGTACCGGTCCGGTACCGCCGGGCCACCACCCGTCCACGGTCCTTACGGTAGACTCCAATCGGCCACTCCTGCAGACGGTCACCACCGTCTGCCAACCTTGCTGTCTCGCCCGGGCCACACACCCGGACGCTGTCAGTCAGTTGCTCTGTTACTACACTTTCCTCCTTCCACTTTCACTGTCCAAACTCGACTACTCTCCAAAATTCAACTGCCTGGTTTTCCCGCCTCCAGGACTGTGAACTCCTCGGTGGGCGGGACCAACCGCCTGGCCCACCCCCTGGTGTGATCATCAGCCCTTGGAGGAAGGCAACAAGGGTTTTTGTCTGACTTCGGTGTGCCTGCTGGGAGTGTGGGGTGTTGTGGTGTTGTTCTCTGTGGCCCCTGGCTTGTCCAGGGCGACACACACACACTTCCGGTTCCGTACATCCACCGCGCTCTAACTCGCACTGGCAGTCCACACAAACACACACATACACGCACAAAACACACACAAACACGCTCGCACGCACACACATACAGTATTATGCTCACCTTACCTTCCATTCCATCGCCGGCCTCATGGTTCTTGTAGTTCGCCGGTGCATTGCGACGACGGAGGAATCATCGCGGCGAACTACAAGACCCAGGAGGCCCGCGATTGACCGGAAGGTAAGTTGAGCATAATATGTGTACCTTCCGTTCAATCGCCGGCCTCCTGGGTCCTGTAGTTCGCCGCTCCACACTGTGTATCGGTAACCATCGGCGACGAGGCAGGAACTTCCCCTGTCAGATGCTACCCTAAGGCCTGCCTTTGACGTCAGTGCTCTGGGTGCTCTGGGTGCGGAAGTTCCTCCCTCGTCGTTATAGTAACCCGATACACAGCCCGTGCTAGAGAACAGCAAGTCCCAGCAGGCCGGCGATGGAATGGAAGGTAAGGTGAGCATATAATATGTGTTTGTGTGTGTGTTTGTGTGTGTTTGTGTGTGTTTGTGCATGTGTGGAATGACACAATAGGGACATTTAACAAGTTGTGGAACGAATTGTCTGCATTGCAATGATTTCCTATGGGAAATCTTGCTCTGCTGAACAAGTAACTTGGTTAACAAGCACACTCCCAGAACGGATTGTTCTCGTTAAGCAGGTTCCACTGTAAGCCCCTGTTTTGTGTCCTCTCTTCCTCAAATTCATTGTAAGTGTGGCCCCTCAGTGTCCGGAAATCACAGTAGTGTTGCCCTCTTCACCGGGGGTGATGCTATACCTAGAAGCAAGGAGGGGGTCTCCCACGCTAGGTCCACTAACACACAACATTTCCTAACTCCAGACCAGTAGGGGGAGCTCAAGAACCCGTTTGGAGGGGAGCTTCTATATGCATACTGGCCTGGAGGAGAGGTTTCAGGCACACACAGGCACACAAAGGGAAATAGTTCAGACCATCAGAGGTGAACAGTACACACGGTTGCTGAAAGGGAGCTGCCTCACATAGCTTTCCCAGGACCAGGCGCAGTAAGCAGGACTCCGGGGTCCTAGACTGTTGGGTGCTAAAGCCCCATCAGTGAAGCCCAGAGGGCAGGAGATTTCAAGTCCCCTGGCCCAAAAGAACACCCACAGGTGAAGCAGCAAGATAGAACCCGGGACCGTGACTACATAAGCGGTACCCGTGTGCGGCTCGCGCTGCCTGCCAAAAGGGAAAGGACAAACAACAACAACTAGGAAGACGGTCACTGTGCGGCTCCAAGCCACAGAGACTCACACACTTAGCGCAACAAGGAAGGCCTCAAACCCACCTGGCAAGGTGAATCCCCTCATTGCTTTCAGGCTGACCGGACCCTCATTATCTTCTGGACCAGACTCCCCGGCCAGTAATAACATCTGCCAAGTAAAGGTAAAGGAAACTACAGCCCCTGTATTGCCCAGTTATTACCGGCATCCTCAGTCCTGCATCCCAACGTTAAATCACCAAGACTACTACCCCCATCATCCCTGGGGTCTAAGCTCTGCCCGTGGTGAGCTGTACCAACCTAGCTGCGCCATCATCTGCCCCAACGGACACCTCACACAGCGGCGGCTCATAACTGGCCACATACCACAGGTGGCGTCACGAATGCAAACTCTATTCTCCGCTGTAAATAATCCCTCCATCTTTATTGACACCGCTGGGGTCACGGAACCGGGCCTGGCTGCTGTGACATCCCCCTCTTACACCAGTCTGGTGACGAGTAACCCCCAAGACCCCGAGGGCGCGTCATACAGTAATGCCGGCGTCACCAGGGACGATTTATCGTGCCATCGCATCAGCGATCGCACCCGCCCCCGTCGTTTGTGCGTCACGGGCAATTCATTGCCTGTGTTGCACAAAGTCGTTAAACCCCCGTCACACGTACTTACCTCCTGAACGACCTCGCTGTGGGCGGCGAACATCCTCTTCCTGAAGGGGGATTGACGTTCGGCGTCACAGCGACGTCACACAGCCGCCGGCCAATAGAAGCGGAGGGGCGGAGATGAGTGGGACGTAACATCCCGCCCCACCTCCTTCCTTCCGCATTGCCGGCGGGACGCAGGTAAGCTGTGTTTGTCGTTCCCGGGGTGTCACACGGAGCGATGTGTGCTGCCACGGGAACGACGAACTACCGGCGCGCAGAAGGAGGACCGACATTTTGAAATGAACGACGTGTCAACCAGCAACGATAAGGTGAGTATTTTTGCTCGTTCACAGTCGTTCGGAGGTGTCACACGGTATGATATGTCATACGATGCCAGATGTGCGTCACTAACGACGTGACCCCGCCGACATATCGCACGATATATCGTACCGTGTGACGCCGGCATTAGTCCCAGTCCTGTGTATAGCATCCTCTCCCACCTCTCAAATCATTATTGGTCACTGTGTAGTGTCCTTTCTTACTCCACAATTCATAACATCGTTCCCCACCCTCCAATTTATTATAAGTCTCTGATAACATTCTTCTCAAATTATTATGAACCCCTGATAGCGTCCTCCCCCATCCGCCAATTCATTATATGCTTCTGTTAACATCCTCTCCCACCCACTCAATTCATTATAAGTCCGGAATAAAATCGTATCCCACCCATCAATTCATTATAAGTCCCTGATAGCATCCACTTCTACCCCCAAATTCATTGTAAGCCCCTGATAGTGTCCTCCCTCCAAGTCATTGTGAGTCCCTGATACTATCCTCCCTATTGCATAATTCATTATAAGCCTTCAATAATATCCATCTCAATACCCCAAATAATTATAACTCCCATATTATATCTTCCTCCATCCTCCAATTCATTATAAGTCCCTTATAGTATAAACAGGTTATGTGAGTGCATCAACGCAGAGATGGCTGGCACACTAGTAACTAAACAACAGGTATTTACTGTATTTTACACAGAGTGATTGTATATCTGTATCTCATACCGAAGACGCTGAGTATGAAAACAAAGTTATTTACATGCTATTACTTCCACCACTGACTAACATTCACCATTAATGTTATCTTAACACTTATTCCCTCTACCAGAGGAGCGTCAGTATCACTGTTCTTCCGTCACTGTCAACAGCTATCTAAAGTCTCCTAAAGAACACACAGGCCTTGACAGGAGTTGCGCTAGTCTACAAATCCAAATTAATGGGTACCTCACTTAGCATGCTGGTCGTCTTCGCCCTCTGTGATGCGGCCTCAATCCCCGCATAGTTCCATAGACCTGGACAAGAAGCAACGGCTCCAAAAGACGATTCTCCACTATGGCTGGATTGTCAGTTGGGTCTGGCCATGAGTCATCTTCTGAAATGGGTCATGTTCTATCTCATGGTCTTCCTTTAGAATGGGACACAGTCTTCCTCTGGAATGGGTCATGGTCTTCCTCTGGGACGTTTCACTATCTTCCTCTGGAACTGGTCAGAGTCTTCGGCACTTGACCTGCAGAGTCTGGTCTTTGGTACTTCACTTTCAGCGTTTGGTCTTCCTGTGGCGACCGGTCACTCTCAGGTCACAATCTTCTGCTCTGCTCAGGTCTTGGATGTTTAACTGTAAAGGGGGTGTTACACGCAGCGATATCACTAGCGATATCGCTGGTGAAAGCACCCGCCCCCGTCGTTTGTGCGTCACGGGCAAATCGCTGCCCGTGGCGCACAAAATCGTTAGGAGCCGTCACACGGACTTACCTGCCTAGCGACATCGCTGTTGCCGGCGAACCGCCTCCATTTTAAGGGGGCGGTTTGTTCGGCGTCACAGCGGCATCACTAAGCAGCCGCTTAATAGAAGTGGAGGGGCGGAGATGAGCGGCCGTAACCTGCCGCCCACCTCCTTCCTTCCTCATTGCCGGCGGCCGCAGGTAAGCTGCAGTTCATCGTTCCCGAGGTGTCACACGTAGCGATGTGTGCTGCCTCGGGAACGACGAACAACCTGCGTCCTCCACAATCAACGATTTTATGAAAATGAACGACGTGTCAACGATCAACAATAAGGTGAGTATTTTTGATCGTTAACGGCTGTTCGTTGGTGTCACACGCAATGACGTCGCTAACGATGCCGGATGTGCGTCACGGAATCCGTGACCCCGGCGATATATCATTAGATACATCGTTGAATGTAACGCCGCCTTAAGCCTGCATCGTTGCTCACACAACTGCTCTCTTCCAAGTCTATGCGCTGACTTCTTTCCTTCTCTGCCAACCTGGGCTTTTATATTTTGTTACTGTCCGGTGTCTCTTCTAATCTTTTCCCTCGAGGAAACAGCTATTTTGCTACTTGGTTCCTCGTTGTTCTTTTTGACCAACAGATGCCGATGTTCTTCCATAGACACTGCAATGTATAAGCTTCTGCGTCTTCTCCTCCTACTCCCTTACAACAGCATCTTCCACACCTTCTTATTCATTATAAGATCCCTGATAACATCTTTCCCCCACACCACAAATCATCATAAGTCCCTTATTATGTCCCCTCCCACAATTAATTTCAAGTCCTTCTATAGCCTCCGGTCCCAACCTCCCAAGACATTATAAAATGTCCTACCCCCTTTTCCCTGATCGTGCTCTTCCCACTATGTTAAAAAAAAGTATTGTCACGCAACGAGTGTGGCTAGTGCGTTCCGACCAACCAAAGTCTGACACACAACGAAAAATACAGTACACCGTAAAAACACCCCAGAGAAGGGGAACACCGGGGAAACAATAACAACGTTGGGCCCTACTACTAGTGAGAGGGTAGATGGACACCTCCTATCCTCACCTGTAGCTGTCCCAACTCTCCTAGCCAGTCCCTATACAGTTTCCGCAACTGTCGCCAAGCAGCACCCTTAGTCCCTTGGAAACCCTATAGATGCCCTGACTAGTGAGAGGCGGGTGAGGTTCACTAGATCCACCACTGCCCTAAAGAGACAAGAGGGTAGGATAGACAAACAGAGGATAAAAGACCAAAATTGAGAGGATACAACTTCAGGAGAATCCACAGCAGCTCCTTCCACCAAGGCGGCCAGAATACAAAAGGCTTTGTAATTTTAGCAAACCTTGCTGAGAGACCTGGCTACTTAGACACAAGGGGGTGTGGCAACAGAGCAGCTGAGCGGGCCATAACTGCAGGAGAGCTGCTTGCAGAAAAATTGATGTTAACTACTTCAGTACCAAAGGAAACAAAACAACATTTAAATGCAGAGTCCCAGATAGAGATAAGGGGCTCCAGTCCTCAAGATGCCACTAGTCTCAAAAAACGGGATGACCTTGACATGTATCAATAATCATTCATATCTCCATACAACGCTCTACCTTCATCTTTAAGACCAGTACAGGCCCCCATCCACCTCTGGGCCCCCGATGCAGCTGCGCGGGTGATATGTCCGTCCGTCGACTAGTACAATATGAGTAGTAAGCTCAATACAAGATTTTTTGAAAAGCTATAAACAATAATATAGTATGCAGGGAGATGTCTCAAAGGAAAAATGCTTCCACCCAACATCACTCAGCAAACCATTCTGTGACTACAATACTGATCCAGAATCAACAATGACATTCAGTGACTGGTGACGTCTTTTCTGTGTAGAGTCATTATCTTATATTATATCTCACGCAAAACAGCGGTGACAATTTTTTCTGGTCGTAGCTGGTTTTTACCACGTGTTATTGCTTTTATAGCATTTTCCCATCCTCTATAACTCCACAAACTACCTATGGCGCCACATAGTGTGTGCCCTAAATATATTACAGCCATACAGTGTTCTCTTGAATATAAACTCACCATACTCTTTTTGGATATAATACTGCTGTACACTGTGTAATCCAAATATAATACTGCCACACACTGTGTAATCCAAATATAATACTGCCACACACTGTGTAATCCAAATATAATACTGCCACACACTGTGTAATCCAAATATAATACTGCCACACACTGTGTAATCCAAATATAATACTGCCACACACTGTGTAACCCAAATATAATACTGCCACACACTGTGTAATCCAAATATAATACTGCCGCATACTGTGTAATCCAAATATAATACTGCCACACACTGTGTAATCCAAATATAATACTGCCACACACTGTGTAATCCAAATATAATACTGCCACACACTGTGTAATCCAAATATAATACTGCCACACATTGTATAATCTAAATATAATACTGCCATACACTGTATAATCCAAATATAATACTGCCACACACTGTGTAATCCAAATATAATACTGCCGCACACTGTGTGATCGAAATATAATACTGCCACACACTGTGTAATCCAAATATAATACTGCCACACACTGTGTAATCCAAATATAATACTGCCACACACTGTGTAATCCAAATATAATACTGCCACACACTGTATAATCTAAAAATAATACTGCCACACACTGTATAATCCAAATATAATACTGCCACACACTGTGTAATCCAAATATGATACTGCCGCACACTGTGTGATCGAAATATAATACTGCCGCACACTGTGTGATCGAAATATAATACTGTTGCACACGGTGTAATCCAAATATAATACTGCCGCACATTGTGTAATCCAAATATAATACTGCCACACACTGTGTAATCCAAATATAATATTGCCACACACTGTGTAATCCAAATATAATATTGCCACACACTATGCACCAAGAATATAATTCCACACAATGCGCCTCATGAATATAATACTGCTACACACATGTCCCTGAATATATTGCCATACACTGTGCCCCTGAATAAAATTACTTCAAATATTGTACCCCATAAATATAATACAGCCACATACTGTGCCCCATGAATATTCCACCACACTGTATCCTTGTAATATAATATCGCCATACAATGCGCCCCTGAATATAGTACCCCCACACACTGTGCCCTCTGATTATAATGCCGCCACATACTGTTCTCCCTAAATATAATACTGCCCAACAATGTGCTTACTGATTGTAATACTGCCACTAATGGTGTTACCTGAATGTAATACCACCACATAATGTTCCACCTTAGTATAATACAACCAGACACTGTCCCTACAAAAAAAAAAAAGCCACCCCCCACTCCCCGAAATAGCAGCATCACTCGGGTCCGGGGCTTCTGCTGCTGCTCGGTGGCTCGAGCGGTGGGCCGGACCCGGGGACTCGAGCAGCACTCCTCGTCCACGAGTGAAAAGGGGGTGGTTTGTTTACGGAGATAGTTCGTGACGCCACCCACGGGTCGTGGTGATTATTAGCACTTCCTCTTTGGGGGCGGGGCTTCGCTTTCGCGCCTTCCCTGCTCAGGGAAGACGCTTGAGCGGGAAATCTTCGCGCCAAAAGATGGCGGAACTTCAAATTTTTCGGCCGGACGCCGCTGGCGGGGACTGCAAGGCGCATTTCTACCGGTAGGTAGATCGGTTCTATCCTGTTCGCAGACGCCAAGTTGTCGCGAGCGGAGGGGAAGCACTCGCCACGCTCGGGTCCGGGGCTTCTGCTGCTGCTCGGTGGCTCGAGCGGTGGGCCGGACCCGGGGACTCGAGCAGCACTCCTCGTCCACGAGTGAAAAGGGGGTGGTTTGTTTACGGAGATAGTTCGTGACGCCACCCACGGATCGTGGTGATTATTAGCACCACCGCTGCTGATGACAGGGATCCCAGGAAGGATGGTAGGGAGCAGCTAGGATGTTGTCCCCTCCTTGGGTAGGGGTTGGTGATCCCGGGGCCCGGTGGTGATACGGGGAGGCTGGATGGCTGGGGGTGCAGGGCTGCAGGGACAGCGCGGCGCGGTGCCGGATGGCACTGGTGTACTCAATCAGACAGTCAATGACAGAGTCTTTGGTAAACCAAACGGCTGGATGGACGGGTCCCGCAGCCGGCTGTAGTGCTTCTGTGCTCTCTCTGGACAGTGTGATGGTGGCTGTCTTTCTCTGCACCTAGTTAGAATGTTCTGACTCCTGTGGTTGCCCACTGGTAGTCCGCTCCCCGGCATATAGGTACCGAAGGAGCCCGTTTTGCCCTTTTGCCCGCAGGCGCTTGCCCTTGGATCTCTAGCCTTTGGCGGTGGCTGTATATCCTCACGGTGTGGACTGTTGCCTTCTGTCGGGTCTTGGTTGTTGGGAAACCCCTGGGGTTCCGGTCACACTCGGATTTGACCGTTGTCGGCGTCTCCAAGCCTAGTCGGGGTCCGATGGCCCTGCCTGTGTGCTTAGCTTCACTCCGCTCCCCGGTTCGGTACCGGCGGGCCACCGCCCGACCCCGGTCCTACGGTTCCACAGAGATCCACTAACTCCTGCAGACGGCCACCATCGTCTGCCAACCTTGCTGACAGTGCCTGAGCTCCGACCCAGACACTTGCAGTTTCTACTCCTCACACTTTCACCTCCAGACTGAACTGACTGCTTTTCCCGCCTCCAGACCTGTGAACTCCTCGGTGGGTGGGGCCAGCCGCCTGGCTCCGCTCCACCTGGTGTGGACATCAGATCCTGGAGGGAGGCAACAAGTGTTTTTGTCTGACTGTTGTGACTGTCTAGGGTAGGGGGTGCGTATGGTGTTATGTCTGTGACTACCTGGCTAGTCCAGGGCGTCACATTCCCCCTGGGTGAAATGCAGACTGTCCGCAGGCTGCCTGTCCATCACCGGTTTTATTTTTCTGAAAAAGATAAATTAACATATCAAACATTTAACGCAAGCACATTTGTAGTTCTTCCCTTACGGGAGGCATGGCACTTTAACGTTTCAAATATATAAAACATTTTTATTACTGACGGACGGGTTCATGGTCATCCGCTCCCCCACCCAAGCAACCTGCCATTGATGCTGCCCCTAAGAAACGGGCAGCACCCCGAGCGGGAACGGGTACGGTATCTCGCACCCGGCTGTCACTTCAGGGGACCCCACCTCCAGGGAGACCCCTGACCCCTCGGAGGATGGCCACCGGTCCCGGTGGTGGCTGGACCCCAGCCTGCTCCACTGCGGGTCCCTCCTCCAATTTGCCTCTCCGGAGGCGGCACAGAACGGAAAACGGCCCACAAACTATTTACAAACCCACAAGTTCGTGGGTGGCCTGCAAGTTCTCGGCCATGTTCATGAGCAGTTCCTCATGTGGGCTGTTTTGATGTAAACACACTGATGGTCCCAAGGGGGACAACTTGTCTTACAACGGACGACAATCAGGTGAGACTTCGGATTGATTAGTATTCATTCGTTCAACGGAAAACAAGGTGCTGAGGGTCCCAACGGGGACAACTGGGTTGCAACGGAGGACGGCTGCCATTATTGCTCATTTCCGTACTCCTCGCCCTGTTCCAAGCAAAGAACTACAGTCTCTAGCCCCTCCAGCACGCGGCAGGCGCGCCGGGGAAGGACCGCCCGGCATCCATTGTTGCCACTCCGAGGGATGTAGGTAGCCTCCATATTATGCAAGTCGAAGACCCCTTCTTCCTCTGAGACAGGCTCTGTGTCAGCCCCTGAGTCGCTGTCATCCGACTCCAGGGGACTGAGGGCGGGGCCCGGCAGGACAGATACAGTTTCCAACTGAGCCCAGACCCGTGGCTCCTCAGTGGCCGGCGATTCATCATCGGTCAGTGCACAGAGGACCGCCATCGGTTCTTCTGGGCCAACCGCTCCAACATTCGGCTGGCCGGCGTCTTCTCAGGCCTCCGGGCCCTGGCGGGGCGTCAGCGCGGACTCCGCCATCCCCATCGGGAGCGGCGGGCTGAGCAGGGTAGTAGGGACGGTCAGCACGGGCGATGGAGCGGGCCCTGCAGGGGCCGGGGGTAGACCGGGTCCTTCAGCCGCAGCGGCCGGTCCCTCGGGGACATAAGGGCGTGGGTCACTCACCAGCTCCTCTAGCATGGCCTTGATTTCATGCGCCCGCACAACCACAGCCAGCTCCTCCACTTCAGCGGTCCAGCGATCCAGCAGGTCACGCACCTGGGTCCGGTTGCGACAGCACAGCACCATCACTTGGGCGTTCAGCCACGCCGCCGTCCCGGGCGCAGGCTCTGGGGACTCGGGCTTTCAGATGGGGTGGACATCCTGAGACTTGTGCTTCCAGGAACGGGCAGGTTTCAGGGTCCTGGCGTCCCTGCTCTTTATGCCCTCGGATACATCAAGCAGGCTTTCACCCGCCCCCCCCCCTTGGTTCTTTCTAGCACTTCCTCTTTGGGGGCGGGGCTTCGCTTTCGCGCCTTCCCTGCTCAGGGAAGACGCTTGAGCGGGAAATCTTCGCGCCAAAAGATGGCGGAACTTCAAATTTTTCGGCCGGACGCCGCTGGCAGGGACTGCAAGGCGCATTTCTACCGGTAGGTAGATCGGTTCTATCCTGTTCGCAGACGCCAAGTTGTCGCGAGCGGAGGGGAAGCACTCGCCACGCTCGGGTCCGGGGCTTCTGCTGCTGCTCGGTGGCTCAAGCGGTGGGCCGGACCGGGGACTCGAGCAGCGCTCCTCGTCCACGAGTGAAAAGGGAGTGGTTTGTTTAGGGAGATAGTTCGTGACACCACCCACGGGTCGTGGTGATTATTAGCACCACCGCTGCTGATGACGGGGATCCCGGGAAGGATGGTAGCGAGCAGCTAGGATGTTGTCCCCTCCGTGGGTAGGGGTTGGTGATCCCGGGGCCCGGTGGTGATACGGGGAGGCTGGATGGCTGGGGGTGCAGGGCTGCAGGGACAGCGCGGCGCGGTGCCGGATGGCACTGGTGTACTCACTCAGACAGTCAATGACAGAGTCTCTGGTAAACCAAACGGCTGGATGGACGGGTCCCGCAGCCGGCTGCAGTGTTTGTGCTCTCCCCGGACAGTGTGGTGGTGGCTGTCTTTCCCTGCACCTGTTAGAATGTTCTGACTCCTGTGGTTGCCCACCGGTAGTCCGCTCCCTGGCGTATAGGTACCGAAGGAGCCCGTTTTGCCCGCAGGCGCTGGCCCTTGGATCTCTAGCCTTTGGCGGTGGCTCTATATCCTCACGGTGTGGACTGTTGCCTTCTGTTGGGTATTGGTTGTTGGGAAACCCCTGGGGTTCCGGTCACACTTGGATTTGACCGTTGTCGGCGACTCCAAGCCTAGTCAGAGTCCGATGGCCCTGCCTGTGTGCTTAGCTTCACTCCGCTCCCCGGTTCGGTACCGGCGGGCCACCGCCCGACCGCGGTCCTACGGTTCCACAGAGATCCACTAACTCCTGCAGACGGCCACCACCGTCTGCCAACCTTGCTGACAGTGCCTGGGCTCCGACCCAGACACTTGCAGTTTCTACTCCTCACACTTTCACCTCCAGACTGAACTGACTGCTTTTCCCGCCTCCAGACCTGTGAACTCCTCGGTGGGTGGGGCCAACCGCCTGGCTCCGCCCCACCTGGTGTGGACATCAGACCCTGGAGGGAGGCAACAAGTGTTTTTGTCTGACTGTTGTGACTGTCTAGGGTAGGGGGTGTGTATGGTGTTATGTCTGTGACTACCTGGCTAGGGCCAGTGTCTCCGGAAACTACATATGGGAATTAGTAATGAGCGAGCACTACCATGCTTTGATATTCGGTACTCGTAATGATCAGTTGGATGCTTGGACGGGACCAACACGAGCACCCGAGACTTATGGAAGTCAACGGGAAACTCAAGCATTTTTCCAGAAGATAGCGTCCCCCATTGATGTTATTTATACTCGGGTACTTCAGTTGCACCTATCCGAGCGTCAAACTGCTCTTTACGAGTACTGAGCACCCGAACATGGTAGTGCCCTCTCAACACTACTTACAAGCATCTGAGCATGGTAGTGCCCGCTCATCACTAGTTACGAGTACAGAGCTGAGCACCCAGGAATGGTAGTGCTCACTCATCACTAGTGACAAGTACCGAGCACCCGAGCATGGTAGTGCTCACTCATCACTAGTGACAAGTACCGAGCACCCGAGCATGGTAGTGCCCACTCATCACTAGTTACGAGTATCGAGCACCCTAGCATGGTAGTGCTCACTCATCACTAGTTACAAGTATCGAGCACCCGAGCATGGTAGTGCTCACTCATCACTAGTTACGAGTACCGAGCACCCGAGCATGATAGTGCTCACTCATCACTAGTTACAAGTTCCGAGCACCGGAGCATGGTAGTTCCCACTCATCACTAGATACGAGTATCGAGAACCCAAGCATGGTAGTGCCCGCTCATCACTAGTTACGAGTACTGAGCACCCGGGCATGGTAGTGCTCACTCATCACTAGTTACGTGTACTGAGCTGCCGAGCGTGGTAGTGCCCGCTCATCACTAGTTACAAGTACTGAGCACCCGAGCATGGTAGTGCTCACTCATCACTAGTTATGAGTATCAAGCACCCGACCATGGTAGTGCTCGCTCATCACTAGTTATAAGCACTGAGCACCCGAGCATGGTAGTGCCCACTCATCACTAGTTACAAGTGCCGCGCAATGGAGCATGGTAGTGCTCACTCATCACTAGTTACAAGTACTGAGCACCCAAGCATGGTAATGCCCGATCATCACTAGTTACGAATACAGAGCACCCGAGCATGGTAGTGCTCACTCATCACTAGTTACGAGTACATAGCACCCGAGTGCCCGTTCATCACTAGTTACGAGTACCGAGCACCCGAGCATGGTAGTGCTCACTCATCACTAGTTACGAGTACAGAGCACCCGAGCATGGTAGTGCTCACTCATCACTAGTTACGAGTACATAGCACCCGAGTGCCCGTTCATCACTAGTTACGAGTACCGAGCATGGTAGTGCTCACTCATCACTAGTTACGAGTACTGGGCAACAGAGCATGGTAGTGCTCGCTCATCCCTAGTTATAAGCACTGAGCACCCGAGCATGGAAGTGCTCACTCATCACTAGTTACAAGTACCGAGCACCCAAGCATGGTAGTGCTCACTCATCACTAGTTACAAGTAGTGAGCACCCAAGCATGGTAGTGCCCACTCATCACTAGTTACAAGTACCAAGCACCGGAGCATGGTAGTGCTCACTCATCACTAGTTACGAGTATCGGGCACCCGGGTATGGTAGTGCTCGCTCATCACTAGTTATGAGTATCAACCACCCAAGCATGGTAGTGCCCGCTCATCACTAGTTAGGAGTACTGAGCACCTGAGCATGGTAGTGCTGGCTTATCACTAGTTACGAGTACAGAGCACTCGAGCATGGTAGTGCCCGCTCATCACTAGTTACGAGTACCGAGCACCCGAGCATGGTAGTGCTCACTCAACACTAGTTAAGAGTACTGAGCACCCGAGCATGGTAATGCTCGCTCATCACTAGTTACGAGTACTGAGCACCCGAGCATGGTAGTGCTCACTCATCACTAGTTACTAGTACCAAGCACCTGAGCATGGTAGTGCCCGCTCATCACTAGTTACAAGTACTGAGCACCAAAGCATGGTAGTGCTGGCTTATCACTAGTTACGAGTACAGAGCACTCGAGCATGGTAGTGCCCGCTCATCACTAGTTACGAGTACTGAGCACCTGAGCATGGTAGTGCTCACTCATCACTAGTTACGAGTACTGAGCACCCAAGCATGGTAGTGCCCGCTCATCACTAGTTACGAGTACTGAGCACCTGAGCATGGTAGTGCCCATTCATCACTATTATTAATACTCTTTAGTGCCTCACATATCGATGCACTTGAAAATAAGACGGTCTCACTCCATATATATGTACAGTCCCTGACAGAAGTTCTATCGCTTATCCATGTTATGTAAATAAAAGCTTATAACCTGACTTTAAATTCATCCATTGGTTTTATAAATTACTCTTTTGAAAGCTAAAACCCTCCCAAATTTGGTTTAGGTTATGAAAATAAAGTTGCTGCAAAGCTGAAATATCGATCATTTAATAAACACAGAAAGGTCAGATTTTGGCAAGACAAAAGTTTTGTCGCCCACAGAAAGTAATGTGAAATTCAAACAAATAATGATCTTCTAATACAAATATACAGTGCCTACAAGTAGTATTCAACCCCCTGCAGATTTAGCAGGTTTACACATTCGGAAATAACTTGGCATTGTGACATTTGGACTGTAGATCAGCCTGGAAGTGTGAAATGCACTGCAGCAAAAAAGAATGTTATTTCTTTTTTTTTTTTTTTTTTTTTTTTTTTTTAAATTGTGAAAAGTTTATTCAGAGGGTCATTTATTATTCAACCCCTCAAACCACCAGAATTCTGTTTGGTTCCCCTAAAGTATTAAGAAGTATTTCAGGCACAAAGAACAATGAGCTTCACATGTTTGGATTAATTATCTCTTTTTCCGCCTTTTCTGACTAATTAAGACCCTCCCCAAACTTGTGAACAGCACTCATACTTGGTCAACATGGGAAAGACAAAGGAGCATTCCAAGGCCATCAGAGACAAGATCGTGGAGGGTCACAAGGCTGGCAAAGGGTACAAAACCCTTTCCAAGGAGTTGGGCCTACCTGTCTCCACTGTTGGGAGCATCATCCGGAAGTGGAAGGCTTATGGAACTACTGTTAGCCTTCCACGGCCTGGACAGCCTTTGAAAGTTTCCACCCGTGCCGAGGCCAGGCTTGTCCGAAGAGTCAAGGCTAACCCAAGGACAACAAGGAAGGAGCTCCGGGAAGATCTCATGGCAGTGGGGAAATTGGTTTCAGTCAATACCATAAGTAACGTACTCCACCGCAATGGTCTCCGTTCCAGACGAGCCTGTAAGGTACCTTTACTTTCAAAGCGTCATGTCAAGGCTCGTCTACAGTTTGCTCATGATCACTTGGAGGACTCTGAGACAGACTGGTTCAAGGTTCTCTGGTCTGATGAGACCAAGATCGAGATCTTTGGTGCCAACCACACACGTGACGTTTGGAGACTGGATGGCACTGCATACGACCCCAAGAATACCATCCCTACAGTCAAGCATGGTGGTGGCAGCATCATGCTGTGGGGCTGTTTCTCAGCCAAGGGGCCTGGCCATCTGGTCCGCATCCATGGGAAGATGGATAGCACGGCCTACCTGGAGATTTTGGCCAAGAACCTCCGCTCCTCCATCAAGGATCTTAAGATGGGTCGTCATTTCATCTTCCAACAAGACAACGACCCAGAGCACACAGCCAAGAAAACCAAGGCCTGGTTAAAGAGGGAAAAAATCAAGGTGTTGCAGTGGCCTAGTCAGTCTCCTGACCTCAACCCAATTGAAAACTTGTGGAAGGAGCTCAAGATTAAAGTCCACATGAGACACCCAAAGAACCTAGATAACTTGGAGAAGATCTGCATGGAGGAGTGGGCCAAGATAACTCCAGAGACCTGTGCCGGCCTGATCAGGTCTTATAAAAGACGATTATTAGCTGTAATTGCAAACAAGGGTTATTCCACAAAATATTAAACCTAGGGGTTGAATAATAATTGACCCACACTTTTATGTTGAAAATTTATTAAAATTTAACTGAGCAACATAACTTGTTGGTTTGTAAGATTTATGCATCTGTTAATAAATCCTGCTCTTGTTTGAAGTTTGCAGGCTCTAACTTATTTGCATCTTATCAAACCTGCTAAATCTGCAGGGGGTTGAATACTACTTGTATGCACTGTATGTTGCATAACATTGGTGAATGAAGCTGTGGTGCTATTAGAGCCATATTTAATATTTTGTGTGACTTCCATGAGCTTGAAGGACTGCATCCATGCGGTTCAACAATGATTCATACAATTTATTGATGAAGTCATCAGGAATAGCAGAGAATGCAGTCTTCCATGTCTCCCAGAGTTCATCTAGATTCTTTGGTTTTGTCTTCCAAGCTTCCTCTTTCATCCCACCCTAAACATGCTCAATGATGTTCATGTCTGGTGACTGGGCTGGCCAGTCCTTGAGCACCTTGATCTTCTTTGCCTGGAGGAACTTTGTTGTAGAGATGGATGTATGAGATGGAGCACCATCCTGCTGCAGAATTTGACCCCTTTTATGATTGGGAATGTAAGAGGTAGCTAATACTTCTTGATATTTTAGGCTATTGATATTGCGTTCCACCTTGCAAATGTTTCGCACACCCCCGTACTGAATGTAACCCCAGACCATGATCTTTCCACCACCAAACTTAACTGTTTTCTGGATCCATATGGGCTCCAGTAGATCTCCTGCAGTATTTGCGGTGGCTGTGGTGTAATTCAACCAAAGATTCATCAGAGAAGTCCACCTTCTGCCACTTTTCCAGCATCCATCTGTTTAGCAGGCTGTGGGACTTGACAAATGCCACATGGCTTTTTAATTGCCTTTTGTTTAGTGCCGGCTTCTGGGCACTAATTCCACCATGGAGGCCATTTCGAGACAGAATCCTACAAACTATTCAAGTAGACACAGGTACTTGAGGTGACCAGGCCTGTTGGAGCTCTGCAGCATTGGAAGAGGGTCTGGCTTTGGATTTTCTAACCAACAAACGTTCCTCCTGAGCAGTTGTCTTGTGGGGTCTGCCGGACCTGGGCTTGTCAAAAACATCTCCAGTCTCTTCAAATCTTTTTTTTAATTCTTTGTACTTGACGCTGAGACACATTAAAGGTGCCAGCCACCTCTGCAGTGGATCTGGTGTTCAGCCCCTTGATAACCAAGGCTTTGGTCGCAGGGTGGATTTTTGGCATGTTGTCAGAGGTCAAGTTGCAGTTCAAGTGAAGGTCTGTGGTGCTGGGTTTCTCTTTATACACACCTACTAATTAAGCAGTCATTTAGTGAGCACAGGTGAGGATGTAAACTAGGATTGGGTGCATTATGTGATAAGGCAACAAAACATTTGTCTTGCCAAAATCTGACCTTTCTGTGTTCATTAAATGATCAATATTTCAGCTTTGCAGCAACTTTATTTTCATAACCTAAACCAAATTTCGGAGGATTTCAGCCTTCCAAAGAGTAATTTATGAAACCAATGGATGAATTTAAAGTAAGGTTATAAACTTTTATTTACATAACATGGATAAGTGACAGAACTTCTGTCAGGGAGTGTAGTAAATCCAGCTCATCATTAATGTCATTCCCCTCCAGTTCAGAGCTCGGACATAGGCTCCACCATGGCCAAATTATTTAATAAGTGAAGCAAAATAGTCGAGCTCAAATGAACAGCTTGTTCTTTTACTTCAAAAATTCTTGTACATGGTACATTAGGTATTTACAAAAGAACGCTATAGTCGCGTGTGCATCCACCCTTAATCGTGATGAGATCATCATGATTCATCATTTGCTGACTTTATGAATGCCAGATATTTTGTTTCATTTTTTTGCACCATTTTGTTAAAGGTGTGACTTTTTGCTTTAAAAAGTCACCAAAAAAGGTCAGAGACAATTTAATGAAGACCATATTACGCAAAATTCATGAATTGTTTTTGCCATTTTGAAGAACTTGGTGCAAAATTCGACAATGAATACAAGACAAAAAAAACAGTCTAACACTATTTCCTAAAAGGATATTTTTTTACTGCAGAGTTGATCTTTTGTAGTGAGGGATAGAAAACCTCCAAGACCCTTTTCTCAGACTAGGTCGTAGTAACCACAAGTTCTCAGCTTCCTGATAGGAAACCCTTGGTTGGAAATTTCAGGTTGTAATTCTCGTGCCCCAGTGCAATGCTCTCCAACAAAACCAGGGTCCCTGATTGGATAGGGTCAGGGATTGGCTGTGACGGGCCCCACAAGGTCTTGGGAATACTCATCACCGGGCCGGTGATGATGGGAGGTCTTGGGGATGTCACGGGTGGCCCTGCCCAGTTTCGTGACCCCGTCGGTGTCAATAAAAGGGATAAATGATGGTATGATGGTAAGGATGTTCAGAGTAGTTGTCTCATGACGCCACCTGTGGTGTGCGACCAGGGATTATGGGTGATGTCCTCTGGGGCGGATAGTAACGCAGCTCGGATGGTGTGCTCCCCACAGGTGGAGCCAGGCCCCAGGGAGGATGAAAGGGTTGATAGTCTATGGTATTGTTCCTTCGAGTGTAGGGCAGAGGACACCGACAGTAACTGGACAACACAGGTCGGTAGTTTCCTTTACCTTTACTGGTCAGTTGTTATGGTCCCAAAGTTACAGTGGTCTGGTCAGCTTGGAAGCAGTGAGGAATCTCTCTTTGCCAGGTGGGTTGGAGGCCTTCCTTAATGCGCTCTGTGTGTGGGTTGAAGTGGGCTGAAGCAGCACAGCGTCCCTCTTCCTAGATGCAGTTTGCCTTGTGCCTTGTGGCGGGCAGTACGAGCCGGATGTGGGGCCCGCTTGTATTTCTGTAGCCCCGGGCTTTATGGTGCTACTTTGCCTTGGGAGTCTCTGGTGGGCCATGGGATGTGGCATCTCCTGCCCTCCAGGTTTTACTGCAGGGCCGTTAGCACCCAACAGTCGAGGACCCCGGTGTCCTGATTTCTGCGCCTGGTCCTGGAAAGCTTACAGACAGCTCTCTTACAGCGACCGTTCTCCTTCCTCGCCACTCGTGTTCTGAGGTCCCTCTTCCTGTTTCTCTGTCTAACCCCTCCCCAGCCCAGAATCCACAGGGAAGCTCACCCCAAACAGGACTTGAGCTCCCCCTTCTGGCCTGAGTTAGGAAGTGTTGTGTGTGTGATTGTACCTGATATGGAGATTTTCCCCACTGCTTCCAGGCATAGCATTGCCCCCTGGTGAGGAAAACAATGCCACTGTGGCTCCCATGACCACTGGGGTGCCACAGGTGCAGTGGTCAAGTGACTATAACGGTACATTATCTGATTTGTTGTTCCAATCACCTGACCACTGCATACAATCACAGGCACAAGCGGTCAGGTGACCCCAAAATGGCACTTTCCAGCTTGGTAGGCATGACTTGTTTATTATTTCAGACCCTTAACTGCCTTCAGTATAGTTTGGAGGTAAATATCGGGTAACCAAGAAGCCCTTTCCTTGGTTACCCGATATTTACCTTAGTTACTAGCGTCCGCCGCTCTCAGGCTGCCAGTGCCGGCTCCCTGCTCCCTGCACACGTAGCCAGAGTACACATAATAAGCAGTTTGCTTATTAACCCGATGTGTACTCTGGCTAGGAGTGCAGAGAGCCAGCGCTAAGCGGTGTGCGCTGGTAACCAAGGTAAATATCGGGTAACCAAGCGCTTTGTTACCCGATATTTACCTTAGTTACCAAGCGCAGCATCACGTCCACGCGTCGCTGCTGGCTGGGGGCTGGTCACTGGTCGCTGGTGAGATCTGCCTGTTTGACAGATCAACAGCAACCCGTATAGCGACGCTCCAGCGATCCCTGCCAGGTCAGGTCGCTGGTGGGATCGCTGGAGCGTCGCTTAGTGTGACGGTACCTTAATAGTCTAGACAATACAAATTAGTTTGATTGTTTTACTATGTACAGCATTAGAGAGGAGGATTACACTGAGCATCATCGTACAAGTCACCATTGGGTGTCTCTACGATTTCCACAGTTATCACTCAGGATGAACTGGTTATACCGTTCTATGAGTGGCAACTGCTAAGCAGAAAAAAATACCGCACTGCTGCGCTGATTGATTGTTATAGCACGAAAACAGAGCCGTGGGAAAAATGTGCTGTTTCTAAAGGCATCATGCCCTCATCAACATCTAACAACAAACACACAAATATCTCTCCGTAACATACACACATAAAAACAGATTGTAAATATACAGTCATCGAAAACCTGGCGTAAAAATAAGTATACCCTACTAACTTTCACAAACATTTAGCATGTAATGAGCATATGTCGCGGGCGGGGGTCGACTCCGCGCTTGCGGCTCAGGTCCGGCTGCTGCTGCTGCTCGGTGGCTCGAGCGGTGGGCCGGATCCCGGGTCCTCGTGCGGCGCTCCTCGCCCGTGAGTGAAAGGGGTGGTCTGTTGGGGTTTGGGATGTCGGTTTGTGATGCCACCCACGGTGTGTGGTGAGGTTGGGGCACCACCGCTGCTCTGTACGGGGATCCCGGGAGCGATGACAGGGAGCAGCTGGGATGGTTCTCTCCCCTCCGTGGGTAGGGGGATTTTGGTAGTCCCGGGGCCCGGAGTTGTTGACTGTAAGGTGGATTGCGGGGCTTGGCCAGGTGCAGGGGCAGCGCAGTGCCAGCCGGCACGGTGGTACTTACTCAGCCAGTAACGGACAAGGAGTCTCTGGTAAAACAAACGGCTGGATGGACGAGTCCCACAGACGGCTGCGGCGGTCACTCCCGGTAGGTTGGTGGTAACTGTCTCTCCCTGCACTGGTGTTGTGTTCTCTGCCCCGATGGCTTCCCACCGGTAACCCGCTCCCCAGCGGTATATTTGCCGGAGGAGCCCCTTTTGCCCGCAGGCGCTGGCCCTGGGAACTCTAGCTGTGGCGGTAGCTGTATTTCCCTTCACGGTTGAGCGGTTGCCTTTAGTCGGGTCTTTACTACTGGGAAACCCTGGAGGTTCCCGTCGCTGATGGATTTGACCGGTTTAACGGCGACTCCAAGCCTGGTCGGGGTCCGTAGGCCCTGCTGAATGGTGCTGGACTATCTTCGCTCCCCGGTCCGGTACCGGCGGGCCACCGCCCGTCCCCGATCCTTACGGTTGTGCGTCAATCGGCCTCGCCTTCAGACGGTCACCACCGTCTGCCAACCTTGCCGTTTCTGTGACCGGGCCACGTACCCGGACCCGGTCAGTCTGCTCCACTACCACTTCCTTCACTCTCCAAAACTCTTTTTTTTCTCTTTCCCGCCTCCAGGACTGTGAACTCCTCGGTGGGTGGAGCCAACCGCCTGGCTGCGCCCCGCCTGGTGTGGACATCAGCCCCTGGAGGGAGGCAACAAGGATTTTGTGTGTGAGGCTGATGTGCCTAACCGGGGTGTGGGGTGTGTTGTTGCAGTACCTGTGACGTCCTGGCTTGTCCAGGGCACCACACATACATTCTATGGATGTAGGTAAGTACAGGGAAAATACAGGGCAATCCTGGAGGAAAACCGGTTAGATGAACCTACATCCCAGTCCAAAGTCTTAGGCAGACTCTCTCAGCAGGACAACGACCCTAAATATCCTGCCAGAGCCACAATGGATGGCTTAGATCAAGCATCTTCACAGCCCTTTATACAGTATAATGGCTCGCTAAAAAAAGTATAATGGCCTCCACATACCTCCACACAGTATGATGACCCCATCACAACCCCCTACACTGTATGATGGCACCCACACAGCCTTTAAAATAGCATAGTAGCTCCCACATAGCCCTCCACAAATTATGATGGACCCCACACAAACGTTTGCACTGTATAATTGCTCGCATACAGTATAATGGCCCAACTAGCCCTCCAAACAGTATAATGACCTCTATCACAGCCTTGAAAACAGTATAATGTCCCCCACACAGCCCTCTATATTCCATAAAGCATAAGGGCTCCTATATAGCACTCTATGCAGAATAATGACCCCACATAGGTCTGGAAATGATATAATGGCCCAAACATAACCCTCCAAATATTATAATTGCCCCCCAAATAATCATTGAAATATTTTAAAGTCCCTCAAATAACCCTCCAAATAGTATAATGGCCCCCACATAGCCCTCCAAAATAAAAAAAAAATAGCCCCACATAGCCCTTCACATAGTATAATGGCCTCCATCTCCAAGTAGCTCTCTATATAATATAATAGGCCACACACAGCCTTCCATATAGTTTTCAGAGCCCCACATTTTCTTCCATGCAGTATAATGAGATCCATATAACCCTCCCCTGCACAGCACTCCAAATAGTACAAAGGTCCCCACATTACCTTTCATGTGGTATAATAGGCCCCACATAGCCTTCCATGTAATATAATGAGCCGCATATTGCCTTCCATGTAGTATAATGGGCCCCACATAGCTTTCCATGTGGTAAAATGGCCCTACACAGTCTTCCATACATTGTAATGAGCCCAACATTGCCCTCCATATAGTGTAATGACCCCCACATAGCCTTCCATATAATATAATTGGCCCCATATTGCCTTGCAAGTAGTATAATGGGACCCACATTGCCTTCCATGTAGTATAATGGCCGCACATTGCCAACCATGTAGTATAATGCCCCCCACATGGCCTTCCATGTAATATAATGCCCCCCACATAGCTTTCCATGTAGTATAATGGCACCCACAATGCCTTCCATGTAGTATAATGGGCCCCATATTGCCTTCCATGTAGTATAATGGGCCCCACATTGCCTTCCATGTAGTATAATAGGACCCATATTGCCTTCCATGTAGTATAATGGCACCCACATTGCCTTCCATGTAGTATAATGGGCCCCATATTGCCTTCCATGTAGTATAATGGGCCCCATATTGCCTTCCATGTAGTATAATGGCACCCACATTGCCTTCCATGTAGTATAATGGGCCCCAAATTGCCTTCCATGTAGTATAATGGGCCCCAAATTGCCTTCCATGTAGTATAATGGCACCCTCATTGCCTTCCATGTAGTATAATGGGCCCCATATTGCCTTCCATGTAGTATAATGGCACCCACATTGCCTTCCAAGTAGTACAATGGCCTGTTACGAGGGGGATCCGGGGAAGCGTGCCAAGGTGGGGAATGGACAGCTTCCGCCGGTCAAGGTCCACTGTGCGGTGTAAGGGACCGCTGCTATGGTGGGTGAAAAGTGAGCGGGTTGCTGCTAGCGATCGTCTGGAATGTCACAGACGATCTACGTACACCGGTCTGCCCTAACCCGTGAGGGTTGTATGGCAGGGATCACACGGCTCGGTGTACCTGTTGCACGGGGAAGCACAGAGGTGCCCACGCACGTGTGCCAGTGGAAATCACGAGAATATGGCACGAGGGTAGCACAGAGGTGCCCACGCACGTGTGCTTTCAATAACCAGGTGAGTCCGGTGGAGACTCGAGGAGCTCACCTGGAACAGGAACACGGCCTGTCGAAGGAGCTACTGCCAGAGCAGCAAGGCAGGGACACGGCCTGCAAACGAGGTACTGCCTAAGCAGCAAGTGCCAAGCCCACAGAAGACGATAATGCCTGAGCAGTGGCGTGGCAGCACACTGCCAGACATCCAAACATAGAAGGACGGTCACGCACCGCCATGATGGCAGGAGGAGCTTTTAAGGAGGTGTCGCTCCAGCCAAGGGCGGGCGCGAGGCGGAGATGACAGACTTGACCCAATCAGGATCCACGACGTCCCAGCCTGGCCAGTCAGGATTCACCACGTCACCAGCCTCGTCATCAAGCCGTGTGACGTGAGTGGGCGAATCAGGACCCACCAAGCATTGCACATGCTCACCCTCCTGCCTCTGGGAAATAGAGGCGGGATCCTCGGTCTCACAATGTGTAGAGATAACGGGAGTCTCACTGCTTCCCTGAGCAGAAAACCTCTGCACATTGCGCAACCTCACAGACCTTCGGGGCTGCTAAGCAGGAGGAGCCGCGGCAGGCAAGGAATGGGAGACCGCCTCATTTCTTGCAACAGGAGTACCACTAGGTGTCACCCTTGTGCTGCCTCTCTGAGGAGGTTTCTCCTGCACTCTGCGCAGTCTGGCAGACCTTCGGCGCTGCTGAGCAGGAGCGCTCGTGGCAGGCAAGGAGACTGCCTCATTCCTTGCCACAGGAGAGCCACGAGGTGTAACAATGGCCCCCATATTGCCTTCCATGTAGAATAATGGGCCCCACATTGCCTTCCATGTAGAATAATGGGGCCCACATTGCCTTCTATGTAGTATAATGGGATCCATATTGCCTTCCATGTAGAAAAATGCTCCAAACAGTATAATTTCCCCCACAATACTCATTAATAAAAAAATAAATAAATACTCACCTCTTCTCGTTCCCCCGCTTCTCCATTATCTGCACCTCTCAGAGCAGCGAGCGTGATGTAGTGACATCATGGGCCGCTGAGATGTCAGAGCCCAGACGCAGAGGAGAATGATAAAGGCGGGAATGGAGCGCTTCCTCTTCCATTGGTGCCTTCCCCCGTAACAGCGTCCACGATACTGATAAAGTTGAAAGTGCGAGGCCGTGCAGGAGGTGGCTAGGTGCGGCACTGGTATTGGGCCCCCCTGACTCACGGGCCCCATAGTCTGTCATGATTGATAGTATGCTACCGCTTCCAAAGTATTGACTCGGGGGGTGAATACACATACATAATGAGGGTCGCTTCTACGGGTTTTCTCCACATTTTGTTACAGAACCTTGCCTGGGACTTGTCCGGAGTGGACGCTCCTTTTGTTGTGTACTTTAACCTCACTTGATATGGGGATAAACTGTATGTCGATAGCTGCTAAGAGTTACCTTTGCTCTCCTATGATCTATAGCGTTACCTTCACAACACATAGCTATTCTAATCCTGTATATACCTGTTTACACTTCTATTATGTGAGTACGGTGGACTTTTATTCTTTAAAGTGCAATATTCTTGTCCAATATACATAACATAGATATCCATATTACATACGCTGTTAAGTATTTTTGCATATATCTGACGTTTTAAAACGATCTGGTCCACTGTCTAAAAATTGCAGGTGAGATTGCCTACTAATCTTGTTGCCCAGGATAAAATTTTATATACAAGTGTCCCTGAATGTCCATCGATGTGTGATCAGTAGTTGTGTCTAGGTATCATACACTGTGTGCAGAATTATTAGGCAAGTTGTATTTTAGAGGATTATTTTTATTGTTGATCAACAACTATGTTCTCAATCAACCCAAAAGACTCATAAATATCAAAGCTTAATATTTTTGGAAGTTGGAGTGGGTTTTTTTTTAGATTTGGCTATCTTAGGAGGATATCTGTTTGTGCAGGTAACTATTACTGTGCAGAATTATTAGGAAACTTAATGAAAACCAAGTATGTTCCCATCTCACTTGTTTATTTTCACCAGGTAAGCCAATATTACTGCACAAAATTTAGAAATAAACATTTCTGACATGCAAAAACAAAACCCCCCAAAAATTTGTGACCAATATAGTCCCTTTTCTTTATGATGACACTCAGCAGCCGACCATCCATAGATTTTGTCAGTTGCTTGATCTGTTTACGATCAACATTGCGTGCAGCAGCCACCACAGCCTCCAGACACTGTTCCGAGAGGTGGACTGTTTTCCCTCCCTGTAGATCTCACATTTTATGAGGGACCATAGGTTTTCTATGGGGTTCAGATCAGGTGAACAAGGGGGCTGTGTCATTATTTTGTCATCTTTTACACCATTACTGGCCAGCCACGCTGTGGAGTAGTTGGATGCATGTGATGGAGTATTGTCCTGCATGAAAATCTTGTTTTTCTTGAACGATACCAACTTCTTCCTGTACCACTGCTTGAAGAAGTTGTCTTCCAGAAACTGGCAGTAGGTCTGGGAGTTGAGCTTCCCTCCATCCTCAACCCGAAAAGGTCCCACAAGTTCATCTTTTTTTTTTAAATTATAATTTTTATTGTCATCAAAGATGAACTTGTTTGAAAACAAGTTCATCTTTGATGACACCAGCTCATACCAGTCCCCACCTCCACCTTGCTGGCGTCTGAGTCGGAGTGGTGCTCTCTGCCCTTTACTGATCCAGCCTCTGGCCCATCCATCTGGCCCATCAAGAGTCACTCTCATTTCATCAGTCCATAAAACCTTTGAAAAATCAGTCATACCTTGGCCCAGTCTTGACGTTTTATCTTATGTTTCTTGTTCAAAGGTGGTGGTTTTTCAGCCTTCCTTACCTTGGCCATGCCCCTGAGTATGGCACACCTTGTGCTTTTTGATACTCCAGTAAAGTTGCAGCTCTGAAATATGGCAAAACTGGTGCCAAATGGCATCTTGGCAGCTTCACGCTTCATTTTCCTCAACTCATGGGCAATTATTTTGCGACTTTTTTGGTCAACACGCTTCTTGCGACCCTGTTAGCTATTTGCCATGAAACGCTTGATTGTTCGGTGGTCACGCTTCAAAATTTTGGCAGTTTCAAGACTGCTGCATTCCTCTGCAAGACATCTCACAATTTTGGACTTTTCAGAGCCCGGCAAATCTCTCTTCTGACCCATTTTGCCAATGGAAAGGAAGTTGTCTAATAATTAAGCACACCTTATATAGGGTGTTGATGTCATTACACCGCACCCCTCCTCATTACAGAGATGCACATCACCTGATTTACTTAATTGGTAGTTGGCTCTCAGCCTATACAGCTTGGAGTAGGACAACATGTATAAAAAGTATCATGTGATCAAAATACTCATTTGCCTAATAATTCTACACACAGTGTATTTATTACATTATTTTGCCCTTGTATGATATATTTAACGGACAGCCAAGAGCGAGGGGGAGGGGTCACATGGATATCCCACCAATTTGCCATGAACAGTACTCTACTGCCTCCAATCTTCAGGACGATACGCATTAATGAAGGAGGCGATGGATTATTTTGTTACTAGGTCAATTATTGGGGAGCTCACAGAGAGAGTGTATCTATATATATACAACTTATTCCAACGCATGGAATTTATATACCTCGGTACCTTCTCTGCAAAGCTCCACAATAACCCATGAAAAACTATTAGCTGCCACCACCAATCGCTTTATAGGCTGATTGGACACTCGTTAAAGGTAGTGTATAGCTTCGGAGATGCGGTTTATAGAGCAAGAGGAACAAAGATATTACATTTTATATATGTATTTCAGAAAATTAGGCAGTGCTTCTGAAAATATACAAAAGAAGTTATAAAGGGGAATAAAACAATGCAATATATAATAACGTAAAATTAAAAGTATAGACAAAAGCAAAGTACTAAACCTGATGTCACTGCAATGCCTTCACTGCTTACAAGAAGGAGATAGTCCTTAGAAAAAAAAAAACAGACAGACCCCACTGCAAGGTGTGCCTTCCAAGGTCCAAGCCCAATTTCTACTTTTTATTAGATCAAAGTTTTGCCCATTTACCTCCCTTTGATGAGCTCATGTGGGGGCTGTTAGTGGGATGTGCTCAACCATTCAGAAGTTTAAGAGATCCACAGCTTACAGGATATCTTCACCCCTGGAGGTCCTAGGCAGAAAATATTGTGGTCATGTTTCTTATTACGATCTATCTTTCTATAGAGATGAAATGTGGCATGGATGGCATCATCCATATCAACGATATTAATTTAGAGTTCATAGACAGGCCTCACCATTATGAAAAAATATGCATGTTCCTCCTCTCGTGATTGCGATGCTGAAAATATACCTCCCATAAATATTGGATCAATGTAAACCCCAATATTTATCACTGACCACTGATGCCCAAGTATCTAGGCCAATCAGTTGAAACTAGGAAGCAGATTATTGTGGAAGGGTACTTCTCTGCCTCTGAATATATAAATCCCAAAGCTTTTGGTCTGCCTACAGTAAATGTATCAGCCTAATTACCTGTCCACACTAGAGGGCCCCAGCTGAACAGGGAGACAGATGTTAAATTGCAAGCTCTCATTTCCCTTCAGTTATAGTTAGTTCCTTTCTTCCTCAGTTATAACTAACCCCATATGTTCAGTGTGGGGGTGGATATGTCCTCTCTATCCAGAGATGTTTATGGATTTTATAATTTCTTTATGATAATATATACACAACACACTTACTAGTTATGTGTGTAGCAGGCTGTATGACATGATGTGTCATCTCCGAAGATGTCACCTTTCTATGGATTGTCTACATTTGAGTTCATGAATGACATGACTGTAAACATTACAGAGCAATAAAAAATACAGTCACCTCTCACCTAAAGTGCAATGTTATCATTATATTCCAATAAAAGTTAAATAAGCAACACAACTAGTTATGCAACAGCTTATACATGGTATAGAGACCACATGAGGTCATGTCTAAGAGTAAAATATAGGTTATGTAACCACCACCATCAGGTCATAACGAATGTCATTGGGAGTGTTTCACCTTGTGCAAGGATCCTGTGTTTTAACAAGAGTACAGTAGACCTGTAAAGTGGAGAGTACTGCTGTAAAGTGGAGACTAGAGCTGTAAGTGGAGACTAGAGCTGTGAAGTGGAGAGTAGTGCTGTCAAATAGAGTACTGCTGTAAAGTGGAGAGTACTGCTGTAAAGTGGAGACTACAGCTGTAAAGTGGAGAGTAGTGCTGTAAAGTAGAAAGTACTGCTGTAAAGTGGAGAGTAGAGATGTAAAGTAGAGAGTAAAGATGTAAAGTGGAGAGTAGTGCTGTATAGTGGAGAGTCCTGCTGTTAAGTGGACAGTAGAGATGCAAAGTGGAGAGTAGTTATGTAGAGTACTGCTGTAAATTGGAGAGTAGAGATGTAAAGAGGAGAATAAAGCTGTAAAGTGCAGACAACAGCTGTAAAGTGGAGAGTAGTGCTGTAAAGTGGAGAGTAGAGATGTAAAGTAGAGAGTAGTGCTGTAAAGTGGAGAGTAGAAATGTAAAGTGAAACGTAGTGCTGTAAAGTAGAGAGTAGATCTTTAAAATGGAGAGTAATGCTGTGAAGTGGAGAGTAGTTATGTAAATGGAGAGTAGAACTTTAAAGTGGAGAGAGGAGATGTAAAATAGAGAGTAGAGATGTAAAGTGGACAATAGTGGTGTAAACTGAAGAGTAGAAATGCAAAGTGGAGACTAGAGCGGTACAATGGAGAGTAGAGATGTAAAGTGGAGGACAGGCACGCACAAACAGAAAAGAGCCTCTCTGCAAAAAGAATATATGGGACCTTTTCAGTCCAATAACTCATCAAAAGGCACTATTTAACCTGCTTTGGAGGTAGAAGTTGGCCTCCTTACTCTTATGGGTGCTTTACACGCTGCGACATCGCTAACGATTTATCGTCGGGGTCACGGTGTTTGTGACGCACATCCGGCGTCGTTAGCGACATCGCAGCGTGTGACATGTACGAGCGACCTTCAACGATCGCAAAAGAGGTAAAAATCGTTGGTGTTGGAGAGGTCGTCCAAACACCAAATATCGTTGTCTGGTGAGTAGCGATGTTGTTCCTCGTTCCTGCGGCATCACACATCGCTGTGTGTGACACCACAGGAGCGACAAACATCTCCTTACCTCCGTCCACCGGAAAAGAAGGGATGAAAGAGGTGGGCGGCATGTTCCAGCCGCTCATCTGCGCCCCTTCTCTGCTATTGGACGACTGCCGTGTGACGTCGCTGTGACGCCGCACGTACCGCCCCCTTAGAAAGGAGGTGGTTCACAGGCAACAGCGTCGTCGCAGGGAAGGTAAGTCCGTGTGACGGGTGTTAGCAATGTTGTGCGCCATGGGCAGCGATTTGCTCGTGACGCACAACCGACGGGGTCGGGTATACTCGCTAGCGATATCGGTACTGATATTGCAGCGTGTAAAGTACCCCTTAGGCCCCTATGTGGCTACACAGGTTTTACCAATGATATATCCACCTCTGAAGCACAGAATAGAGCTGTAATGTGGAGAGTGTGGAAACACGAGGGTCAGTGGGTTCTCTCGTTCTCTGGCCTTCAGAAAGACAGCACAGACTAGTGCTCATCCCACTGAACACCCACACTCCCCCCCAGTGGACAGCAGAATACTCAGAAAGCACAGTGAAAGGGAACAACACATTGGTAAGACTTTATTGGTTCACCAACAGGCAAAAACATATGGTACATTTAGAGAAAGAACACAAGTTGGTTCAAGCGACAGAGTCTAACCCTTCCACTGGCTTGCCAGTGACTAGAATCTTTGTGACTTTGAGACATCCAGGGACAACTATCCTAGCCAGCAGCACTCTTCTTTTGGTGGGCACCCACTGAGAGGAGATAGTGGCAAGCTTGGAAGCTGAGCAAAGCAATATATGTAACAAGGCGACCGAATTGTCCCAACCTGGATTCTCCAAGCAAATTCATAGGCTCAGCATTGAGCATTGAAGCAGTTCTGTAATCCTTCACCTGGAAATGTGTATCCTAGGCTGACGTCAATAGAATAAATGAAGTGAAGCAGTTCTGTGATCCTCCAGCAGGAGCAGTTGATCCTAGGCTGAAGTCCTGTAGAATTAATCTGGTGACTGAACCAAGGCCCTTTTTATACCCCTCAGTTCTCAATTCGGGTATTGTGTCTTACAATATTGGTGGGATATGAATGTTCTCTCATCGGTCACTATGACTGCATCATTTTCCTCTGAATTATGTAGGTAAATCGGCTGAGACAATCCACATTTAACACACAATAGGGCTCCAGTTAGTTTGACATGAGACAATGCCTAAAATCTGATGATGTACCGAACAAAAGAGCAATACGTCTGGCCTTAGTTGTCACAGAGAGTTACTGCTGTAAGGTGGAAAGTAGAGCTGTAAAGTAGAGAGTAGAGATGTAAAGTGGAGACTAGAGCTGTAAAGTGGAGAGTAGAGATGTAAATTTGAGAGTAGAGATGTAAAGTGGAGAGTAGAGATGTAAATTTGAGAGTTGAGATGTAAAGTGGAGAGTAGAGATGAAAAGTGGATAGTAGTGGAGAGGACAGTTGAAAAGTGAACTTTCTATTTGAAAATGAACAACAAGGCTTGCAGATTCTGACACTCTACCCGATGGTTTCTCCGATGTCTGGGATCAACACAGGCAGAGTCGGGCATCGACCTGATGTGTACTGATTAATCTCTGCTAGTCTGTTGGCTCCTTTAGTAACATGTTGTGGGGAGACCTATCACATCTTGCCCCTGCTATTTATGCTACTGGAATCCTTCCACCCATGCCAGCTATAGTTTATTCTGTGTTGGTCTAGGAGGTGTGGTGTCCCAGACTCTCGCTTGAGAAAGCCACCAGGCGAAACGTGCGTTGGGTTGATAGGGGTCTATAAGGGGATTTCTCTCATCTACTATGTGTAAGCTGATGCTATGACTCTTGTATGTACTTTACTGAGTGGTATTTTTTTATGTCCTATTACTACATTATTTAGTGTATTGATATAATTAATTGATGTCATATCTCACTCAGTGATTGATTCACTTAGTCTAATATTTTTCCCATGTTTGAGATGTTTTTTTTCCTCCTAAGATTCCCCCCCCCCACTTCCTCTGATACTTCCCGTGTAAAAAAAAACCTGATTCTATGTTTGCAATATTTTTGTAATTTTGAATAAAGTATTAATTTTTTAGTGGATGTTTTACTCCAATTTTTTCTGTGTTGTGATCTCTCTGATGAAAATTGTGTATTGTTGTGCTTTTTGCTTGGAGTGGGTTGTGGAGTTTACCTCTGTTCTTTTGGACTCCCTTCCTGCTATAGTTTTCCTCCTGAATCTCTTACTGTCTTATCCTGTGTGTGCATGCTGTGTGACAGCGTTTGTTTTTTCCTTGTCTGTCTTTATCTCTAGTTTCTACACCCTCCTGTCCCATCCCTCCCTGAGGGGAGAGGGAGAGTGAATTAGATCAGGACTGATCAGGAGCAGGGTCAGGAGGGAGACTCAGACCTTTCCACCATCAGGAGTATCCCTGAGGTTAGGGATAGCGTAGGATCTCCTAGCTTGAGAGACAGCTTAGGAGTCCCAGTTCCCCGCTATTCCAAACTCATCGTGACATTGAAAAAGAAAAACATCTATTCAAAACGGAATTAATTTGGAATTTTAACTATCAATAATCATCCTAATACATTAAAAAAAACACACAAACCTAGTCCTAACTCTCAAAAAAAAGTCAAATCTCAGCCTAATGCCCTTCGTTAGCCGATCATTTTTTGAACACTTGATAAATTAACAAACATGATCTTCATAAACATGAAAAACAATAAATACTGTATAGCAGACACATAACTTTTATTAACAGACACTGATTTGAAGTGCACTAAATAAAAATAAAAAAGCTACAATAAACTGCAAAATCTCATGATATAGGCAACGCTCACGGCCGATGTAGGGGCAGCGAACGGGATTAATTGACCAACCGGGCCACAGGGGGACCTCGGGCTTACCTCTTAGTGGGGCTGGCTTAACTAAGCGCCCACCGTGAGGTGGACGCCAGATACCATTCCTAGGGAAGTGACCGGTACTGTGGCAGCTGACCCCCAGGACAGGTGACAGACTCAGGAGTAGACAAGTACAGGTGGGGTGACTGAGGCAGGCTGGACAGGAAGGAATATTGGGCACGGCAGTGTGCCGCCCCCACGTCAGCAGTCAGGCTGCTCGGATCTGGATCTGCAGTGGCTCGAGAGATTTCCAGACCCGGGGGTCGCGCGGACACTCAAATAAAAGGAGACGTATATGTACGGGGATTGCTATAGACACTTCGTGATGCCACCCACGGTGTGTGGTAATATGGAGTACCACTGCTGCTGTTGTGGAGCACCCGGGGATGATGGAATGGCAGCTGGATGTTAACCCCTCCGTGGGTAGGGGTGGATGCCCCGGGGCTCAGTCTCCAGGACACGGGGAGTGATGTAGGCACGCCGGGCCGGACCGGGGGATGTTGGTGTACTCACTGTTAAATAATTGCACACAAGTCTGTTGGTAAACCAAGGTGTCAGTGGCCGGCTGCCGCGTTCGGGTGTACTCGGGTCCCACACCCAGCTGGTGTACCGATATCCCTTCCTCCGGCACTCTGTAGTTTTCCTCACTTCTGGACAACTCCGTATGGAACGGGGAAGTCCGCTCCCGGTATATTCTGGTTGGGAGATGTGCTCGCGAAAACTGACCCTTGGGATTTCAGTGGGTGTTTGCGGATACCCTATCCCCCGCGGTGGGCTGCCGTTTCGCTCTATCTGGGCTAACACTTCTGAAGCAATGTCTGGAACCTTGATCCCGGCCTGGTGAATTAGAGAAGGGGCTTGCAACCGTCTTCTAACTAGGGTCCAGGTACCACACGTGTCACGGTTTCTGGACCGGATCTCCGCTGTCGGTACCGGCGGGTTCCAACCCTGTCCCGGTCCACTTGGGAACTTTGGATTTCCCGCAACCGGACTCCCATCGCCTTTGGACATGGTCCACTCCGCCTGGTCCTGCCCACTGGTGTGTCTTTCCTACCCTGAGGGGGGTGGCTACGATTTTATGGCAGATGGTACCTTGTGTGGGAAGGTGTTATGTGGGGTGTAGTACACTTCTGTGACCACCTGGCAGGCGCCAGGGCTTCACAGGAGGGATACACAGGTATGGGAGGGCAGGTACTGGAGGCGGACACAGGGTTAATAAGACAGGAACTCAGGACCTGACAACTAGCTAGCTAGCTAGCAAACTAGAGACTGACTGACTAATTAGAGGTATTGCACAGGCACCTCCTCTACTGGGAGGCTGCCTTAAATACACAGTGCCTCTCAATCATAGGCTGAGAGGCATTTCATGGAAATGCTATGCCAACCCTTTAAGAGGAGTGTTGGTGTGCACACGCACATCTTAGGAGCTCTCCTGGGAACCCTGTGTGGCATGTACAGGGCCCGGGAAGGGAAGGAGGCAGCAAAGCACGTGGATGGCCGTGCGGCAGTGGGGGAGAACGCAACCCAGCCGGGGGGTGAGTAAGTCGGCGTCTCTACAGAGAGGCTGGCACTACAATATGGAAGTACATAGTATGGCAACATTGCTGAAGAATGTTAGTCACATCAACTAACATCTCTGTACTAATGACACCTTCATTGTAGATGCATACTAGACTTCCCCAAGCCTTTCAATAACTCTTTAGTAGTAAACTAACCATTTAAAGGCTTTAAACCGGCTAAAACCTTATTATCTGCTGATACATAAAAGCCTTCCTCAATTAAACAACACATGAAAGAAAGCAATAAAGCTAAATCAAAGTTAAAGAATTCAAAGAACAGGAAGAACACCTAAAGTATAATCACTACAGGTACAAGGTGCTAAAATCTTCTTAATGTAATCCGCAATTGATCCTAAATTAAATTACAAAGGAAATCCGGACAGGAGATGCCTTCTTGCACCAACTTGAAGATGCTGTCCCACAAAACACCAGAACTAATTCCCAAAATCTCAGCAATCTAACCACCATCTTACTGTATAAAAACAACTAATTGTGAATAAAACATCTCTATAATTGGTATGTCAAATGACCCATTCACTTTAAATTCCAGGAAATAGTTCCCCCCAAAAATTACACTTTTTGCGAAATGGGTTGTGAAAGTCTGCAGATATTGATGATCAATAGCTGACATGATCCCCCACCGATCAGTTGGATTCCGGTGCACTTCAACTCCATACACTTTATAGTGACCGTTCCCAAGCACTGCAGCTCGGCTCTCATCAAATTGCCGTTCTGATATTGACCATATATTTTAGGTCCTCACTATCTCACAAATTAATGAAAAAGTTTAAAAAGTCTACCCACCACTTCTGAAATGTAGTCAGCCATATATGAGACAAAAGAGATTTCAAACTTGTGTTGCCGTATTTTACAATCCTCATCCTGGTTTTACGATGATGTTTTTTATCTGCTTCAACTGCTTTCCTTGAAAGGTGAAGCAAAAACACATCATCAATATACCTGCAACATTTTTTTTCTTTAATATTACTGAATAAATAAAACCCGAGAGGTCATATTTACATTTACATGTAAGGCTCTCTCTACCCTAGCATCTTTTTCCAACACTGGTTTAGGACCAATGGAGAGAACATTTAAAATAACATTCTCAACATAGTTAATGTTAGTAGGTACCAATGGCTTCGGCCTACATGGCCCACCCGATTCTCACCCATTCCTTGATCCATAGGCTGCTACATGCTCTCCTCCAATGATCCAGTCAAATCAGAAGACCTAATCAATAAGCACTTAGGAGAGGATCGACAGATCCCTTCTATCCTAGGGACATAGGGAGTTGACTTGTCAAGTTTTTCTCTCCCTCTTTGGATGGTGCTGCCCGTTCTCTCTTTCTGACTCTTACTAATGTGATGATGCTTTTTTTTGCCCTGTTCCAGTTCTGCTTTTGTGAAGGATTCCGACCAAGCACAACCGCAGTCAATCTTCTTCTACAAACTTTTATAATTGGTTTAACAAGTCTTCGATGTACAGCTCAGCTATGTTCTTCTAGGGTAGACCTCAGAGTCAAGTGGCAGACAGCTCTTAAAGATCAAATTCATGCCACCAATGGATCATCTTCCATTCCAATTCCAAGTCTTTCTTCTGTGCATGCAGAGTCTCATCACTATACCATCCCGAGTAACTCTGTGCTACACTTTCATAGTTTTTAGACTGCCTGGTGGCATCCAATTGCGAAATGTCTTTTACCATAAAAACATACACTCTACAGGAGAGAAGTCCCTGACCATTAGAACCTACGAGCTACAAGAGATACTGTATGGCCCTGCTCATAAGAGGTTGCACTCTACAAAAGGGCGATCTCTGCTCATAAGAAAGGAGCCTGCACAGAGAAGTCCCTGCCCATAACAGCTTGCACTCTACATGAGAAAGGACTCTACGAGTATTAGCCTATAATTATACAAGAGAGATGTTTTTGTAAGAACTTGGAATTGGAGAAGCATCACCATAGTCACAAGACTGCTTATTTTGTCCATGAAACCAGTCCATTGCGTTGGGCCAACAAGGATATAAAAACCAGAGTAATGGCACAATGGTAGCTAGTTGGGGATAGGGTGGTGATATTTGTGCTTAGGTTAAGTTCTGTAGGAGTCATAAACTATGGTTAATGGGACGAAGGCCTTCTTGAAGAATGGGATTTCAAGAAATGGTAAAAACTGGAAAAAAAAGCACAATTCTGGTAAGTACTTAATGCTACAGAATCAGTGGTTAGACCATGATTTTAGGCTTGATGTCAAAACGCGTCGGTCCGGTCCAGCAGCGGTCTACCTGTGCATATACAGTATTTTTATTTTCTATAGGAAATACAAGTATCCATTTCGATATTCCATGTAGAAGATATTATATAGGCGTCTGGCAATCACTATGGTGATATATTCATGTGTGGCTGGATCAGACTACTGACAAGAAATGAGGCGGAATCATCGTGACAGATCAGGGTCAATGATTCATCATGCCAATGCTGAGCTAGAAAACAAAGGCGTGACTATGTCATGTGTCACTTTGTCCGTTCATACATATATTATTGGAAGACTTCCTTCACAGACCCCTGAAACCTCACAGACCCCTTAGTAATCAGAGTGGTCAGTCAGTGTTTGTTAAAATCCATTGGAAAGTCGTGACATTAGCGTGAACAGAGCCCTGAAGGATTGATTGTTACAGTATATTTCAGGCACATTAATGGTTTAACATGCCGTTTACTTAAAATTAAATAGCACTGTATAAAACATGCATAGAATGGTGAGCAAAAAATTCAGTGTCAGACCAGGGTAGTCTTTACTTCTGTGCCCGGCATCCTTGGGCCAGCACTGGACACTTTTTCCTCTTACTAGCCTCAGGGACACCATGACGCTGCTGTGTGATGCATGTAATGAAGTCTGGTTAAGCCTAAGGCCTCACTTGATGTCATGCTCTCTCAAGCTCTAAAAAAGGGGGCTTGCCCCCAAAATGTTACTCTTGGTGTGGGATTAATCAATGCTGCTTATCATTCAGCATCACTCTATGAGCGCTCACTAAAATAGAGTTGGACTTCACCATATTATGAGGAATGGACACTCACACTCCAGGCTAGTGCAAGTGGATGTATGTGCTGCAGCGTTTTTGGCATCTTCAACGAAACGGGTAAGATATCCTTGACTATGTATGCCATTGCACCCGGGGATTATGCTGAATAAGTGAATGTGGTAAGAGACCCATGGCCCAAATGGGGTAATGTAGAGACAACAGGTGTCTATCCACTGAATAAATATGTGCAATAATTATTGGCTTTGTGTACCATGTGTGGACTATATATCTATTTTAGGTGAAGATATGTGTATACCGTTGCACCTGTGGATTTTGTCGAAGAAGCAGATGCTGTAAGAGACACACAGCCGAGAACCCTGTCCTCAGCTCAATGGGTGTCCCAAAAGTTAGGCCTCAAGCAATCAATAAGTATTCCTCACTATCATACCCTATTCTGTAATTACCTTTCTTCTACATATTATATGGGAGTTAAGCCTGCTTTACATGTTACGATTTCGCATACGATATCATATGCGATCGTAACCGCCCCAATCGCATGTGCGGCACGTTCAATTTTGTTGTATGTGCCGCAAAAACGATTAACCCCCGTCACACGTACTTACCCGTCCATACGACCTCGATGTGGGCGGCGAACGTCCACTTCCTGGAGTGTCACGCAGCAGCCGGTGAATAGAAGAGGAGGGGCGGAGATGAGCAGGGCGTAAACATCCCGCCCACCTCCTTCCTTCCGCATTGCTGGCTGGGAGCCGCAGGACACAGGTAAGAGCTGTTCATCGTTCCTGGGGTGTCACACACTGCGATGTGTGCTACCCCGGGTACGATGAACAACCTTCAATTTATGAGGAATGAATGACGTGCATGCGATGAACGTTTTACCGTTCATTCGCAATCGCACGTAGCTGTTACACACTACAATGTACCTTACGATGCCGGATGTGCGTCACTTACGACGTGACCCCGCCGACACATTGTAAGATATATTGTAGTGTGTAAAGCGGGCTTTAGAGAGCAGTGTATGCAGACTATACAGCAGCTGAAATAAGTATTGAACATGTCACCAATTTTCTAAGTAAATATATTTCTAAAGGTTGATATTGACCTGAATTTGTCACCCGATGTCGGTAACAATCCATTCAATACATCCAAAAGTGTTGAATACCGTACTTATTTCACACTCTGTAGGTATTTAAATACCTGATTAATATGAACATAGTAGAGGTGAACAAAAAATTCATAGGACCCTGTTCAGACATCTATTATGGTACTCTAGGGCAGTGCATAACCTCTCGACTCAAATGGAAGATCCCTCTTGCGATAACTAGGCCTTCACCATGTAATGATATTTCCTTGTGACACGTCATGACATCCCAGAGACCTAGTAACTGTAATAGCCGCTCACTTCCCTAATTCGGCAACATAGAATACTGTCATGAACACTTGTAAGAGTGGTGGTGGCTGTCGCGTTCCTTCCACTGAAGATACCAATCGCATGTGTAGTGTAATGTGAATAATGTCTAGCGGTTTTTGTGAATATTGTGTCATGTGGATTGTAATGTAATGTATTCTTCTGTAATGTATAGTGTAGCCTGTGATATGTTGTGCTGATACTGTGTTTTGTAAAGCAAGTTTATATGGGTAACAAGTAGGTAAATGTTGGGACTAGACCACAATGGAAAGGGTTAGTTGATAGGGAAAGAGATGGGTCCTACTAGAAAGTTAGTGAAGACCCAGTGAGTAACAGTGACGGACATGTAGTCTTCAGGTTGTCAAGGCCGTATGTAGTGGGTGACTTGTGACAAAAGGAGGAAGGAGACTTGAATGTTGACTGGAACATCAAGTGGAAAGAACGGTGAAGCTAGAGACCAACCCTCGGATGGACAATTGGAACCAGAGGACAGGACTCTATTGGTCAGGCCCCTAACCGGGTTATACTAACTGAGTGAACATAGTCAACTTGCCCTGGTGGATATGTGTCGCCCTGGGCAAGCCAGGGGACACGGGTCACAACACCACCACACCCCACACTCCAGGTAGGCACATCACAGCTAACCACAAATCCTTGTTGCCTTCCTCCAGGAGTTTGATGATGCACACCAGGGGGTGGGCCAGGCGGTTGGCTCCGCCCACCGAGGAGCTCACAACTCTGGAGGCGGGAAAACCAGGCAGTTCAGCTCAGGGAGGAGTAGGAGTGAGGAGCTAGAGTGAAGGAGTGAACAAGAAGTGAAGGAAGAAAAGTGGAAAAGGAGGAAAGCAAGTGAAGTGACAGTAAAGAAAGAAAGCCTGAAGGGTCCAGCTTTGTGGAGGGCCAGATCAGCAAGGTCAGCGACGGCGGTGACTGTCTGGAGGGGGACCGTTTGGAAGTTCCTGGAAGGACCCCGTTGGCTGTGTGCCCGGTGGTCTGGAGCAGTGTTCCGAAGGACAGTCAGCACCAGGGCAGGGGCCTCTCGGACCCCGGCAAGGCTAGGAGTCGCCAAATTTGCCGAATCCGTCAGTGACGGGGACGCAGATCCCCCAACAACCAAGTCCCGATTGAAGGCAACAGCCCAACCCGTATTGGAGAGACACCGCCACCGCCACGGCACCAGTTTCTCAGGGCCAGCGCCTGCGGGCAAAGTGCAGAGCTCCTCCGGCCCAGATTGCAGTCGGGGAGCAGGTAACCGGAGGGAATCCACCGCTACCACAAGTCAAACATAGGTGCAAGGAAGAGGGACATCACCGTCACCTACCGGGAGTGCAGGTGCAGCCGTCTGTGGGACCGTCCTACCAGCCGTTTGGTTTACCGTACAAACTGTGTCCGTGTCTCAGGCTGAGTGAGTACCACAGTGCCGCAAGGCACAGCGCTGCCCCCGCGTCCCTGCGCCCCCCAGGCCCCGCACCTACTTCTCCATCACCGGGCCCCGGGATCACCAACCCCTACCCACGGAGGGGCAACACAACAACTGGCTGCTCCGCATCACTATCCCCGGGAGCCCCATATTGAGCAGCGGTGGTGAAATCACCACAACCGTGGGTGGCGTCACGAACTATAACAATCCCCACACCCAACAACCCCCTTTCACTCACGGGCGAGGAGTGTCGCTCGAGAAGCCCCGGGATCCGGCCCACCGCTCGAGCCACCACTGAGCAGCTGCCGGACCCGAGCAGAAGGGGTGAGCGCGGTGTGCTGACACCCTCCTCCCCGCCTGCGACAGATACTTCCCAAGAATCTGAGACTATGAGACTCTGCTCTGCCGTAGTAGCGAAAACATTCTGTAACCCATCCTCTGCAAGGAGAAGAGTCGTAGAGCCGTAGAAAGGGAAGTGACAGTCATGAACTTTAGTGTTGTGATGGTCTGGGTTGTACTGGGACTCACAGGACCAGTGATATCAGGAGCAATTCAATGAGAACTAAGATAGCGTGTCTAATGATTTGTACTGAAGAAACAATCTGGAAGTTATGTGCTCACTATCTCATGTGTGAAGTTGTTATGAAATAACTGTTAAAGGTACCGTCACACTAAGCAACTTACCAGCGATCCCAACAACGATAGGGATCGCTGGTAAGTTGCTAGGAGGTTGCTGTCAATAGTTTAAAATGAGCTGTGGTCTCCTGAGTTGTCCTCTGCTCATGGCCAGCCGAAACTAGAGGCAGCATGCTGCCTGCCCGGTCAAACAACCCACACGACACATGTTTACACATCCAGTCAGGACTGAGTATTTCAAGTAACGTGTCGGGGTGCCTGGAGGCAATCCCTCGCCCACGTCTACCGCCCGGAGCCATTTTACATACCAACAAGGATCATGTGAATCTTTTTGCTCAACTTTAATACATAGATTTAAAAAAAACAAAAACAAAACATTTTCTAAAGGAGCGTTAAGAAAATGACGTAAAAAAATATTTAGATTCTATTTTAGGACACGTACACACATTGAGTATTTGGTGAGTTTTTACCTCAGTATTTATAAATTATAAGCTAAATCCAGGAGTGGGTAAAAAATACAGACGTGGTGCCCGTGTTTCTATTATAATTTTCCTCGGATTGTTCCACTTCCCTTTTTTTGGCTACAAATACTGAGGTAAAAAACTCACCAAATACTGAACGTGTGCACATGGCCTAAGGGAGGAAGGCCACGTGCTCACATTGAGTATTTGGTGAGCTTTTTCCTCCTATTTGTAGTCAAAACCAGAAATGGTTAAAAAATGTAGAAGTGGTGCCCGTGTTTCTATTATACTTTTTCTCTGATTGTTCCACTTCTGGTTTGGGCTTACAAATACTGAGGTAAAAACTCATCAAATACTCAATGTGTACACCAGGCCTTATACAGCCGGCATCTGCCTCTAACAGTAGCGACCAGAGCAAGCTCCAATCGCTGCTGTGTAACGCCTTAAACTCCGCTGTCAGTGTCTTGCCAATAGCGATGAATGAAGAAATTCAAAGTACCCTGGTCCAGTGGCTAGGTCAGTAGTCCATGGCTGCTGGACAGGAGACTTGAGAATATCATGGAATAAACAAATTCCAGCTCTGGAAGGACTGGACCAAATAGACATATTGAATAAAACTTCAGATTTATTCCTTCATTAAAACCGCCAAATGGTTGGAAAAGTTGACATCAGATCATGAGGAAAAAACAAAAAACAACACGTTTCGGCTTAGGCCTAAATCATGTTTATATTTCACTAAATTGACATAAAAACATTGACTGCATTTATGCATCCATGATTAAGGCCCAGGCCGAAACACGTTGCTTTTTGTTCTTTCCTCATGGTCTAATGTCTACTTGTCCAACCATTTGGAGATTTTAACGAAGGAGTAAATATGAAGTTTTATGAAGTATGTCTATTTGGTCCAGTCCTTCCAGTGCTGGAATTTGTTCCATGAATTGTTTGCCACACCAGGGTGTCTGTGCTGCGTATTTTGGATAAGGACCGGCGTCAAGGAGGTGAGCTGACACCCTTTGTGTTTTGTACCTGAGAATATCTGTCATGCTCACGGGGTGAGCACTGTATTAGTGGGTACCGAAGGTACTGTTCACTTGCCTGGGGGAGCGAACTGGACCTGTTGCTGAGTCTTCACTACTGCCACTGAAGGTGGCAGCAGGTACACACGCTAGTAAGCAGTTGGCAGAGGGCAGCCCCAGGGGATCTGCGGTACCCTGGCAGCTGGCGCCATGGACACAGTACGTTCTCTGGTATTAGCGACAGCTGCAGCAGGCAGAGTAGTGGATCCATGCTGGATGGATGGTTACGGCAGCAGCGACCAGCATGGCTACTTGTGGCAGTTGGTAGTGTAGCAGACAGCCGGCGTAGATGGTCGTAGCAGCAGCAGATAGGGAGTGCAGTGAAACAGAGGCACAAATCAGCAGCAGAAGGAAACACAATAACAGCAGCAGCGACAGGAGCACTGAGGACCTGAGAACTAGCAACGTAACAAACTCATTGCCAAGGCACCTCCCCTTAAGGGAAAGGTACCTTAAATACCTGAACCTGAATACCTAAATTAAATGCCTGAAACACAGGCTCTGGGGGACAGTAGCATGGACTGAGGTCGGGGGAGTCACCGCAGGACAGTCGCGCAGGTGATTGAATCGGGGGAGAGGGGCAGGACAGCGCAGGGACGCCGGTAATGGCACTAGAAAACGTCACAGATCCTGGCAGGTAGGAAGCGTGAGTTCCTGTCACGCAGTCATTGAATAATGACCTGGCCAATGGTTCAGGGTTTTGTGAATCGATTCACTCATCTCTACTCATCGCACAGTAAACTAACTATCCTACAAGTCTATCGAAAGAAAAATACAGTGACAGAAATCAATTTTGTTTTTTTCCCCCCCCCAAATGTTTGCCAGGTCATTAAATTAATGTTGGTAAAAGCAAAATACAAAAAAGAAAAAAATTGCAAAACTAAATTTGTCATTTTTGAACAATCAAAGGACAAGTAAAATAGAAACACGGTGCCACTGGAGTGATGGGTAACTGGGCAGGGACATCTAGACTGGCCCTCAGACTGGGGATCCTGCACTGTCCCTTATCCAAGAGGTACGCTAAATGGTAGCGAGGTCTGAACTGCCAGCGTGACCCTAACTCATGTCTGGACACTGGTTTGAAACCTCTATCCCCCACCCCTGGTGAGAGCCGGGACCAAAGTAACAGACCACACAATTAACACAGACAAAGGAGAACCAAAACGCATACACAGTACAATCAGACCCAGGGGAGAGACTAAATGTGCACGAGAAGAAATAACATACATGGATGAAATAAACTAACAACGGGGATATTTCCAAACCACATTGGATCACACAACAGACCATCAGTAACTGGAACACCGCAAAAGACCAGAATCGCTGAAGCAAAGCTGGAGCTATTATCAGCAACAAGAAACAGGACCTTATAGAGGGTGGAGGCGGCTGTGAGTGGTTATTAGTAACCTGAGCTCCTACCAGCAGTTCACAAGCCAGCAGGAATTAACTTCTGCTGAACTGATGACCAGTGAACATGAAACAGCCGACGCCCGTCTCTGGCTGATCAACTAAGGCTAGTTTCACACTTGCGTTGGACGGGCTCCGTAGCATTGCGTTGTGTTACGCATGCAACGGATGCTTTGCATATAGTGGCACAACGCATGCTACAGATCGTACAAAATAACGCAATCCGTTGTAGGTTTTTTTCCTTGACTTTACACATCTGAGCATGCGCAGTTGTGTAAAGACAGCTGTGTTAACGGAATCCGTCAAATGACGGATTCTAACGGAATCCGCCACCATAGGCGTCCATTATAAAAACAATGGACGCCGACGGAATCCTGCAGGTTGCGATTTTTTGACACTCAGCCAAGTGCAGAAAAACGCTACATGCAGTGTTCCATCCGCCCGACGCTCACTGACGGTCAGCGTCAAAACAACTGATGCGCTGCGGGGCGGATGCAATGCAAGACCATCCGTTGCTATCCGTAGCTAATAGAAGTCTATGAGGAATATAACTATGGGGAGATAAGGTATGCACACCAGTGACTATGTAAGGGGAATACATGGAATAGCAGAAACTGCTGTGTGAATACTGACTTGAAAAATCCAATAGCTATATGAAGAGTGAAAATGTGAAAAATGGAACCTGCATTACTGCCATGAACATATGAATCAAGAGAAATTTAGCTACTGAATTGATCAATGCAATAGAGCCCCAACACTACGCCAAAGTATTTCTCTACGTTGGGGTCCCTAGCTTGTGTGTGTCCTCTCATGCAGTTAAAAAACTTACCGTGTATGGGAAGCTGAGACCCAAGCTATTTATGCATATTATATGGATTGGCAATAGGTTTGTGAACCCTCCCCACCACACCTATTGCCAATCCATATAATACGCATAAATAGCCTGGGTCTCAGCTTCCCATACACGGTAAGTTTTTTAACTGCATGAGAGGACACACACAAGCTAGGGACCCCAACGTAGAGAAATACTTTGGCGTAGTGTTGGGGCTCTATTGCATTGATCAATTCAGTAGCTAAATTTCTCTTGATTCATATGTCCATGGCAGTAATGCAGATTCCATTTTTTCACATTTTCACTCTTCATATAGCTATTGGATTTTTCAAGTCAGTATTCACACAGTAGTTTCTACTATTCCATGTATTCCCCTTACATAGTCACTGGTGTGCATACCTTATCTCCCCATAGTGATGTTTTTTTAGGTTTTTTGCACCCAGTTCAGACTTAGAATGGTGTTCCAAACGTTATTCGTTATTGTATGAGGAATATAACGGTTTCCTGTAACGGTTACCGTAATTCCTCAAGGCTGCGGATAGCAACGGATCCCGTCCAACGCAAGTGTGAAACTAGCCTAAGAGACCTCAGGTTGCCTGTCAGACTCTGCAGTGTGAGTCCGAAACTGCCATGACACCCGTGAGTGCAGAGCAGAACATTGCATGACTCAGGGGCACCACTTCTTTATTACTTACCCACTCTTGGTTTTGCAAAAAAAAACCTCACCAAGTACTCATGTGAACGTGGACTAAGAGGTGGAGAAAAATGTGATAAATTTCCACTACAAAAAATTTCCTCCAAACGACCGATGATGATTGCAAAACCAGACTGTTATGAATGTACCAGACATTCCCTTGTACTTAAGGTACCGTCACACTAAGCAACTTACCAGCGATCCCAACAACGATAGGGATCGCTGGTAAGTTGCTAGGAGGTTGCTGGTGAGCTGTCACACTGCGACGCTCCAGCGATCCCACCAGCAACCTGACCTGGCAGGGATCGCTGGAGCATCGCTACACGAGTTGCTGGTGAGCTCACCAGCAACCAGTGACCAGCCCCCAGCGCCGTGTGGAAGATGCTGCACTTGGTAACTAAGGTAAATATCGGGTAACCAACCCGATATTTACCTTGGTTACCACCGCACGGAGCTACACTGTGCAGAGAGCAGGGAGCAGCGCACACTGAGCTCGCTGGCTCCCTGCTCTCCTACTTACAGCACACATGGGGTTAATTACCCGATGTATGCTGCAGCTACATGTGCACAGAGCAGGGAGCAGCGCACAATGCTTAGCGCTGGCTCCCTGCTCTCCTACTTACAGCACACATCAGGTTAATTAACCCGATGTGTGCTGCAGCTACATGTGCAGAGCAGGAGCCGGCAGCACAGGCAGTGAGAGCGGAGGAGGCTGGTATCGAAGGTAAATATCGGGTAACCAAGGACAGGGCTTCTTGGTTACCCGATGTTTACATTGGTTACCAGCCTCTGCAGAAGCCGGCTCCTGCTGCCTGCACATTTAGTTGTTGCTGTCTCGCTGTCACACACAGCGATCTGTGCTTCACAGCGGGACAGCAACAACTAAAAAATGGCCCAGGACATTCAGCAACAACCAACGACCTCACAGCAGGGGCCAGGTTGTTGCTGGATGTCACACACAGCAACATCGCTAGCAACGTCACAAAAGTTGTTCGTTAGCAGCGATGTTGCTAGCGATGTTGCTTAGTGTGACGGGGCCTTTAGAAACCTCTGATCCAAGCTACTAGCAACATGAGATAACAGTTGTAATGGTTTATAGCCCTGGGTTAATTAGTCTAATCTCCGACCATAGTACAACTAATAAGAGCCACAAACTTCAAAGACCTCTATTGAGAATGACCATTCTAGTTCTTAAAGGGATTCCATTTCCTAGGGATACAATGACTTCCAGTTAATGTAAAAGAAATACCATATATAGGCGGGGAATAGGGCTTTTTGGCATGCAGTGCCGTATATGGATTGGCAAGGGGGTCACATTAGGCCAAATGTTGGCCGGGCGACATGTGTTGCAAGCATAGCTACCATGAACCCTAACCATAGTCCTATTCTTAGGTCATCAATATATGATTGGCGGAGATTTGACACCCGGCATCAAGAACTACCGTATATACCTGGCCAATGTACAATGTACAATGGACAAAGGTACTGGACATCGGACACCCAACGATGTCAGCTACAAATAGGTTATCAATATGTATAGCCCAGCCAAGACTACAATATTGTGAATAGGGCTGGTTTCGGCTGACATTGCTCACATAGAATTGATTGTTGGCTTGTTTGCTTAGATTAGGTCGGTTTTATGATCTTGACTATGTTTGTGTCATGCAGTCTGTTAGGCCAGGTTATCAGGTTCCTGTTATTAAGACCTTGAACACGAAATTCACATGAAATGTTAAAGAGGAACATGACTGAATTGGGGTGTGGGGTATGATATATGGTTTCCATATGGTGTGGGGCTTGTCATCAAATACCGCAAAGAGTGGAAGGTATATTGCAACCAATAATTAAAACTAAGGGGTCAGTTACTTTTGCACACGGTTCACATTAACTCCTTCCGCCCAAGTGATTTCCAGTTTTTGCGTATAAGGGCTAGTGTAGTGTTTTGAGGCATGAGTTGAAGTTTTTAATGGTTCCATTTTACCTTACAATGTATTGCAAAATGGTGAAAACTAATTACCTATATTCGAACCAGTGACCTTTCACTTGGGAATCAACCTAATAAAAATATAATTAAATTAGGGAATGTGAGAACAGGTTGTGATTTGTAGTATACAGGAAGAAAAAAAATTCAAACACCAGGAGCAAAACAGTAACAATGCAGTGACCTGTCAAAAATCTGCATAACTAATCATATGCTAAATAGCTGCAAGTCACATTTATGTATGGGATAGACAAGATGATTGTCTATAAAATGAAGGTCGTCTCATGCTCAAAGCTGTGGAGGATTGTGAGATATGGAGCCTGAAAGTCAAAAGTGCAAAACATTGTTACCCATTTGCTCGTCACTAAGTTACCACCACAGAATGATCATATACCAGGCAGAAGTACCACTACACCATGGCAAGACCACATAATAACACCACGCAGTCACTGAATAATGCAATACTTATCATTAATAAGAATCACAATACTAATAACACTAATATCATCACTAGTAACATTATACACAGGCGCTCTATGTATAATGTCAGTGTATAGGTCACTGGTGACGTTATACACAGGAGCTCTGTATATAGTAAATAGTTTATAGTGTACAGATAATAGTGATCACCAGTGACATTATACACATGAACTCTGTATATAGTGTATAGTATACAGGAAATACAGACATCACTGATGACATTATACACTAGAGCTCTTTATATACTATACAGTGTTACTGTATATACAGTGCCTGCAAGTAGTATTCAACCCCCTGCAGATTTAGCAGGTTTGATAAGATGCAAATAAGTTAGAGCCTGCAAACTTCAAACAAGAGTAGGATTTATTAACAGATGCATAAATCTTACAAACCAACAAGTTATGTTGCTCAGTTAAATTTTAATAAATTATCAACATAAAAGTGTGGGTCAATTATTATTCAACCCCTAGGTTTAATATTTTGTGGAATAACCCTTGTTTGCAATTACAGCTAATAATCGTCTTTTATAAGACCTGATCAGGCCGGCACAGGTCTCTGGAGTTTTCTTGGCCCACTCCTCCATGCAGATCTTCTCCAAGTTATCTAGGTTCTTTGGGTGTCTCATGTGGACTTTAATCTTGAGCTCCTTCCACAAGTTTTCAATTGGGTTAAGGTAAAGAGACTGACTAGGCCACTACAACACCTTGATTTTTTCCCTCTTGAACCAGGTTTTCTTGGCTGTGTGCTTTGGGTCGTTGCCTTGTTGGAAGATGAAATGATGACCCACCTTAAGATCCTTGATGGAGGAGCGGAGGTTCTTGGCCAAAATCTCCAGGTAGGCCGTGCTATCCATCTTCCCATGGATGCGGATCAGCTGGCCAGGCCCCTTGGCTGAGAAACAGCCCCACAGCATGATGCTGCCACCACCATGCTTGACTGTAGGGATGGTATTCTTGGGGTCGTATGCAGTGCCATCCAGTCTCCAAACATCACGTGTGTGGTTGGCACCAAAGATCTCGATCTTGGTCTCATCAGACCAGAGAACCTTGAACCAGTCTGTCTCAGAGTCCTCCAAGTGATCATGAGCAAACTGTAGACGAGCCTTCACATGACGCTTTGAAAGTAAAGGTACCTTGCGGGCTCGTCTGGAACGGAGACCATTGCGGTGGAGTACGTTACTTATGGTAATGACTGAAACCAATGTCCCCACTGCCATGAGATCTTCCCGGAGCTCCTTCCTTGTTGTCCTTGGGTTAGCCTTGACTCTTCGGACAAGCCTGGCCTCGGCACGGGTGGAAACTTTCAAAGGCTGTCCAGACCATGGAAGGCTAACAGTAGTTCCATAAGCCTTCCACTTCTGGATGATGCTCCCAACAGTGGAGACAGGTAGGCCCAACTCCTTGGAAAGGGTTTTGTACCCCTTGCCAGCCTTGTGACCCTCCACGATCTTGTCTCTGATGGCCTTGGAATGCTCCTTTGTCTTTCCCATGTTGACCAAGTATGAGTGCTGTTCACAAGTTTGGGGAGGGTCTTAATTAGTCAGAAAAGGCTGGAAAAAGAGATAATTAATCCAAACATGTGAAGCTCATTGTTCTTTGTGCCTGAAATATTTCTTAATACTTTAGGGGAACCAAACAGAATTCTGGTGGTGTGAGGGGTTGAATAATAAATGACCCTCTGAATAAACTTTTCACAATTTAAAAAAAAAAAAAAAAAAGAAATAACATTCTTTTTTGCTGCAGTGCATTTCACACTTCCAGGCTGATCTACAGTCCAAATGTCACAATGCCAAGTTAATTCCGAATGTGTAAACCTGCTAAATCTGCAGGGGGTTGAATACTACTTGTAGGCACTGTAGGTAATACAGGGATCACCAGTGACATTATACCCAAGAGCTTTGTAAATAGTGTATAGTGTACAGGTTATAAAGGGATTACCGGTGACATTATTCACAGGAGCTCTGTATATAGTATATAAAAAACAGGGTATAGTGTGCCGGTAATACTGTGATTTAGCAGTGATGTCTGTAGGTGATACCATTTATCGCCACTTTTCTTCATTCGGTGCAGACCACTTTCACATCTTTCAGCCAGGACTCGACGCTTCAGAAAATAACACAGTTATCTGTAGCTGATCCTTCCACAAAACATTCACCACTTTTTTCCACAACTTCTAAATTGCGCCAGATGTATTATTATTATTATTTATTATTATAGCGCCATTTATTCCATGACGCTTTAAATGTGAAAGGGGTATACATAATAGGGACAAGTACAATAATCATAAACAATACAAGGCACAGTCTGGTACAGAATAGAGGTCCCTGCCCGCGAGAGTCATAGTCTACAAGTAATAGGTGAGGACAGGGCCGGCGTCAGCACGCGGCATACCCGGGCAAATGCCGGGGCCCTGGAGAGCTGGGGGGGCCCACTCGGCCTCGTCAGTTCTACTGCCCCCGGGCCGAGTTCCGGGGACAGCAGTCCTTGGCACTGGAAACTGTGGCTGACGGCCCTTTAAGGCCCGCAGACCACAGCGTTCACTGTGTTCTCCTGCATTGAGCATCATCTGTGGGCGGAGCTACCGCCCGGCGTCCTGCTCGGTCGCACAGAAACAGATGAAGGAGTCACAGTGCCAGCCAGCGACCCCCAGCACATCGCTTCCCTCCAGCGCTGTGTGGGCCCCAGCCATCTGCACCGTGACCTGATCAGTATGTGGGACATCACTCCCTCCCCGCCCCTCCCTGTCCCCCCGTGCGTGTGTGGGCCCCCCACAGCTGCTTGTGTGGGCCCCGCAGAGCCGCTTGTGTGGGCCCCGCAGAGCCGCGTGTGTGGCCCCCGAAGCCGCGTGTGTGGGCCCTGCAGAGCCACGTGTGTGTTTGTATGTATGTATGCATGCAGCAGAGCAGTATGCGTGTCTGTATGTATGTATGTATATATGCAGCAGAGCAGTATGCGTGTCTGTATGTATGTATATATGCAGCAGAGCAGTATGCGTGTCTGTATGTATGTATGTATATATGCAGCAGAGCAGTATGTGTGTCTATATGTATGTATATATGCAGCAGAGCAGTATGCGTGTCTGTTTGTATGTATGTATGTATGTATATATGCAGCAGAGCAATATGCGTGTCTGTCTGTATGTATGTATATATGCAGCAGAGCAGTATGCGTGTCTGTCTGTATGTATGTATATATGCAGCAGAGCAGTATGCGTGTCTGTATGTATGTATGTATATATGCATCAGAGCAGTATGCGTGTCTGTATGTATATATGCAGCAGAGCAGTATGCGTGTCTGTATGTATGTATGTATATATGCAGCAGAGCAGTATGCGTGTCTGTCTGTATGTATGTATATATGCAGCAGAGCAATATGCGTGTCTGTCTGTATGTATGTATATATGCAGCAGAGCAGTATGCGTGTCTGTATGTATGTATGTATATATGCATCAGAGCAGTATGCGTGTCTGTCTGTATGTATGTATATATGCAGCAGAGCAGTATGCGTGTCTGTATGTATGTATGTATATATGCAGCAGAGCAGTATGCGTGTCTGTATGTATGTATGTATATATGCAGCAGAGCAGTATGCGTGTCTGTATGTATGTATGTATATATGCAGCAGAGCAGTATGCGTGTCTGTATGTATGTATGTATATATGCAGCAGAGCAGTATGCGTGTCTGTATGTATGTATGTATATATGCAGCAGAGCAGTATGCGTGTCTGTATGTATGTATGTATATATGCAGCAGAGCAGTATGCGTGTCTGTATGTATGTATGCATGTATATATGCATCAGAGCAGTATGCGTGTCTGTATGTATATATGCAGCAGAGCAGTATGCGTGTCTATATGTATGTATATATGCAGCAGAGCAGTATGCGTGTCTATATGTATGTATATATGCAGCAGAGCAGTATGCGTGTCTGTTTGTATGTATGTATATATGCAGCAGAGCAATATGCGTGTCTGTCTGTATGTATGTATATATGCAGCAGAGCAGTATGCGTGTCTGTATGTATGTATGTATATATGCAGCAGAGCAGTATGCGTGTCTGTATGTATGTATGTATATATGCAGCAGAGCAGTATGCGTGTCTGTATGTATGTATGTATATATGCAGCAGAGCAGTATGCGTGTCTGTATGTATGTATGTATATATGCAGCAGAGCAGTATGCGTGTCTGTCTGTATGTATGTATATATGCAGCAGAGCAGTATGCGTGTCTGTATGTATGTATGTATGTATATATGCAGCAGAGCAGTATGCGTGTCTGTATGTATGTATGTATATATGCATCAGAGCAGTATGCGTGTCTGTATGTATGTATGTATATATGTGTAGTGGGTGGGCCTACCCCCTACTAGTTTAGCATAGTTTACCCGGCATTGTGATTATTAAAAGTGTTGATTTTTATTATGTATGTGTTGTGTTAGGGCACCCCCTAGTGGCCGGGTGGGACGGCTGTTGCCACCGGGGAAGGAGGAGTCGGCCGGATATCTAGGGAAGGGGCTGTGTGTGTGGGGGAGAAGGATCCGGGACAGCAGACAGTGAACATCTGCAGCGGCAAGTGTGAGTGTGTGAGCGGAACACCGGGGGACACCGGAGTAAAGGAGGTGGACGCAACCTCAGGGTCTATTCCGCTGGTGTGGGTCCAGTGTGTGCTTGACCGGAGAGTGGGAGCCCGGAGAAGAGGAGTATCTAGGGCATATCCCCACCAGAGGGCGCGTTTGGGCAGGTTGTCCCCAGCTCCACCAATATTGCCTGAATCTGCTGACCGGAGTGTTATTTTTTCTGTGTGAATAAATGTCAGTTTTTATGCATTTCAACTTTTGCCTGAAGTCTCTTTGTGCATCGGCCGGTGAGAGAGACGTCCCACACTGCACAATCAAGTCTGCCCCCGAAGTTAAAGAAGTGGTGAAACCAGGGGTCTGCCTCAGTACCAGTGCCACGACTACACAGCCGGAGGTGCCCCTGGGCCATCACTTCATGTGGCGTAGTCGGCAGGATCCGAGTCTCCTGCCAGGGACCCAAGAGGCTGAAGATCAGGTAGTCCCTGAAGTACAGGATCCTGATTATGGAAGAAGAGTCCCCTGGTGGGAAGAGAACACAGGGCCCGTAGCGTTGGACCGGGCCCAGGAAGAAGAAAAGGCGCGAAAAGTTGGCGCCGAAAGAAGAGCCTGGGGCTGGCCGGTGCCGAAGAGGAGGTACGGAGTACTCCGCCCAAAGAGGGGAGGCGCCAGCTCCAGGGCATTGAGGAAAACATACAAAGTGGGCGGAGTTCGGAAAAGAAAGAAGTACCGCCGCGGAGGAGTCAAGAGAAAGCGTGAGGCTGGGGGAGGATTCTGTTTAAGAGCGGGAAACAGAAGCCCGCCTCCTTTTTCCTCAGTCTGCGTTATGACTCTGCCGCTTGCTACTATACAGCGATTAGAGATGGCAGCACTTGGACAACCGGAGGAATTGGCTACCACCATGGCGCTGATCAGCTTAGTCCGGTGCCGACCCAGGTTCGCTCCTGCCGGTGAAGCAGCTTTGGTGGATCTTCCAACCGGACCGGGAGGTTCTACACGCCCTGACAAAGTGTCGTGGAAAACTACCTGGGACGCACAGACCGGAAGCACCATCACTGAAGTGCGGGCGGTTTATGCTACTCCATCAGGAAGCCGTCCGGGAGTTACAGCCTTCCCGTGGGAGACCTCACAACTTGACGCCGCTGCTCCACCATCTGCCCCCGTGTCGGAGCAGGCCGAAGACTTTGCCGAGCGACTGGAGAAAGACCACCGTGGCTTCGTCTGGGACCCGGTAGTCGTCCCCCCCGCTGAGCCGCACCCCAGAGAGCCGTCCCCGAAGCTCGACCCTGTACAGGAACGTCTCCTGGCTGAAAATCTTGTCAGGAAGATGCTGTCCGGTCCGGGCGGAGAGGAGCTGGCCCTGCAGTTTACCACCGGCGTGGTGTTAAAATTCAACCAGAAAGAAGGGTACGGCTTCATCCGCGAGATCAGCACCGGGGATGACTATTTTTACAATAGGGTCCACCTGGATGTGGAGGGGTTGCCCCGACGTCTCCACACCCTTTGGCCGGGCGAAAAGGTCCAGTTTTTGCCGGACGCGGGTAGTCGCGGCCTGTTTGCAGTGGCCGTTAACCGCATGCCAACCACCCGGGAAGCGGAACTGTGGCAAGAGGAGCTGGAGTGGGAGGAACAACAAGAGCGACGCCGGAGCCATGCCAGACCGGTTCCGTCCGAGCCCTCTCGTCCCCGGCGCATCATGGCTGCTGCCCCAGAAACAGCGACGGAACCGACCCCTGACCCGGAGAAGATTCCATCCGTGGTAGCGGTGACACAAAATGTTAGCAACAAGCCGGTCATCATGCTAGACGCGTCGCCACCCGCGCCACCACCATCCCGGGCAGCGACGCCATCACCGCCGCGAGGAGCTACAGCAGCTGCGCCAGTGGAGCCGCCTTTCGCCCCTGTGTCCTTCAGAAGAATCCGCCGCCAGCCGGGACAATCTCTGGGGGCTTACATCCAGGCTCTAGCAGAGGAATGGAAGCGGGCCTGGCCCCCAGAGTAAGTCTCCACTGTCCACCTGTTGTTTAAGTCCGGTGCTGTTTAACCGGCAGCAGTTATGTTAAAGTTTTACGGGTCTGTTGCCCGTTCATCTAAGACCGGGAGTGCTATTGAGCCTCCGGGCGCCCATCTAAGACCGGGAGCGCTATTGAGCCTCCGGGCGCTACCTAGAGACCGGGAGCGCTGCTGCGCCACTAAGCGCCCCTAAAGACCGGGAGCGCCGCTGAACTGGTGCCGCTGTGGTCGTGGACTGACCCAAAAAGGTTTTGATGTTTTAATGTGTTTACAGTTAAGAGCCTTGCCGGGAGGCTCGGATTTTAAGAGGGGAGGCATGTAGTGGGTGGGCCTACCCCCTACTAGTTTAGCATAGTTTACCCGGCATTGTGATTATTAAAAGTGTTGATTTTTATTATGTATGTGTTGTGTTAGGGCACCCCCTAGTGGCCGGGTGGGACGGCTGTTGCCACCGGGGAAGGAGGAGTCGGCCGGATATCTAGGGAAGGGGCTGTGTGTGTGGGGGAGAAGGATCCGGGACAGCAGACAGTGAACATCTGCAGCGGCAAGTGTGAGTGTGTGAGCGGAACACCGGGGGACACCGGAGTAAAGGAGGTGGACGCAACCTCAGGGTCTATTCCGCTGGTGTGGGTCCAGTGTGTGCTTGACCGGAGAGTGGGAGCCCGGAGAAGAGGAGTATCTAGGGCATATCCCCACCAGAGGGCGCGTTTGGGCAGGTTGTCCCCAGCTCCACCAATATTGCCGGAATCTGCTGACTGGAGTGTTATTTTTTCTGTGTGAATAAATGTCAGTTTTTATGCATTTCAACTTTTGCCTGAAGTCTCTTTGTGCATCGGCCGGTGAGAGAGACGTCCCACACTGCACAATCAAGTCTGCCCCCGAAGTTAAAGAAGTGGTGAAACCAGGGGTCTGCCTCAGTACCAGTGCCACGACTACACAGCCGGAGGTGCCCCTGGGCCATCACTTCATATGCATCAGAGCAGTATGCGTGTCTGTATGTATGTATGTATGTATATATGCAGCAGAGCAGTATGCGTGTCTGTATGTATGTATGTATATATGCAGCAGAGCAGTATGCGTGTCTGTATGTATGTATATATGCATCAGAGCAGTATGCGTGTCTGTATGTATATTTGCAGCAGAGCAGTATGCGTGTCTGTATGTATGTATGTATATATGCAGCAGAGCAGTATGCGTGTCTGTATGTATGTATATATGCACTAGAGCAATATGCGTGTCTGTCTGTATGTATGTATATATGCAGCAGAGCAGTATGCGTGTCTGTTTGTATGTATGTATATATGCAGCAGAGCAATATGCGTGTCTGTCTGTATGTATGTATATATGCAGCAGAGCAGTATGCGTGTCTGTATGTATGTATGTATATATGCAGCAGAGCAATATGCGTGTCTGTCTGTATGTATGTATATATGCAGCAGAGCAGTATGCGTGTCTGTCTGTATGTATGTATATATGCAGCAGAGCAGTATGCGTGTCTGTATGTATGTATGTATATATGCAGCAGAGCAGTATGCGTGTCTGTCTGTATGTATGTATATATGCATCAGAGCAGTATGCGTGTCTGTATGTATGTATATATGCAGCAGAGCAGTATGCGTGTCTGTATGTATGTATGTATATATGCAGCAGAGCAGTATGCGTGTCTATATGTATGTATATATGCAGCAGAGCAGTATGTGTGTCTATATGTATGTATATATGCAGCAGAGCAGTATGCGTGTCTGTTTGTATGTATGTATGTATGTATATATGCAGCAGAGCAATATGCGTGTCTGTCTGTATGTATGTATATATGCAGCAGAGCAGTATGCGTGTCTGTCTGTATGTATGTATATATGCAGCAGAGCAGTATGCGTGTCTGTATGTATGTATATATGCAGCAGAGCAATATGCGTGTCTGTCTGTATGTATATATGCAGCAGAGCAGTATGCGTGTCTGTCTGTATGTATGTATATATGCAGCAGAGCAGTATGCGTGTCTGTTTGTATGTATGTATATATGCAGCAGAGCAATATGCGTGTCTGTCTGTATGTATGTATATATGCAGCAGAGCAGTATGCGTGTCTGTATGTATGTATGTATATATGCAGCAGAGCAGTATGCGTGTCTGTATGTATGTATGTATATATGCAGCAGAGCAGTATGCGTGTCTGTATGTATGTATGTATATATGAAGCAGAGCAGTATGCGTGTCTGTATGTATGTATGTATATATGCAGCAGAGCAATATGCGTGTCTGTCTGTATGTATGTATATATGCATCAGAGCAGTATGCGTGTCTGTATGTATGTATGTATATATGCAGCAGAGCAGTATGCGTGTCTGTCTGTATGTATGTATATATGCATCAGAGCAGTATGCGTGTCTGTATGTATGTATGTATATATGCAGCAGAGCAGTATGCGTGTCTGTCTGTATGTATGTATATATGCAGCAGAGCAGTATGCGTGTCTATATGTATGTATATATGCAGCAGAGCAGTATGCGTGTCTGTCTGTATGTATGTATATATGCAGCAGAGCAATATGCGTGTCTGTCTGTATGTATGTATATATGCAGCAGAGCAGTATGCGTGTCTGTATGTATGTATGTATATATGCATCAGAGCAGTATGCGTGTCTGTCTGTATGTATGTATATATGCAGCAGAGCAGTATGCGTGTCTGTATGTATGTATGTATATATGCAGCAGAGCAGTATGTGTGTCTATATGTATGTATATATGCAGCAGAGCAGTATGCGTGTCTGTTTGTATGTATGTATATATGCAGCAGAGCAATATGCGTGTCTGTCTGTATGTATGTATATATGCAGCAGAGCAGTATGCGTGTCTGTCTGTATGTATGTATATATGCAGCAGAGCAGTATGTGTGTCTATATGTATGTATATATGCAGCAGAGCAGTATGCGTGTCTGTTTGTATGTATGTATATATGCAGCAGAGCAATATGCGTGTCTGTCTGTATGTATGTATATATGCAGCAGAGCAGTATGCGTGTCTGTCTGTATGTATGTATATATGCAGCAGAGCAGTATGCGTGTCTGTCTGTATGTATGTATATATGCAGCAGAGCAGTATGCGTGTCTGTATGTATGTATGTATATATGCAGCAGAGCAATATGCGTGTCTGTCTGTATGTATGTATATATGCAGCAGAGCAGTATGCGTGTCTGTATGTATGTATATATGCAGCAGAGCAATATGCGTGTCTGTCTGTATGTATATATGCAGCAGAGCAGTATGCGTGTCTGTCTGTATGTATGTATATATGCAGCAGAGCAGTATGCGTGTCTGTATGTATGTATATATGCAGCAGAGCAGTATGCGTGTCTGTATGTATGTATGTATATATGAAGCAGAGCAGTATGCGTGTCTGTATGTATGTATGTATATATGCAGCAGAGCAATATGCGTGTCTGTATGTATGTATGTATATATGAAGCAGAGCAATATGCGTGTCTGTCTGTATGTATGTATATATGCAGCAGAGCAGTATGCGTGTCTGTATGTATGTATGTATATATGCAGCAGAGCAGTATGCGTGTCTGTATGTATGTATGTATATATGCAGCAGAGCAGTATGCGTGTCTGTATGTATGTATGTATATATGCAGCAGAGCAGTATGCGTGTCTGTATGTATGTATATATGCAGCAGAGCAATATGCGTGTCTGTCTGTATGTATGTATATATGCATCAGAGCAGTATGCGTGTCTGTATGTATGTATGTATATATGCAGCAGAGCAGTATGCGTGTCTGTCTGTATGTATGTATATATGCATCAGAGCAGTATGCGTGTCTATATGTATGTATGTATATATGCAGCAGAGCAGTATGCGTGTCTGTCTGTATGTATGTATATATGCAGCAGAGCAGTATGCGTGTCTATATGTATGTATATATGCAGCAGAGCAGTATGCGTGTCTGTCTGTATGTATGTATATATGCAGCAGAGCAATATGCGTGTCTGTCTGTATGTATGTATATATGCAGCAGAGCAGTATGCGTGTCTGTATGTATGTATGTATATATGCAGCAGAGCAGTATGCGTGTCTGTCTGTATGTATGTATATATGCAGCAGAGCAGTATGCGTGTCTGTATGTATGTATGTATATATGCAGCAGAGCAATATGCGTGTCTGTCTGTATGTATGTATATATGCAGCAGAGCAGTATGCGTGTCTGTTTGTATGTATGTATATATGCATCAGAGCAGTATGCGTGTCTGTCTGTATGTATGTATATATGCAGCAGAGCAGTATGCGTGTCTGTATGTATGTATGTATATATGCAGCAGAGCAGTATGTGTGTCTATATGTATGTATATATGCAGCAGAGCAGTATGCGTGTCTGTTTGTATGTATGTATATATGCAGCAGAGCAGTATGCGTGTCTGTCTGTATGTATGTATATATGCATCAGAGCAGTATGCGTGTCTGTCTGTATGTATGTATATATGCAGCAGAGCAGTATGCGTGTCTGTATGTATGTATGTATATATGCAGCAGAGCAGTATGCGTGTCTGTCTGTATGTATGTATATATGCAGCAGAGCAGTATGCGTGTCTATATGTATGTATATATGCAGCAGAGCAGTATGCGTGTCTGTCTGTATGTATGTATATAAGCAGCAGAGCAATATGCGTGTCTGTCTGTATGTATGTATATATGCAGCAGAGCAGTATGCGTGTCTATATGTATGTATATATGCAGCAGAGCAGTATGCGTGTCTGTCTGTATGTATGTATATATGCAGCAGAGCAATATGCGTGTCTGTATGTATGTATGTATATATGCAGCAGAGCAGTATGCGTGTCTGTCTGTATGTATGTATATATGCAGCAGAGCAGTATGCGTGTCTATATGTATGTATATATGCAGCAGAGCAGTATGCGTGTCTGTCTGTATGTATGTATATATGCAGCAGAGCAATATGCGTGTCTGTTTGTATGTATGTATATATGCATCAGAGCAGTATGCGTGTCTGTCTGTATGTATGTATATATGCAGCAGAGCAGTATGCGTGTCTGTATGTATGTATGTATATATGCAGCAGAGCAGTATGTGTGTCTATATGTATGTATATATGCAGCAGAGCAGTATGCGTGTCTGTTTGTATGTATGTATATATGCAGCAGAGCAATATGCGTGTCTGTCTGTATGTATGTATATATGCAGCAGAGCAGTATGCGTGTCTGTCTGTATGTATGTATATATGCAGCAGATCAGTATGCGTGTCTGTCTGTATGTATGTATATATGCAGCAGAGCAGTATGCGTGTCTGTATGTATGTATGTATATATGCAGCAGAGCAATATGCGTGTCTGTCTGTATGTATGTATATATGCAGCAGAGCAGTATGCGTGTCTGTTTGTATGTATGTATATATGCAGCAGAGCAGTATGCGTGTCTGTCTGTATATATGTATATATGCATCAGAGCAGTATGCGTGTCTGTATGTATGTATGTATATATGCAGCAGAGCAGTATGCGTGTCTGTCTGTATGTATGTATATATGCATCAGAGCAGTATGCGTGTCTGTATGTATGTATGTATATATGCAGCAGAGCAGTATGCGTGTCTGTCTGTATGTATGTATATATGCAGCAGAGCAGTATGCGTGTCTATATGTATGTATATATGCAGCAGAGCAGTATGCGTGTCTGTCTGTATGTATGTATATATGCAGCAGAGCAATATGCGTGTCTGTCTGTATGTATGTATATATGCAGCAGAGCAGTATGCGTGTCTGTATGTATGTATGTATATATGCATCAGAGCAGTATGCGTGTCTGTCTGTATGTATGTATATATGCAGCAGAGCAGTATGCGTGTCTGTATGTATGTATGTATATATGCAGCAGAGCAGTATGTGTGTCTATATGTATGTATATATGCAGCAGAGCAGTATGCGTGTCTGTTTGTATGTATGTATATATGCAGCAGAGCAATATGCGTGTCTGTCTGTATGTATGTATATATGCAGCAGAGCAGTATGCGTGTCTGTCTGTATGTATGTATATATGCAGCAGAGCAGTATGCGTGTCTGTATGTATGTATGTATATATGCAGCAGAGCAGTATGCGTGTCTGTATGTATGTATGTATATATGCAGCAGAGCAGTATGCGTGTCTGTCTGTATGTATGTATATATGCAGCAGAGCAGTATGCGTGTCTGTATGTATGTATGTATATATGCAGCAGAGCAGTATGCGTGTCTGTATGTATGTATGTATATATGCAGCAGAGCAATATGCGTGTCTGTCTGTATGTATGTATATATGCAGTAGAGCAGTATGCGTGTCTGTATGTATGCATGTATATATGCAGCAGAGCAGTATGCGTGTCTGTATGTATGTATGTATATATGCAGCAGAGCAGTATGCGTGTCTGTATGTATGTATGCATGTATATATGCATCAGAGCAGTATGCGTGTCTGTATGTATATATGCAGCAGAGCAGTATGCGTGTCTATATGTATGTATATATGCAGCAGAGCAGTATGCGTGTCTGTTTGTATGTATGTATATATGCAGCAGAGCAGTATGCGTGTCTGTTTGTATGTATGTATATATGCAGCAGAGCAGTATGCGTGTCTGTCTGTATGTATGTATATATGCAGCAGAGCAGTATGCGTGTCTGTATGTATGTATGTATATATGCAGCAGAGCAGTATGCGTGTCTGTCTGTATGTATGTATATATGCAGCAGAGCAGTATGCGTGTCTGTATGTATGTATGTATATATGCAGCAGAGCAGTATGCGTGTCTGTATGTATGTATGCATGTATATATGCATCAGAGCAGTATGCGTGTCTGTATGTATATATGCAGCAGAGCAGTATGCGTGTCTATATGTATGTTTATATGCAGCAGAGCAGTATGCGTGTCTATATGTATGTATATATGCAGCAGAGCAGTATGCGTGTCTGTCTGTATGTATGTATATATGCAGCAGAGCAGTATGCGTGTCTGTCTGTATGTATGTATATATGCAGCAGAGCAATATGCGTGTCTGTCTGTATGTATGTATATATGCAGCAGAGCAGTATGCGTGTCTGTCTGTATGTATGTATATATGCAGCAGAGCAGTATGCGTGTCTGTATGTATATATGCAGCAGAGCAGTATGCGTGTCTATATGTATGTATATATGCAGCAGAGCAGTATGCGTGTCTGTATGTATGTATGTATGTATATATGCAGCAGAGCAGTATGCGTGTCTGTTTGTATGTATGTATATATGCAGCAGAGCAATATGCGTGTCTGTCTGTATGTATGTATATATGCAGCAGAGCAGTATGCGTGTCTGTATGTATGTATGTATATATGCAGCAGAGCAGTATGCGTGTCTGTCTGTATGTATGTATATATGCAGCAGAGCAGTATGCGTGTCTGTATGTATGTATGTATATATGCAGCAGAGCAGTATGCGTGTCTGTATGTATGTATGCATGTATATATGCATCAGAGCAGTATGCGTGTCTGTATGTATATATGCAGCAGAGCAGTATGCGTGTCTATATGTATGTATATATGCAGCAGAGCAGTATGCGTGTCTATATGTATGTATATATGCAGCAGAGCAGTATGCGTGTCTGTCTGTATGTATGTATATATGCAGCAGAGCAGTATGCGTGTCTGTCTGTATGTATGTATATATGCAGCAGAGCAATATGCGTGTCTGTCTGTATGTATGTATATATGCAGCAGAGCAGTATGCGTGTCTGTCTGTATGTATGTATATATGCAGCAGAGCAGTATGCGTGTCTGTATGTATGTATGTATGTATATATGCAGCAGAGCAGTATGCGTGTCTGTATGTATGTATGTATATATGCATCAGAGCAGTATGCGTGTCTGTATGTATGTATGTATGTATATATGCAGCAGAGCAGTATGCGTGTCTGTATGTATGTATGTATATATGCAGCAGAGCAGTATGCGTGTCTGTATGTATGTATGTATATATGCAGCAGAGCAGTATGCGTGTCTGTATGTATGTATGTATATATGCATCAGAGCAGTATGCGTGTCTGTCTGTATGTATGTATATATGCAGCAGAGCAGTATGCGTGTCTGTATGTATGTATATATGCAGCAGAGCAGTATGCGTGTCTGTATGTATGTATGTATATATGCAGCAGAGCAGTATGCGTGTATGTATATATGCATCAGAGCAGTATGCGTGTCTGTCTGTATGTATGTATATATGCAGCAGAGCAGTATGCGTGTCTGTATGTATGTATATATGCAGCAGAGCAGTATGCGTGTCTGTATGTATGTATGTATATATGCAGCAGATCAGTATGCGTGTATGTATGTATGTATATATGCAGCAGAGCAATATGCGTGTCTGTCTGTATGTATGTATATATGCAGCAGAGCAGTATGCGTGTCTGTATGTATGTATGTATATATGCATCAGAGCAGTATGCGTGTCTGTCTGTATGTATGTATATATGCAGCAGAGCAGTATGCGTGTCTGTCTGTATGTATGTATATATGCAGCAGAGCAGTATGCGTGTCTGTATGTATGTATGTATATATGCATCAGAGCAGTATGCGTGTCTGTATGTATGTATGTATATATGCATCAGAGCAGTATGCGTGTCTGTATGTATATATGCAGCAGAGCAGTATGCGTGTCTATATGTATGTATATATGCAGCAGAGCAGTATGCGTGTCTATATGTATGTATATATGCAGCAGAGCAGTATGCGTGTCTGTCTGTATGTATGTATATATGCAGCAGAGCAATATGCGTGTCTGTATGTATGTATGTATATATGCAGCAGAGCAGTATGCGTGTCTGTCTGTATGTATGTATATATGCAGCAGAGCAGTATGCGTGTCTGTATGTATGTATGTATATATGCATCAGAGCAGTATGCGTGTCTGTATGTATATATGCAGCAGAGCAGTATGCGTGTCTGTATGTATGTATGCAGCAGAGCAGTATGCGTGTCTGTATGTATGTATGTGTATATATATATATATATATATATATATATATATATATATAAAACAGGATAGGACACCTACAGACCAGTTACACATTGTATATAGGGGAACCCCTCATACAGCATATATCAAATCAGAGAACAAGAAAAGAGGGGGAGGATACCCCATAGAATATTCAAGGAACCACTACAAGTCATAGTTAGGTGCAAAAATCATTAGTAATCTTTATTAAATACAAAAAGATCCAGATAAAATGACACCAAAGCAGTGATCCAGGGATTTACAAACCGTTATAAATAAGACCAGGTAAAGAGAATAAAAACCCAGAGCACACAAAGAGGCGATCAGGTCAGAGGGGTCGAAAGATACGAAACGCGTCGGTGTGCAGGGGCTTTCCGGTCTGTTGAGGCATCACCATGAGTAAGTAAACCATGCAGGTTATTATTGTCCACATGTGTCTCTACAAGGAATCTTTCTTCACATGTGTGAATTGAATATGCAGTTTCTCTTCTCATGGTGACCCCTCTGACCTGATCGCCTCTTTGTGTGCTCTGGGTTTTTATTCGCTTTACCTGGTCTTATTTATAACGGTTTGTAAATCCCTGGATCACTGCTTTGGTGTCATTTTATCTGGATCTTTTTGTATTTAATAAATATTACTAATGATTTTTGCACCTAACTATGACTTGTAGTGGTTCCTTGAATATTCTATGGGGTATCCTCCCCCTCTTTTCTTGTTCTCTGATTTGATGTATGTATATATGCAGCAGAGCAGTATGCGTGTCTGTCTGTATGCATGCTAAGCAGTATGCGTGTATGCATGTATGTATGCAGCAGAGCAGTATACGTGTCTGTATGTATGCATGTATGTATGCAGCAGAGCAGTATGCGTGTCTGTCTGTATGTATGTATGTATGTATGCAGCAGAGCAGTGTGTGTCTCTGTATGTATGCATGTATGATGTGTATCTATGTATGTCAGTGTATATGACTGTATAGATTTGTCTGTTTATATGTATTTTTGTGAGTTTGTCTTTAAATATGTATATGTACGTGTATGTATCTGTGTATGTGTGTGTGTCTGCGTGTTTATGGGGCCCACTGGGACTCTTCCGCCCGGGGCCCACAACAACCTGGAGCCGGCCCTGGGTGAGGATACAGTAGGTGAGGGTAGAGCTGGTTGTTCAACGTTATATTGGACTGAGGGTTACGGCAGGTTGTAGGCTTGTCGGAAGAGGTGGGTCTTCAGGGTCCTTTTGAAGCTTGTCAAGGTAGGCGAGAGTCTGATATGTTGTGGCAGAGCATTCCACAGTATGGGGGAGGCACGGGAGAAATCTTGGATGCGATGGTGGGAAGAGGAGATGAGAGGGGAGTAGAGAATGAGATGTTGTTAGGATCGAAGGTTACGTGCGGGTAAGTACCGGGAGACTAGGTCACAGATGAAGGGAGGAGACAGGTTGTGTATAAAAAAGGGACTATTAAAAAGGGACATAGTGCCACCCTACACAGGACCTCCCTTTTGTTTTTCTCCATGGAAAACAGCCTCCTCAAAAATAAAATATATTACAGCAGTAATAATGTCCCCTCATCAGCCGCAATAGTAATCATATCCCCCACTTGTCACCATAAAGCAGTAATCTATGTTCCTCGTTCTGGCCTCCATATAGTAATTATGCCACCTATCCTAATCCCTTCCTGTAATAATATTCCCCATCCTGAAATAATTTCCTCCATCCTGGCCCCTTTCTGTAATGTTCCCCATCTTGACCCCTTTATGTAATAATGTCCCTTATCTTGGTCCCCATATGGGCTCCATTGTGGTTCCCATATAATCCCCCATCCTGGCCCTGATACGTCCTCCATCCTGGTGCTCATATGTCATCCATTGTGGTCCATTATAATCTCCCATTCTGGTCCCCATATGTCATCCATCCTGGTCCCCATATAACCCCTTTTCCAAGTCCTCATATGTCCTCCATCTTGGTACTCATATAATCCCCCATCATGATCCTCATATATCCTCCTTGTCAATCAGTGGGGGGCAGGGTTACACAGATTAGCTGGACTACCTGGAATGCAAAACTCATTGCTGCAGTGATAATCTCCTGCTGATAAAACATTGAATTCCGCAAGGCAACAATATCGCGGATCAAACTGTCAATCAAGCAGGACCTCACCATCCCATAGTAAGCAGGATGCAAGGGAGAAGTGCACGCCTAAAAATCCAACTTTAACTCACGTTGTTGCTTCAAGTAACCACCAAGCATATTGCCTCCCGGTGAATAAAGTTGTTGACTTGTCCTCTGTTTAGTTGCATACTTTACAACAGTCCTGTGCATGAAACTCCTCTGTGTTCAATGAAGAAGGAAGAGTTCTGCCCAGCGCAAGAAGGAGAAATACGTCAGTAAATTTCCAGGTGCTTTATTCTGCTTGGTTTCCAATAAAAACGGTCATATAAACATATGAACAGTTAAGACATTGTCCTCCATGGATATTGACACAACAGCGATGCGTTTCGGCTACTGGAGTGTAGCCTTTGTCAAGTGGCTTTACTATGTGAACTGAGTCCTCTTTATACCCATACATAAAAAAGTCCTCCAAACAAACAGGTGCAGGTTCTTGCTGAAATCCTCAGAGTTAACCCATGATCCACTGGCTCAAGACGTATCACAGCACATTATAGGTACATGGGTTCAGATACAATATAAAAACAAAAGATAGGCACATTATATAACAGTTCTCTCATATCAAAAGACACTGCTTGAAAGTTACATCATAATATTCATATAATAAAAGTTACATGAAAAATACATGAATATATAACAATCAGAGTGACGTGAACCATTACCAAAGAGAGTGTGTCACAATACAGATGCATTGTTATAATTGCCCTGTTCCTTAGAAATGATGGAATAACCTGTGTAGTAAATATTCCATACCCAACGATCAATGCACAAATACAATTGAATCCAGAGAAAGAAAAAAAAAAAAAAAACAAACAGAGAAAATTTTGATGGGTTTATAAACCTTTTCTATGTCCCCAGAGCTGAAGCTACTATTGTATAACAGTTCTCTCGTATCAACAGACACTGCTTGAATGCTACATTATAATATTCACATGATAAAAATTACAGAAAAAATATGTACAAATGTATAACAATCAGAGTGATGTGAACTATTACCAAAGAGAGTGAGTCACAATATAGATACATTATCCTAGTTGCCCTGTTCATAGATATGATAGAAAACCTATGTAGTAGATATTCCATACTCAACGGTCTATGCACCAGTACAAAAAAAAAAAAATATTTTTTTTTTTTCTTTCTCTGGATTCAATTGTATTTGTGCATTGATCGTTGGGTATGGAATCTTTACTACACATGTTATTCCATCATTTCTAAGGAACAGGGCAATTATAACAATGCATCTGTATTGTGACACACTCTCTTTGGTAATGGTTCACGTCACTCTGATTGTTATATATTCATGTATTTTTCATGTAACTTTTATTATATGAATATTATGATGTAACTTTCAAGCAGTGTCTTTTGATATGAGAGAACTGTTATATAATGTGCCTATCTTTTGTTTTTATATTGTATCTGAACCCATGTACCTATAATGTGCTGTGATACGTCTTGAGCCAGTGGATCCATCATGGGTTATCTCTGAGGATTTCAGCAAGAACCTGCACCTGTTTGTTTGGAGGACTTTTTTATGTATGGGTATAAAGAGGACTCAGTTCACATAGTAAAGCCACTTGACAAAGGCTACACTCCAGTAGCCGAAACGCGTCGCTGTTGTGTCAATATCCATGGAGGACAATGTCTTAACTGTTCATATGTTTATATGACCGTTTTTATTGGAAACCAAGCAGAATAAAGCACCTGGAAATTTACTGACGTATTTCTCCTTCTTGCGCTGGGCAGAACTCTTCCCTCTTCATTATACACAGGTAACAGCACCTGCAGCCCGTGCAGCAGAAGGAAATCAGAGCACATGGAGTCAGGGCCGGCTCCAGGTTTTTGTGGGCCCCGGGCGGAAGAGTCCCAGTGGGCCCCATCCACACACAGACACCGATACGAACACGTACATATACATATTTAAAGACAAACTCACAAAAATACATATAAACAGACAAATCTATACAGTCATATACACTTACAGACAGACACACACACACACAAGTCTGCTACATACAGACAGACAAACACACACAACTCTGCTACATACAGACAAACACACACAACTCAGCGACATACAGACAAACACACACAACTCAGCTACATACAGACAAACACACACAACTCTGCTACAAACAGACAAACACACACAACTCTGCTACATACAGACAAACACACACAACTCTGCTACATACAAACACACACAACTCAGCTACATACAGACAAACACACACAACTCTGCTACATACAAACACACACAACTCAGCTACATACAGACAAACACACACAACTCTGCTACAAACAGACAAACACACACAACTCTGCTACATACAGACAAACACACACAACTCTGCTACATACAAACACACACAACTCTGCTACATACAGACAAACACACACAACTCTGCTACGTACAGACAAACACACACACAACTCTGCTACATACAAACACACACACAACTCTGCTACATACAGACAAACACACACAACTCTGCTACATACAGACAAACACACACAACTCTGCTACATTCAGACAAACACACACAACTCTGCTACATACAAACACACACAACTCTGCTACATACAGACAAACACATACAACTCTGCTACATACAGACAAACACACACAACTCTGCTACATACAGACAAACACACACAACTCTGCTACATACAGACAAACACACACAACTCTGCTACATACAGACAAACACACACAACTCTGCTACATACAGACAAACACACACAACTCTGCTACATACAAACACACACAACTCTGCTACATACAGACAAACACATACAACTCTGCTACATACAGACAAACACACACAACTCAGCTACATACAGACAAACACACACAACTCAGCTACATACAGACAAACACACACAACTCTGCTACGTACAGACAAACACACACAACTCTGCTACATACAAACACACACACAACTCTGCTACATACAGACAAACACATACAACTCTGCTACATACAGACAAACACATACAACTCTGCTACATACAGACAAACACATACAACTCTACTACATACAGACAAACACATACAACTCTGCTACATACAGACAAACACACACAACTCTGCTACATACAAACACACACAACTCTGCTACATACAGACAAACACACACAACTCTGCTACGTACAGACAAACACACACAACTCTGCTACGTACAGACAAACACACACACAACTCTGCTACATACAAACACACACACAACTCTGCTACATACAGACAAACACATACAACTCTGCTACATACAGACAAACACACACAACTCTGCTACATACAAACACACACAACTCTGCTACATACATACAAACACACACAACTCTGCTACATACAGACAAACACATACAACTCTGCTACATACAGACAAACACATACAACTCTGGTACATTCAGACAAATGCACACAACTCTGCTGCTCTGTGGGGCCCACACCCGCGGCTCGGCGGCGACAGCACCCGCGGCAGCACCCGCGGCTCGGCGGGGCCCACACCCGCGGCTCGGCGGCGACAGCACCCGCGGCAGCACCCGCGGCTCGGCGGGGCCCACACCCGCGGCTCGGCGGCGACAGCACCCGCGGCTCGGCGGGGCCCACACCCGCGGCTCGGCGGCGACAGCACCCGAGGCTCGGCGGGGCCCACACCCGCGGCTCGGCGGCGACAGCACCCGAGGCTCGGCGGGGCCCACACCCGCGGCTCGGCGGCGACAGCACCCGCGGCTCGGCGGGGCCCACACCCGCGGCTCGGCGGCGACAGCACCCGAGGCTCAGCGGGGCCCACACCCGCGGCTCGGCGGGTACAGCACCCGCGGAATCGGCGGGGGGGATTGGCAGGGGCCAGGGCATACATCTGGGGGGTTAGAAGCAGCTCACCGGGGCCCATAATGGGGAGGCGGGGAGGGCACTTACCCGATTAGGTCACGGTGGAGAGGGGGCCCACACAGCGCCGGACAGAAGCTCGCCTCCTTCATCTGTGGGACTGAGAAGGCGGTAGCTCCGCCCACAGATGAAATTCAAACCAGGATGTCTGCGCGCCTTAAAGTGACGGCGCCGCAGATTGCTGCCGAGGACTGCGGTCCCCGGAACTCGGCCAGGGACCGCAGAACTGTAAAGGCGAGTGGGCCCCGGCCAAGGGACAGGAGAACTGACGAGGCCGAGTGGGCCCCCCCGGCTCTCCAGGGCCCCGGCATTTGCCCGGGTTTGCCGGGTGCTGACGCCGGCCCTGCATGGAGTGGGTGAGCTGAAAGTTTCTCTTTTTGTCTCCTCTGTGTTCAAGGGCCATTGTTTAATATGATCTTAAAGGAACATACCACAATCTTTTGAAGAAGGCTTGTACCCACTTTTTCCAGTTTCTCTAAGATTTGTGATATTTCTTTTAGTATTAAAAGGGGATTTCCAGTTTCAGAAAACCCCTTGTTTTTTTCAATTAAAAAAAAAAAGTTCTTTACTCACCGTCCCCCACTCCAGCGCATGCTGCTCCCAGTGTTTTTTGTATTGTCTGCAGCGTTAATATCAAGTCCACAGCTCTGCAGCCAATCAATGAGCTTAGCAGTTCCAGCAATCTACTTGGGTGGAGCCGCTGAGCACGCTGATTGGCTGCAGTGCTGTTAATGTGACTTCAGCTCTGCAGACAATAAGACACTGGGAGTGTGCCGCATCCGTGCCAGCAGCCGCCGCTGCTCGGATCTGGACCTTCAGGGGTGGTGGCTTGAGGGTCTCTGGACCCGGGGGTCTCGCGGACATGCCGAATAAAATGGGGGACGTAGATGTACGGGCTAGGCCGTAATAGGTTGGTGATGCCACCCACGGTGTGTGGTGAGGTGGGACACCAACGCTGCTGTTACGGGACACCCGGGGGAGATGTTGTGCAGCAATATGTTAACCCCTCCGTGGGCAGGTATGGTGGCCCCGGGACCCGATGGCTCTGGTGTAGGGGGAATGACGACCGCAGGGTGCTGGTGTACTCACTTTCAGTAAAACACACGAGTCTCTGGTAAACCAAGATGGTGGTGGCCGATGCCGCGGCCGGTTACGTTCGGGATCTCCCACCCGGCTGGTGGTCTCTATCCTTTTCCTGCACTGTTTGAGTAGAAAAGACTTCCCAGTATGAAACGTAGGAGTCCGCTCCCGGCTGGATGTGACCTAAGGAGCCGTGCCCGCAGACGCTGGGCTGTGGGATCTATGGGCCCTGGCGGTGACCTCTTATCCCTAATCGGTGAGCTGTTGTCTTCTATGAGGGACTTTGGGTGGGACAGGACCTCTAGTCCTGGCCTCAATCGGTTAATTAACCAGTTCCACTTGTTTCTGGCTCCTGGCTTCAGGGTCAGAGTACCCCCCTTTGTGCACGGTTTCCGGTCGGGAGCCCAGTGTCGGTACCGGCGGGCTACAACCATGTCCCAATCCAACTCGGTTCTGCCAAGCCGTCTTCCCGTCTCCTGCTGATGGAGACCAACGTCTGCCTCCTAGCCAGTGGCACCAGAGCTCTTACCCTGGTAACTGTCAGTTTGCTTCAGGCCTGACACACAGGCCTGATCTCCACTCTCCACTGAACTCTCAACATAACTGCTCAACTTTCCCGCCCCCGGGCAGTCTAAACCCCTGGGTGGGCATGCAACAACCGCTTGGCCACACCCACTGGTGTGTCTAACTGTCCCTAAGGGGGGTGACTAGGGTTTAATGGTTGGCTGTGTGTTTCCTAGTGAGGGATGGGTGTTATGCGGGGGCCTGTCTGTGACTACCTGGTTTTGCCAGGGCGTCACAGAAGCAGTGGTGTAGACTCAGCACTGGACCTGGGGAAGGTGAGTACAGCCCGGTTTGAGCAGAAAAAAAATGTAAAACACCATTAATCATTGCTTTTAAGCTTAAAGGTCAGGAATAGTTTCTAGAGAAATTCCTCGGCCGCTTAGGTAATCTCTGGGTAAAGTCCTGAGAGTGACTCATGTGGTTCGGCAGGGACAGTGTTTCTAGACAACAAAGTATAAAAGCTGGTTGAACAATCTGATCTTAGCCATATAATGTGTGCTGTTTCTATTTGTTTTAGTTAACACTGTTATTTAATGTTTTTCATGCTTGTCTCTGCTGCCATCTACTGGTCAGACCTTTCGGCTCCTCTGTTTCTTTTGTCCAGCCCATGGGAGTGTCTGATGACGCTCTTGCATCACATCCTGGTGTGTGCATTCCAAACCAGAGTTTGTGAGAACAACATCCCTTATTGGAGCTACTAGGAGCAAAGTCTTCTGACCACGTAGTAGCTTCAGAGGCAAGCATCGCTGGAGAATTACAATGCCAAGTACTTGGAGTACTCTGCATGTCCTAACCTTTGGAGAAAATAAACCATCATTGTTTCATCTCAGCATGTGCATGTTTTCACTCTGGAGCGCTCTGGTCCTGTCTGCCCCACCTATAGGAAAAACGAAGGTAAGATTCTCACAACCTCTCACAACTACGCACCTTCCATCGCCTTTAAGTGGGGACAGAACAGTCAGAAGACTGCTTAAGAGCTCAATACCCCGGCTACAGATCCCTAAGAACCCTGTAACTTCCCCTGTAATCTTCCTAGCAACAAGCCTTGTGCACTAGTCTGCCTGCACAGTGCATGCCTGGACAAGCCTAAGGGGAAGCTCTCCCATCTGCCACGTCCTGTGTCACCTCTGCTTGCATTGTAAAGGGACAGTTTATGCACCTGCTGTTTCTCTCTTGCTATACGCCTTCTATGGACTTTCAGTACATTATACCTCATTACTGCACATCGCTGCACTGCGAACCCCAAGTTTTGCTAAAGACACCTTGGGAATCTCATCAGGGAGTCCTTGCAGAGCTGCACAACGATTTTTGGACCCCTATTCAAAAGTCAAGTTTCTTAAAGAGACAGTACACCTTAAATCAAAATGGCCGAAAAAGACCTTGGACAGTTCCCCATTGCTGAAACAGAGCAAATACAATCTGATACTGTCCATTATGAAGCCCAGGAGGCAGAGCCCACACTTTCAGCAGACCAAGTTGTCCGACCGAAGCGCTCTTCCAAACCCACGATAAAGGCCACTGAAAACCATCACACTATGAAAGATGAGCTATGTGAACACCTGGAGGGACAGTGGGAACGAGTCACCTATTACATGTCAAGACTTGAATCCTCATCAGGTGATGCCACATGCTTACAAGCCGCTCTGGAACGGCTGAACACAGCTCATGAAAGATACAAGAGACTGTCAACAAGGTACATTACCTTTGTAAAAGACTCTAAAATTGATGAAGCTCTTTCAGACCTAAGCAAGGCAGAAGAGGTAGACAAGGAAAGAGATGCCAAGGTGCAAGATGCCATAGACAAGGCCGAACACCGTATCTCTCACCAGCAAGAAACCAGATCACACCGATCAACCTCATCTAGACGTTCCTCTCGGTCATCCGGGTCATCATCCTCAAGAAGCTCAGCCCTGAGCGACAGGATACTAGAGGCCCGCATAAGAGCAGAGGAATCCAAGGTGAGACGTTCCTTCACAGAAAGAGAAGTAGAGGAAGAAGCCAAAAGGACAGAAGCAGAAGCCCTTGCAAAAGCAGAAGCCGCTAAAGCAGAAGCCAAAAGGGCAGAAGCATAAGCCCTTGCAAAAGCAGAAGCCGCTAAAGCAGAAGCCCTTGCAAAAGTAGAAGCTGCTAAAGCGGAAGCCAAAAGGGCAGAAGCGGAGGCTCGGATAAAGATTCTTCAGTCACAGATGGATGAGGAAGTAGCGCTAGCTAAAGTGAGACTACTTGAGCAAGCATTGAGCCAAGGTCCTAATCCAGCTTACTCGCCACCACTGGAAGCAGACAATCCAGTTGATCGCACAAGAGACTATGTACTGAATCAGTTACCTGTAGCAACCCCGGTTTGCAGTACCGTCCAATCCGACAACACCGAAACCTCCAACTTACCTCTACCAGTGCCAGTGCCACCTAAAGCACCCGAGCAAATTAATAAGTCACCAAGAGGTGCCCTCTCAAACACAGTCACCACGGCAAGATGGCAACTAAGTGTTTCCTGACCCACTTCCACAGCTCAAGCAGCGGTCATCAGAATCTACAGAGGCTAAACCACAGCTCAACCCTGCAGCAACGTCATTTTACCCGGGAACATCTCATCCATTCACGCCAGGCAGCCCATACGCCCCAGGGGTATCACGAGTCGTCGTGGCAACAAGTGGTGAGAAATCAGATATGTCTGAGTTTGCCAGGTTCATGGTGAGCAGAGAGCTAATCAACACTAGTCTCATGAAATTCGATGATCGTGCAGAGAGCTACAGGGCCTGGAAAGCAACTTTCAAGGCAGCCATCGCCAATCTCAACTTCACTGCAAAACAGGAGCTCGACCTCCTGATCAAGTGGTTGGGCCCAGGCTCTACAAACTGTATCAAGAGCCTCAGAACCGTCTATGTGAGACAAGCAGAAGCAGGTCTCGCTGCTGCATGGCAGAGACTGGAACGCACCTTTGGCAGCGCAGAAGCATTAGAGAAAGCCCTATTCAAGAGACTGCAGGACATCCCAAAGATCAACCTTAAAGAAGTCCACAAGCTTCAAGACCTAAGTGATCTGCTCATGGAGCTGGAGACCCTCGTCTGTCTGGGCTTTGCTACCTGGATACAGCCCATGGAGTGAACCCAATCGTGGTGAAGCTGCCATACAGTCTGCATGAGAAATGGGCAACGTCAGTCTCAAGGTACAAAAGAATGCATGACGTCACCTTTCCCCCATTTATTCAGTTCTGCAAGTTCATCGACGAGCAGGCCCAGATGAGGAACGACCCCAGCCTCGACTTCCTAGAGTTCAACACTTCGGCAGCCGCAACATCATCATCAAGGTATGAAGGTGCTATACACAAACGCAGAGACATTAAGAACACTGTGAGTGTCAGGAAGACTGAGCTACCACCACCTGCAGCACGCACAGATAAACAGAACACCATCTCATCACGAGATAAGTCTTTCAATCAAGAATGTCCCATCCATAAAAAACCGCATTCACTGAACAAGTGCAGAGGGTTTAGATCTAAAACCCTACAGGAGCGCAAGAAAGTCCTCACAGAGCTTGGGATCTGTTTCAAATGCTGCGCATCACTTGAGCACATGGCCAAGGACTGTAAATCCATCGTCAAGTGTGGCGCCCCTGACCTGGTCAGGCACCACAGAGTATTGCACCCATGCGGGAGCAATGCTTCCAGGTAATCTCCAAAGGCCAGGATGAGGTGCACACACAAACATATAGTGACCAGGCCTCCCACATTACCAGAGGGGACCCTTGGGTAGCCAGAAGGGGTTAACTTTCAATTCCCAGCTGGGGGTGTGTTCAGGGGCTGGTTGCTAGGAAGCAGGGCAGAGAGAGAGAGGAAGAGGAGAGTCTGGAGGAAGAAGTTGAAGTGTGTGGAAGGGAGCAGAGGAGCTCTCGTGTCAGACAGGTCCTGAGGAGTGCAGTAGCTGAAAGCGGGGGAGAAAGGAGTACCGTGGGTCGGCCTGAAAATCATCCAGAGAGAAGGGTGGCTGAGTACGGAGATCCCGGTATCCGAGCACACAAGGGGAACTAGGTCCCCAGTACAGGCAGCAGATCATCCAGAGCTGCTTAACCTACAGGTGGGGGGGGGGTACTTCATGCCCTCACCACGACTACACAGAGCTTGAGCCAAGCAGCAATCACCAGGCCCATAAGGGGACAGGGCCAGAAGCCATCCCACCAAGGCCACGCTGCCGGCAGACGAGCCAGAGAGAGGGGAGCAGGGTGGTAACAGCTTCCCTGGAGGGGTCCTACCACGCTTCAAGCAAAGGATCCTCCTAAAACAGAAAGAGTGCAAGGAAGGCGAGTGGACAGCTACCCTCAGAACGGCCTCCTGGAATTCCTGGTTCAACCTGGTTATCACAGTGTCGCCCGGGCATCTCACCGTGACCTCCAAACAGTGAGTAAACACGTTGAAAGACTTCTTGGACTGTGTTTGAGTCATTCTGCGACCTGTGGTCCCACACACATACACCGGGGCCTGGGGCTTGCCTCACTCTCAGGGGGCTAATATACTGACTGCACCCACCATCAGCCCCAGGCATCCCTTAATCTGCAGTGGCGGTCCCCGCTGACCGCAATACTGAGAGTGGCGTCACGACAATCCTAAAAGAAGGTTCCCTACCTGTGACCAGACTGTTCCATCCACGTGGAGTCCCTGAAGGTACTGCACCGACACATACTAGCGGGGCTTCACAACTTCTGGCGTCACGAACAGGATAAGGACTAGACCTGTTCAGACAGATGACCGTGCGCCTCAGAGGTCCGACCGCAAAAATTGAACCGCTGCCATATTGCCATCTTCAGAAGCGCGTGCTGCAGCCCGCGCGAGGGAGAAGAGCACCGCCCACGAAGAGGTGTGGCCGCCCCAGAATCCCCACAATTCAGAGAGCATACTGACCCAGGAAGTGGAAAGGGAGCGCGCAGATTTTTGAAGAAAAATGGACGCTGCAGGAGGTAATGCCCCTGGTCAGGGCGACGCAGCCCAAGCGATGCCAGCCCCCGTCGCGCTGGACGCAGCAGCGCCTGGTGCCGGTGCCGCGGTCGCAGCTGCGCCGGCCGAAATCTCCCCCATAATGCCAGTTTCCTTACTGTATGTCCCAGGAGCGCAATGGCTGCCCCAATACGCCGGTAAAATAGACACGCTGACCGGGTTTAAGAAGAAGATCAACACCCTGCTAGACATGCACGCGATGACTGGTAAGCAGAGGGCCGCTGTGGTGCTGGGACAATTGACTGGAGCAGCAGAATTGGAAGCTGAGTCCTGGACCAATGATGACCGGGGCTCTGTTGAGACCATCTTTGCCAAACTAGCAGCTGCTTTTGAACACCGCACAGAGGGAGAGCTGAGGACGGACTTCTATAACTGCCGTCAGAAGCCCCAAGATAGTATAAGAGACTATGCCCTCAGGCTGCAGGCTGCACTACGGGCTCTCAAGCTGGTGGACCCTGTCAGTGATCAGGAAGGAAACCGGATGATGAAGGAACAATTCTTGCGGGGCCTGCGCTCTCCTGAGGATGGGAAGCAGATGAAGCTGTGGTCCCTGGAACACCCTGACGTGGACTTTGCCATTCTGAAAGACAGGGCAGTGAAAGCACTCCAACCTCCTGTGGACACAGACCCCATCGCACCCGCATGGCCTGCCAGTTCCACGGCTGCAGGAGCGGAATCCTCCTCGCAGTCCCTGGTAACTGCAAAAGGACTCAACGCGCCAGCAGAGACTATAAATACACTATCCTCCCAGGTGCAACAGCTCACTAAGGATGTCGCACAAATCCTGAAAGCAATGCAGTTGCCCTCAGAAACCAAAGTCCCTCATCGGATCCTGCTAGCTGACAGCCCAGAGGACGTCCCTTGGATGCGGAGGAGAAGAGGTCCTACAACCCGAGGCAGGAGCAGTGATCGCTATGACTCATCTGGACAACCCATCTGTCGTCGTTGCCAGGAGGCAGGTCACTATGCAAGGGCTTGCCCTTTAAACGAGCCAAACCTGGGGCCGAGGGCCAGTCCTCAGGATTAAGAAGATCAGGCCCAGGTCGCTGCCGTGGTCAGTACGTGGGTGGACGTCCTGTCCTGTCCATCGCCCTGGATGGGATCCCTACCCCGGCATTATTGGACACCGGCTCTCAGGTAACCACGATCCCGTATGTCCTTTATCGTAGGTTTTGGTCGGACGACGAACTCCGACCCCCGGACCCCTCCATCACCATCTATGCTGCCAACGGACAACCTATAGGCCAGATTGGGGTCAAAGAGGTAACCATAAAGGTGGGAAGGCAGGAAATGAAGGGACAAGGACTGATTGTTGTGGACACTGATATTAGAGAAAGGAACCCGCAAATGATTTTAGGCACTAATGTCATAGAAAATTGCCTAGGGGAAGTGTTGTTGTTGCTTCACCAGATTGTTGAAGGTGCTGAGGGCAGGTCGCAAAGAGCCTTGCAAAAGGAGATCCGAATCATTCTGAGGAAGCAACAGGTAAAACAGACTGGCGGTGAGATTGGTAGTGTACGGGTGATGGATGCTAACCCCATTGTGATACCCCCACGGAGTGAAATGATGATGTGGTGTAGAGCAGCGGTAGGTCTCAGAGGACAAGATTACCAGGCTGTACTAGAGCCCACTCATTCAGACCACTGGCCCACGATTCTGACAGCCAGGGGGGTAGTTGATGTACACAAGGGACGAGTGCCTGTACGAGTGTTGAACTGTGGGGAGGAGGAAGCCAGACTACCAAGGTACGCTACCATAGCCAAACTGTTTACATGCTCAGATGACGCCATAACACCTGTAGGTCCCCTGACACAAGCTGACTCAAAAGAGGATGAGACCTCCCAAAAGCAGTTAGAGGACTGGTGCCAGAAACTACACGTGGGGACTGACTCTACACCCGTCTACCAGAAACATGGGGTTTACAGGGTCGTGCAGGAATACGAGCAGGTCTTTAGTAAGAACCCACTAGACTTTGGTAGGATCAAAGGGGTGCAACATCACATACCCACAGGCAGTCATCCTCCCATTAAGGAAAGACATAGGCCTATTCCACCAGCCCATTACCAGCGCACAAAGGACATGCTGAAGGACATGAAGGAGGCAGGAGTCATAAGGGACAGTTGCAGCCCCTGGGCGGCTCCCCTGGTCCTGGTAAGAAAGAAGGATGGCACGATGAGGATGTGTGTGGATTACAGACGGATAAATCAGATAACACACAAGGATGCCTACCCTTTGCCAAGGATAGAGGAATCCCTCGCTGCCTTGAAAACCTCTAACTACTTTTCTACCCTAGATCTTACTAGTGGCTACTGGCAAGTATCTGTAGCAGAAGAAGATCGGGAGAAGACGGCCTTCACCACCCCAATGGGCCTCTGTGAGTTCAACAGCATGCCATTTGGACTCTGCAATGCCCCCGGGACCTTCCAGAGGCTTATGGAATGCTGCCTAGGGCACCTCAACTTTGAAACCGTCCTGCTCTACCTGGATGATGTCATCGTGTACTCCAACTAAGTGTTTCCTGACCCACTTCCACAGCTCAAGCAGCGGTCATCAGAATCTACAGAGGCTAAACCACAGCTCAACCCTGCAGCAACGTCATTTTACCCGGGAACATCTCATCCATTCACGCCAGGCAGCCCATACGCCCCAGGGGTATCACGAGTCGTCGTGGCAACAAGTGGTGAGAAATCAGATATGTCTGAGTTTGCCAGGTTCATGGTGAGCAGAGAGCTAATCAACACTAGTCTCATGAAATTCGATGATCGTGCAGAGAGCTACAGGGCCTGGAAAGCAACTTTCAAGGCAGCCATCGCCAATCTCAACTTCACTGCAGAACAGGAGCTCGACCTCCTGATCAAGTGGTTGGGCCCAGGCTCTACAAACTGTATCAAGAGCCTCAGAACCGTCTATGTGAGACAAGCAGAAGCAGGTCTCGCTGCTGCATGGCAGAGACTGGAACGCACCTTTGGCAGCGCAGAAGCATTAGAGAAAGCCCTATTCAAGAGACTGCAGGACATCCCAAAGATCAACCTTAAAGAAGTCCACAAGCTTCAAGACCTAAGTGATCTGCTCATGGAGCTGGAGACCCTCGTCTGTCTGGGCTTTGCTACCTGGATACAGCCCATGGAGTGAACCCAATCGTGGTGAAGCTGCCATACAGTCTGCATGAGAAATGGGCAACGTCAGTCTCAAGGTACAAAAGAATGCATGACGTCACCTTTCCCCCATTTATTCAGTTCTGCAAGTTCATCGACGAGCAGGCCCAGATGAGGAACGACCCCAGCCTCGACTTCCTAGAGTTCAACACTTCGGCAGCCGCAACATCATCATCAAGGTATGAAGGTGCTATACACAAACGCAGAGACATTAAGAACACTGTGAGTGTCAGGAAGACTGAGCTACCACCACCTGCAGCACGCACAGATAAACAGAACACCATCTCATCACGAGATAAGTCTTTCAATCAAGAATGTCCCATCCATAAAAAACCGCATTCACTGAACAAGTGCAGAGGGTTTAGATCCAAAACCCTACAGGAGCGCAAGAAAGTCCTCACAGAGCTTGGGATCTGTTTCAAATGCTGCGCATCACTTGAGCACATGGCCAAGGACTGTAAATCCATCGTCAAGTGTGGCGCCCCTGACCTGGTCAGGCACCACAGAGTATTGCACCCATGCGGGAGCAATGCTTCCAGGTAATCTCCAAAGGCCAGGATGAGGTGCACACACAAACATATAGTGACCAGGCCTCCCACATTACCAGAGGGGACCCTTGGGTAGCCAGAAGGGGTTAACTTTCAATTCCCAGCTGGGGGTGTGTTCAGGGGCTGGTTGCTAGGAAGCAGGGCAGAGAGAGAGAGGAAGAGGAGAGTCTGGAGGAAGAAGTTGAAGTGTGTGGAAGGGAGCAGAGGAGCTCTCGTGTCAGACAGGTCCTGAGGAGTGCAGTAGCTGAAAGCGGGGGAGAAAGGAGTACCGTGGGTCGGCCTGAAAATCATCCAGAGAGAAGGGTGGCTGAGTACGGAGATCCCGGTATCCGAGCACACAAGGGGAACTAGGTCCCCAGTACAGGCAGCAGATCATCCAGAGCTGCTTAACCTACAGGTGGGGGGGGGTACTTCATGCCCTCACCACGACTACACAGAGCTTGAGCCAAGCAGCAATCACCAGGCCCATAAGGGGACAGGGCCAGAAGCCATCCCACCAAGGCCACGCTGCCGGCAGACGAGCCAGAGAGAGGGGAGCAGGGTGGTAACAGCTTCCCTGGAGGGGTCCTACCACGCTTCAAGCAAAGGATCCTCCTAAAACAGAAAGAGTGCAAGGAAGGCGAGTGGACAGCTACCCTCAGAACGGCCTCCTGGAATTCCTGGTTCAACCTGGTTATCACAGTGTCGCCCGGGCATCTCACCGTGACCTCCAAACAGTGAGTAAACACGTTGAAAGACTTCTTGGACTGTGTTTGAGTCATTCTGCGACCTGTGGTCCCACACACATACACCGGGGCCTGGGGCTTGCCTCACTCTCAGGGGGCTAATATACTGACTGCACCCACCATCAGCCCCAGGCATCCCTTAATCTGCAGTGGCGGTCCCCGCTGACCGCAATACTGAGAGTGGCGTCACGACAATCCTAAAAGAAGGTTCCCTACCTGTGACCAGACTGTTCCATCCACGTGGAGTCCCTGAAGGTACTGCACCGACACATACTAGCGGGGCTTCACAACTTCTGGCGTCACGAACAGGATAAGGACTAGACCTGTTCAGACAGGTGACCGTGCGCCTCAGAGGTCCGACCGCAAAAATTGAACCGCCGCCATATTGCCATCTTCAGAAGCGCGTGCTGCAGCCCGCGCGAGGGAGAAGAGCACCGCCCACGAAGAGGTGTGGCCGCCCCAGAATCCCCACAATTCAGAGAGCGTACTGACCCAGGAAGTGGAAAGGGAGCGCGCAGATTTTTGAAGAAAAATGGACGCTGCAGGAGGTAATGCCCCTGGTCAGGGCGACGCAGCCCAAGCGATGCCAGCCCCCGTCGCGCTGGACGCAGCAGCGCCTGGTGCCGGTGCCGCGGTCGCAGCTGCGCCGGCCGAAATCTCCCCCATAATGCCAGTTTCCTTACTGTATGTCCCAGGAGCGCAATGGCTGCCCCAATACGCCGGTAAAATAGACACGCTGACCGGGTTTAAGAAGAAGATCAACACCCTGCTAGACATGCACGCGATGACTGGTAAGCAGAGGGCCGCTGTGGTGCTGGGACAATTGACTGGAGCAGCAGAATTGGAAGCTGAGTCCTGGACCAATGATGACCGGGGCTCTGTTGAGACCATCTTTGCCAAACTAGCAGCTGCTTTTGAACACCGCACAGAGGGAGAGCTGAGGACGGACTTCTATAACTGCCGTCAGAAGCCCCAAGATAGTATAAGAGACTATGCCCTCAGGCTGCAGGCTGCACTACGGGCTCTCAAGCTGGTGGACCCTGTCAGTGATCAGGAAGGAAACCGGATGATGAAGGAACAATTCTTGCGGGGCCTGCGCTCTCCTGAGGATGGGAAGCAGATGAAGCTGTGGTCCCTGGAACACCCTGACGTGGACTTTGCCATTCTGAAAGACAGGGCAGTGAAAGCACTCCAACCTCCTGTGGACACAGACCCCATCGCACCCGCATGGCCTGCCAGTTCCACGGCTGCAGGAGCGGAATCCTCCTCGCAGTCCCTGGTAACTGCAAAAGGACTCAACGCGCCAGCAGAGACTATAAATACACTATCCTCCCAGGTGCAACAGCTCACTAAGGATGTCGCACAAATCCTGAAAGCAATGCAGTTGCCCTCAGAAACCAAAGTCCCTCATCGGATCCTGCTAGCTGACAGCCCAGAGGACGTCCCTTGGATGCGGAGGAGAAGAGGTCCTACAACCCGAGGCAGGAGCAGTGATCGCTATGACTCATCTGGACAACCCATCTGTCGTCGTTGCCAGGAGGCAGGTCACTATGCAAGGGCTTGCCCTTTAAACGAGCCAAACCTGGGGCCGAGGGCCAGTCCTCAGGATTAAGAAGATCAGGCCCAGGTCGCTGCCGTGGTCAGTACGTGGGTGGACGTCCTGTCCTGTCCATCGCCCTGGATGGGATCCCTACCCCGGCATTATTGGACACCGGCTCTCAGGTAACCACGATCCCGTATGTCCTTTATCGTAGGTTTTGGTCGGACGACGAACTCCGACCCCCGGACCCCTCCATCACCATCTATGCTGCCAACGGACAACCTATAGGCCAGATTGGGGTCAAAGAGGTAACCATAAAGGTGGGAAGGCAGGAAATGAAGGGACAAGGACTGATTGTTGTGGACACTGATATTAGAGAAAGGAACCCGCAAATGATTTTAGGCACTAATGTCATAGAAAATTGCCTAGGGGAAGTGTTGTTGTTGCTTCACCAGATTGTTGAAGGTGCTGAGGGCAGGTCGCAAAGAGCCTTGCAAAAGGAGATCCGAATCATTCTGAGGAAGCAACAGGTAAAACAGACTGGCGGTGAGATTGGTAGTGTACGGGTGATGGATGCTAACCCCATTGTGATACCCCCACGGAGTGAAATGATGATGTGGTGTAGAGCAGCGGTAGGTCTCAGAGGACAAGATTACCAGGCTGTACTAGAGCCCACTCATTCAGACCACTGGCCCACGATTCTGACAGCCAGGGGGGTAGTTGATGTACACAAGGGACGAGTGCCTGTACGAGTGTTGAACTGTGGGGAGGAGGAAGCCAGACTACCAAGGTACGCTACCATAGCCAAACTGTTTACATGCTCAGATGACGCCATAACACCTGTAGGTCCCCTGACACAAGCTGACTCAAAAGAGGATGAGACCTCCCAAAAGCAGTTAGAGGACTGGTGCCAGAAACTACACGTGGGGACTGACTCTACACCCGTCTACCAGAAACATGGGGTTTACAGGGTCGTGCAGGAATACGAGCAGGTCTTTAGTAAGAACCCACTAGACTTTGGTAGGATCAAAGGGGTGCAACATCACATACCCACAGGCAGTCATCCTCCCATTAAGGAAAGACATAGGCCTATTCCACCAGCCCATTACCAGCGCACAAAGGACATGCTGAAGGACATGAAGGAGGCAGGAGTCATAAGGGACAGTTGCAGCCCCTGGGCGGCTCCCCTGGTCCTGGTAAGAAAGAAGGATGGCACGATGAGGATGTGTGTGGATTACAGACGGATAAATCAGATAACACACAAGGATGCCTACCCTTTGCCAAGGATAGAGGAATCCCTCGCTGCCTTGAAAACCTCTAACTACTTTTCTACCCTAGATCTTACTAGTGGCTACTGGCAAGTATCTGTAGCAGAAGAAGATCGGGAGAAGACGGCCTTCACCACCCCAATGGGCCTCTGTGAGTTCAAAAGCATGCCATTTGGACTCTGCAATGCCCCCGGGACCTTCCAGAGGCTTATGGAATGCTGCCTAGGGCACCTCAACTTTGAAACCGTCCTGCTCTACCTGGATGATGTCATCGTGTACTCCAACTAAGTGTTTCCTGACCCACTTCCACAGCTCAAGCAGCGGTCATCAGAATCTACAGAGGCTAAACCACAGCTCAACCCTGCAGCAACGTCATTTTACCCGGGAACATCTCATCCATTCACGCCAGGCAGCCCATACGCCCCAGGGGTATCACGAGTCGTCGTGGCAACAAGTGGTGAGAAATCAGATATGTCTGAGTTTGCCAGGTTCATGGTGAGCAGAGAGCTAATCAACACTAGTCTCATGAAATTCGATGATCGTGCAGAGAGCTACAGGGCCTGGAAAGCAACTTTCAAGGCAGCCATCGCCAATCTCAACTTCACTGCAGAACAGGAGCTCGACCTCCTGATCAAGTGGTTGGGCCCAGGCTCTACAAACTGTATCAAGAGCCTCAGAACCGTCTATGTGAGACAAGCAGAAGCAGGTCTCGCTGCTGCATGGCAGAGACTGGAACGCACCTTTGGCAGCGCAGAAGCATTAGAGAAAGCCCTATTCAAGAGACTGCAGGACATCCCAAAGATCAACCTTAAAGAAGTCCACAAGCTTCAAGACCTAAGTGATCTGCTCATGGAGCTGGAGACCCTCGTCTGTCTGGGCTTTGCTACCTGGATACAGCCCATGGAGTGAACCCAATCGTGGTGAAGCTGCCATACAGTCTGCATGAGAAATGGGCAACGTCAGTCTCAAGGTACAAAAGAATGCATGACGTCACCTTTCCCCCATTTATTCAGTTCTGCAAGTTCATCGACGAGCAGGCCCAGATGAGGAACGACCCCAGCCTCGACTTCCTAGAGTTCAACACTTCGGCAGCCGCAACATCATCATCAAGGTATGAAGGTGCTATACACAAACGCAGAGACATTAAGAACACTGTGAGTGTCAGGAAGACTGAGCTACCACCACCTGCAGCACGCACAGATAAACAGAACACCATCTCATCACGAGATAAGTCTTTCAATCAAGAATGTCCCATCCATAAAAAACCGCATTCACTGAACAAGTGCAGAGGGTTTAGATCCAAAACCCTACAGGAGCGCAAGAAAGTCCTCACAGAGCTTGGGATCTGTTTCAAATGCTGCGCATCACTTGAGCACATGGCCAAGGACTGTAAATCCATCGTCAAGTGTGGCGCCCCTGACCTGGTCAGGCACCACAGAGTATTGCACCCATGCGGGAGCAATGCTTCCAGGTAATCTCCAAAGGCCAGGATGAGGTGCACACACAAATATATAGTGACCAGGCCTCCCACATTACCAGAGGGGACCCTTGGGTAGCCAGAAGGGGTTAACTTTCAATTCCCAGCTGGGGGTGTGTTCAGGGGCTGGTTGCTAGGAAGCAGGGCAGAGAGAGAGAGGAAGAGGAGAGTCTGGAGGAAGAAGTTGAAGTGTGTGGAAGGGAGCAGAGGAGCTCTCGTGTCAGACAGGTCCTGAGGAGTGCAGTAGCTGAAAGCGGGGGAGAAAGGAGTACCGTGGGTCGGCCTGAAAATCATCCAGAGAGAAGGGTGGCTGAGTACGGAGATCCCGGTATCCGAGCACACAAGGGGAACTAGGTCCCCAGTACAGGCAGCAGATCATCCAGAGCTGCTTAACCTACAGGTGGGGGGGGGTACTTCATGCCCTCACCACGACTACACAGAGCTTGAGCCAAGCAGCAATCACCAGGCCCATAAGGGGACAGGGCCAGAAGCCATCCCACCAAGGCCACGCTGCCGGCAGACGAGCCAGAGAGAGGGGAGCAGGGTGGTAACAGCTTCCCTGGAGGGGTCCTACCACGCTTCAAGCAAAGGATCCTCCTAAAACAGAAAGAGTGCAAGGAAGGCGAGTGGACAGCTACCCTCAGAACGGCCTCCTGGAATTCCTGGTTCAACCTGGTTATCACAGTGTCGCCCGGGCATCTCACCGTGACCTCCAAACAGTGAGTAAACACGTTGAAAGACTTCTTGGACTGTGTTTGAGTCATTCTGCGACCTGTGGTCCCACACACATACACCGGGGCCTGGGGCTTGCCTCACTCTCAGGGGGCTAATATACTGACTGCACCCACCATCAGCCCCAGGCATCCCTTAATCTGCAGTGGCGGTCCCCGCTGACCGCAATACTGAGAGTGGCGTCACGACAATCCTAAAAGAAGGTTCCCTACCTGTGACCAGACTGTTCCATCCACGTGGAGTCCCTGAAGGTACTGCACCGACACATACTAGCGGGGCTTCACACAAGTGTGAGGAGTGTCATAGTGAAAAGCACGTTTCAGCCATGCACCCAACCCAGCTAGCTAGAGACACACCGGCTGCAGTCACCACCACTCCCACTCCAAGTCATGGCGGGGAGCCCAAGAATCAGACTGACACCATCACAGCCGTCTCTTGCTCATGCTCAGAGGTATGTGGAGAGGGCCAAACACAGCAATGTTGTGCCCGAATATGCCTCATCAAGGTTTATCCCGAGGGACATCCAGAAAAGGCAATGAAGGTGTATGCCATCATAGACGACCAAAGCAACCGGTCCCTAGCAGGAACCAAATTCTTTGAAGCCTTCGGAATTAATGGACCATCAGAACCCTACACCTTGAACACCTACTCGGGTCGCAAAGAGACTAGCGGCAGAAGAGCCCAGGGATTCATTGCTTCTCCTATCAATGGGAAGACTGAAATACCTCTACCAACGCTCGTTGAATGTGACCAAATACCCAGCCACAGGAATGAAATTCCTACCCCAGAAGCTGCATTTCATCAACCACACCTAAGACACCTCGCTAGTGTTATCCCACCTCTGGACAATAACGCAGAGATTCTACTCCTGCTCGGCAGAGACAATCTAAGGGTACACAAGGTGCGACAGCAGTGTAATGGGCCTGACTATGCACCATACGCCCAGAGACTGGACTTGGGATGGGTAGTCATAGGAAATGTGCGCGTTGATCGATCACAAATTGATTCCTTCAAGACTTATGTGCATGGAGATGGGCGCACAACCTGCTTAAAGCCATGTCCTCATCACTATGGAGTGAAAGAGAAGTCTCCAGACACAATACAGCTACCTGACATCGCTTCTTCTCTGCATATCGACAACTTGGGAAGATCAGTCTTTCACACAACCAAGGACGACGATAAAGTAGCCTTGTCAGTAGAGGACAGAGAATTCATTGGAATAATGGACTGTGAGTTTTCTAAAGACAAAACCAACCATTGGGTCTCTCCATTACCCTTCCGATCTACCAGGGTAAGACTCCCAAACAACCGAGCTCAAGCTCAGACCAGATTTAACTCTCTTCAGCGTTCCATGAACAGCAAGCCTGAAATGAGAGAACACAGCGTCGCCTTTATGGACAAGGAAGTCTGCAACAACCTAGCAGAACCTATACCAGCCGAACTGAATCCAGCAGATCACGCAACTAGACCTACGTCTATAAGTTCTTTTGCTAACTCTTCCTGGCTTACAGGTCCAGAGTTCCTGCTGAGACAGTCAGAAGAAGGTGTCCAGGAAGCCTTCAGCATCCTAGATCCAGACAACGATCCAGATGTCCGAACTGAAGTCAATACCCTGGCCACCAGTGCAGAAAAAACTTCTAACCTCGGTTGCCAACGTTTTGAACGTTTCTCCAGATGGATGAGGCTCATCAGGACTGTCGCTAGGTTAGTGCACATCGCCAGATGCTATCATACGGACCTTAAAAACAAAGACTGTCATCGCTGGCATGTCTGCCACAAACCCCTTTCTGCTGAGGACATCTCCCATAGCGAGTCCCTCATAATACGCCACCTCCAACAGAGTGAATTCGCCATAGAATGGAAGTGTTTATACAACAAACAGCAGATTCCATTAAGAAGTCCTCTCGCCAATTTAAACCCAGTCATCGACAGTTTCAGCTTACTGAGAGTTGGTGGTCGTTTAAATCAGGCTCATCTTGGAGTTGCAGAACAAAATCCTCTCATCATTCCCAACAAACACCATGTTACAGTCTTGCTGATCCGACACCACCATGAAAAGACTGAACACCAAGGCAGGCAAATTACAGAAGGTGCTTTACGGTCTGCAGGCCTCTGGATTATTGGAATGAAGAGACGTGTAGCACAAATACTACACGATTGTGTGCACTGTCGTAAAGCGAGAGGAAAACAACTGTACCAGCAAATGGCTGACTTGCCTACAGACAGACTTTCTACAGAGCCACCTTTCACCTACGTGGGCCTAGACGTTTTCGGACCATGGATGGTGTCCACACGCAGAACTCGCGGAGGCCAAGCAAACAGCAAGCGGTGGGCTGTGTTATTCACCTGCATGAGTGTTCGAGCCATTCACATTGAGGTGTTAGAGTCCATGGATACCTCCAGCCTAATCAACGCCTTGAGAAGGTTCCTTGCCATCAGAGGACCAGTGAAACAGCTGAGGTCTGACCGTGGAAGCAACTTCGTCGGTGCATGTAGAGAATTGAACATCGACACCAAACCTATCCAAGATCAGCTGGCAGAGAAAGCTTGCACCTGGATCTTCAATCCCCCTCACAGTTCTCACATGGGAGGCTCCTGGGAGAGGATGATCGGGATTTCACGCAACATCTTGAACTCCATGCTAATGGACGTCAATTCCTCAAGACTCACACATGAGACTCTAGTCACTCTTTTAGCTGACGTCTCAGCCATTATCAATTCAAGACCCCTTGTGCCGGTGACCATGGATCCAGAAACACCAACCATATTGACTCCTACTATTCTTATTACCCAAAAAACTGACAACGCGGTAATGCCCAGCGGAGAGTTCACCCACGCGAACACTTATCAAAAACACTGGAAACGGGTTCAATACTTGGCTGACTACTTCTGGAACCGATGGAGGAAGGAATACCTCACCATTCTTCAAGGAAGAAAGAAGTGGCGACATCCCAAGCCGAACCTCAAGGAAGGAGACCTAGTCCTCATGAAAGATCAGACCACAGAAAGGACTGACTGGCCTATGGGACTAATTACTAGGATACTGCCTAGTCAGGACGGCAATGTTCGGAAGGTGGAGCTAAAGGTCATCAGGAAAGGTGAGACGAAGACCTTTGCAAGGCCAATCCACGAACTTGTTCTGCTTTTGCCCATAGAGAGCGTCCCTACAGGATGAACACTACCGGACCTGAACTTTGAGCCATCCTTCTTGTTTTGGACTCAATTGAGCTTGTTTTTGCATTTAACATGCCTTTCCTTTCAGGTTGTATTATGGACTTAATAGTGAAATCCCCAAAGTGAATTTCAGACGGGGAGTGTGCTGTTTCTATTTGTTTTAGTTAACACTGTTATTTAATGTTTTTCATGCTTGTCTCTGCTGCCATCTACTGGTCAGACCTTTCGGCTCCTCTGTTTCTTTTGTCTAGCCCATGGGAGTGTCTGATGACCCTCTTGCATCACATCCTGGTATGTTCATTCCAAACCAGAGTTTGTGAGAACAACATCCCTTATTGGATTGGAGCTACTAGAGAAAAGTCTTCTGACCACGTAGTAGCTTCAGAGTCAAGCATCACTGGAGAATTACAATGCCAAGTACTTGGATTACTGCACTCTGCATGTCCTAACCTTTGGAGAAAATAAACCACCATTGTTTCATCTCAGCATGTGCATGTTTCACTCTGGAGCGCTCTGGTCCTGTCTGCCCCACCTATAGGAAAAACGAAGGTACGATTCTCACAACCTCTCACAACTACGCACCTTCCATCGCCTTTAAGTGGGGACAGAACATAATGGACAAGTTGTAAGAGATTATCAGACATCATATGACCAGCAAAATTCAGTGCAATAGCAGCACAAAGGGCGCTAAGATATCTGCAAACAATGAGAACCTGTATACTCCTGCCATTTTTACTATATTGATTGTAATAATTTACATTATACGGCAAGTAGACAAGCAAGATGGTAATGTAATATACTCTCAATCACACATTTTTACACTTTTCAGAATTCGTTTTTTATTTGAAGGGTCTCTCAAAAATCAGTTCAGGTTTTATCCCATATATATATAAAATTCTGCTTTTTTGTTAGAAAATTAAAATAAAAACTGTCCTTTGGTCCCTCTCCCCAGGTCCAGCAATCAATTTTTGCTGCTGTTTTCAGTGTTTCTTATTGGCTGCAGTGCTGATATTACATTGACAGTGCTGCAGCCAATCAGTAAGCTCAGCGGCTTTGAGTGTTTGTTGCCATCAACTTGGGCTCAATGATTGGCTGCAGCATGCTAATGTGATGTCAGAGCTGCAAACAATGACACACATTGAAAACAGCAGTGAAAACTTTGCGCTGAACCCTGGAATATTTTTTTTTTTTACATAGACTGCAGCCGGGGGACAGGAGTTTTCAGACTTTTTAAATGTGCATATACTGTATTTTATATATATATATATATATATATATATATATATATATATATATATATATATATATATACTAGTTGTATTACCTGGCATTGCCCAGGATAGTAAATGTCTTTCTGCCTCTCTCCCACTCTTCCTCTCTTCCGCTCTGTCTGTCTCCCTCTGTCTGTCTCCCTCTGTCTGTCTCCCTCTCTCTCCATCCATCTGTCTCTTTCCCTGTCTGTCTATCTTTCTCTCCCTGACTGTCTCTCTCCGTGTCTCCCTCTCTATTCATCTCTCTCTGTCTGTCTCTCTATCCATATCTCTCTTTCTCTCCCTGGCTGTCTCTTTCCCTGGCTGTCTCTTTCTCTGTCTGTCTATCTTTCTCTCTCTCTTCCTCTCTATCCCTCTGTCTCTGTCTCTCTCTCTCTGTCTTTGTCTCCCTGTCTGCCTCTCTCTCTCTGTCTCTCTGTGGCTCCCTCTCTATCCATTTCTCTCTGTCGGTCTCTCTATTCATATCTCTCTTTCTCTGTCTGTCTCTTACCCTTTCTGTCTCTTACCCTGTCTGTCTCTGTCTGTCTCTCTCTCTGTCTCTCTACTATGGGTAAAGCATCAAAAAGACCCCAACGTTTAGTGAATACAATATCCCAATGGTCAAGTCAGGATGGGCTGATGTGCCAGGGTGACGCTTCTTTTCACTACGTACTACTTTTATTGTGTCAGAGCATTGTCATACAACCTGCAAGGAATGCCTAGGGGGGAAACTGTGGCAGAGGTAGCATCACTTAGACCCATAGCTGCATTGTAGGTTTGGATGAAAAAACTGTCCACCATCTTGGCCCCAATTTGACCTTCTGGAGAACTTGTGGTGTGCAGCATGGTCCCTGGCAAGGACTGTTCATTTGTCAGTTTGTTAATCACTAAGCCTCTGTACCTCTTTAAATGACTGTAGCCACTAAGCTTGATATCTCTGCGGGGAGTGCAACAATTCGGCAGAATGCCACCCTGTTACATTTTGAGCACCTGGGCTTGGAGCCTTTAAGGGCTGCAAAAAAAATACCAGTATTACTGTATTATTATTAGCACATTGTAGGTGACTGCCTTGGAGGCTTCAGAATAGACCTCTGCCAGTTTTTTGGGTTCCCTCCTACATCCCTGTAAGGTCATATATAGACTTTCTATATAGGTGTCATGGATGTGTCTCACTATGCGGGAATCTCTGACAAGTCTGGGGCCAGAAGGTCACAGCCCCTTATTCTGTACAGTTCTGCAGCTTGTGTTTAAATGTATTTTCTTTTTTTGGTGGTATAGGGGTCATGAATTCCTTCCTATCTGGCTACCCTTTGGAGCCTTAATCTCAGGTGCAGCTCTTTGTGACCACTACCCTTCACATGTCTTAACATCTGATGCTGGTTATAGAATTTCATCATTGGAAGGAGCCTGTCTCTGGAAGAAGCTGAAGTTTCATGACTATTGCAGGAGGTGCTTGGAGTGTTTTCCTTTTTGTGTCTATTTTCCCTCTGTCTGTCTCCCTTCCCTTGTGTTGTATTATTACAGTGGTGAGACTAGTGCTCTCACCAGCCTTCTCACTTGCCAGGGTGAGTTTAGGGCAAGTCAGGGCCTAGGCACGTGATCGGTGATTGGGTAAGGACCTCTATAGGGATGATCAACCTCAGGTGAGTGCAGGAGGTGACCCCACGTCCCTCTTCCTAGCGTCAGTGCTCCACCCTTGTATCGTATTCCTGGTGTATCCTGTGTGTTGCGGCGCTCACAGGTTGTACCCTGATTCATGGCGGAACCCTGGTAGTCACTGTGTAACCGGTCACATACAAAGAAAAAATTTGCATTTTATATCCTAAACTCAACAATTAGACCTGACTAATTAACATCTCATTTAGGCATTTTTTTTGGGGGGTTTCTTATTGCATGGCGTCATTAAGGTTACTGGCTGGATATTATAGATAATAAGTTAGTATTATAGACTGTAATGTCATTAGCATTCATATATGACCTATGGTGTCGGTTGTGACAATTAGAAATGATGCACATACATTTATAGGTATATACTAGAAAATATAAAAATATATAGACATTCTTGCATCTCATATGGCTTTCAGTCACATTGAATTGAGGTTGAGAAAAAATCACTTCACCCCCGGGTGATTTTCCATTTTTCGTTTTTGTCTCCCCTTCTTCCGAGAGCCATAACTTTTTTATTTTTCTGTGAATCTTTTTTAAATTGCGCCGTTACATTCTGACAGCACGATCTAAGGGTTTAACAGGGGCGGGTGGATCGCAGATCCACCTGCACTGCGCCTGATAGCCGCACAGGTCTACTGTTTAAATCAGCAGAGGTGTGCAGGGATCGCCACCGGCTAACCACAGCAGTCGGCGGTGATCATCCCTTCATGATTTAGGACGTACCAGTGTGAAAGGGTTAATATTGGGTAATGTGAGAGGGGCCTTTAGTTGCTTAGAAGTTACCTTGGGTTCCTTTGTGACCTCAAAGAAGTGATTTTTGTTGGTCAACCACTCCTGTGGAGGGTAATAATGGCCTTAAAATGCCTCTATTTGTACACAATGTGACCGTTAATTGGTGGAGTCCAAACACTTTAGACATGGTCCTGTAACCTTTTCCATCCTGATGAGTATCAATATTTCTTCTGATATCCTCAGAAATATCTTTTATTCATACAAAAATATATCAGACTTTGATAGAGCTCATTCGTTAAATTAAGCAATGTCCTGATTGTCATCCCATTGATCGAAAAAATAGCAAAATATAATTCTCAAGTCAGGTAATTGTTTGTGGATTTTTAGTCATGTTTTTGCTGTGGTGGTTGCCGCTGTTTTTGTATAAGGAGTATCATGGGTGGGTTAGGCTAGTAGGGAGACCTGCACTAGCCCTCAGACTGGGATCCCTGCGCTGACTCTTATCTCAGAGATACACTTAAGGGTAGTGAGGTCTGGGCCCCCAGCGTGTCAATGTCTCCTATTCATGCCCTGACCTGGCCCCCCATAACATTAATATTAGGTAATGTGAGCGAGGCCTTTAGTTGCTTAGAGGTTACCTTGGGTTCCTTTGTGACCTCACAGATTATTATACACCTCACTCTTACAGTGATTTTTGTTGGTCAACCATTCCTGTGGAGTGTAATAATGGCCTTGAAATTCTTCCATTTGTACTCAATCTGACTGTTAATTGGTGGAGTCCAAACTCTTTAGACATGGACCTGTAACCTTTTCATTCTGATGAGTATCAATAACTCCTCTTCAGAGGTCTTCAGAAATCTTTTTTTTCATACAAATAGATATCAGACTTTGATAGAGCTCTGTTCGTTAAATTAAGCAGGCTCCTGATTGTCATCCCATTGATTGAAAACAGCAGACTCTAATTTCGCCTTCAGATTATCTACTAATCCTAAAGGTTCACATACTTTTGCCAATCGCAGGCATTATATTGGATCATTTTCCTCAAATAATAAAGTTTAATATTTTTAGTGTTTTTTTTGTTTCATTTGTTTTTTTTTATCTACTTTTTTATCTACTTTTAGGACTTGTTTGCAAATCTGATCAAATTTATGGAGAAATATGGAAAATTCTGAAGCGTTTACAAACTTTCTGGCAACACTATATCCCCAGTATGTTCTCCTCTGCGTTTGCACAGTACGCTGGGTTATATGACGAGTGGCATGAGGTTGGATTCTGCTGGAAATTTACATTCTTCTCCTCCTGAAGAGCAATTATCTTGTCTTCTCAACAGATATACTACTATATGATGAGCTGAGGAAACATTTGTGTCCCTGTCATTACTGACGCACTTTGGAGATTCAAGCAAATTCCCAGGCTCTGGTGACCATGGGGTTAACCAAGTTTGTAATCATTACTGAGGTGACTAGTGTCTCAAGGGGTTAATATTGCACATATTTATTTTTTTAATTGTTCAGATAACGCTTTAGTGGGGCAGAATGTCATAATTGTACATCTGGGGTCCCATTTGGACCAAGAAAGGATATTCTCATGTCAGGAAATTTTATGTGGATTTTTTGCCATATTTTTAGCTGTGGTGTTTGCCACGGTTTTTGTATATAGAGTGTCACGGGTGGGTTAGGTTAGCAGGGACACCTGCACTGGCCCTCAGACTGGGATGCCTGCACTGACCCTTATCCCAGAGGTAGGCTTGATGGTAGCCAGGTCTGGGCCCTGTCACCTATTTGCACCCTGACCTAACTCCCCCACATCCCCTACCCTGGGATGGGCAGGACACACCGATATAACCCCCCCTCCTAAAAAGTCACGGACAGGGGAAGAACTGTAACTTGTTTACTCTGCAAAGCCGAGCATGGAATAAACTGCAGAAGAAGCTGAACAGGGAATAACCTGCAGGAAAAGGCGAACATGGAATAGACCGCAAGGAAAAGCCGAACATGGAATAAACTGCAGGAGAAGCCGAGCAGGAAATAAACTGCAGGACAAGCCGAACAGGGAATAAACTGCAGGACAAGCCGAACATGGAATAAACTGCAGGAGAAGCCGAGCAGGGAATAAACTGCAGGAGAAGCCGAGCAGGGAATAAACTGCAGGAGAAGCCGAACATGGAATAAACTGCAGGACAAGCCGAGCAGGGAATAAACTGCAGGAGAAGCCGAGCAGGGAATAAACTGCAGGAGAAGCCGAACATGGAATAAACTGCAGGAGAAGCCGAAAATGGAGTAAACTGCAGGAGAAGCCGAGCAGGAGAAGCCGAAAATGGAATAGACCGCAAGGAGAAGCCAAATATGGAGTAAACTGCAAGAGAAGCCGAGCATGGAATAAACCGCAAGGAGAAGCCGAGCAAGGAATAAACTGGAGGAGAAGCCAACCATTGAAGAAACTAGAGGAGAAGCCAAACATGGAATAAACTGCAGGAAAAGCCAAACATGGAATAAACTGCAGAAAAAGCCAAACATGGAATAAACTGCAGGAGAAGCCAAGCAGGGAATAAACTGCAGGAGAAGCCGAGCAGGGAATAAACTGCAGGAGAAGCCGAACATGGAATAAACTGCAGGAGAAGCCGAGCAGGGAGTAAACTGCAGGAGAAGCCGAGCAGGGAATAAACTGCAGGAGAAGCTGAACATGGAATAAACTGCAGGAGAAGCCGAGCAGGGAGTAAACTGCAGGAGAAGCCGAGCAGGGAATAAACTGCAGGAGAAGCCGAAAATGGAATAGACCGCAAGGAGAAGCCAAATATGGAGTAAACTGAAAGAGAAGCCGAGCATGGAATAAACCGCAAGGAGAAGCCGAGCAAGGAATAAACTGGAGGAGAAGCCAACCATTGAAGAAACTGGAGGAGAAGCGAAACATGGAATAAACTGCAGGAAAAGCCAAACATGGAATAAACTGCAGGAGAAGCCGAGCAGGGAATAAACTGCAGGAGAAGCCGAGCAGGGAATAAACTGCAGGAGAAGCCGAACATGGAATAAACTGCAGGAGAAGCCGAGCAGGGAGTAAACTGCAGGAGATGCCGAGCAGGGAATAAACTGCAGGAGAAGCCGAACATGGAATAAACTGCAGGAGAAGCCGAACATGGAATAAACTGCAGGAGAAGCCGAGCAGGGAGTAAACTGCAGGAGAAGCCCAGCAGGGAATAAACTGCAAGAGAAGCCGAACATGGAATAAACTGCAGGAGAAGCCGAGCAGGGAGTAAACTGCAGGAGATGCCGAGCAGGGAATAAACTGCAGGAGAAGCCGAACATGGAATAAACTGCAGGAGAAGCCGAACATGGAATAAACTGCAGGAGAAGCCGAGCAGGGAGTAAACTGCAGGAGAAGCCAAGCAGGGAATAAACTGCAGGAGAAGCCGAGCAGGGAATAAACTGCAGGAGAAGCCGAACATGGAATAAACTGCAGGAGAAGCCGAGCAGGGAGTAAACTGCAAGAGAAGCCGAGCAGGGAATAAACTGCAGGAGAAGCCGAAAATGGAATAGACCGCAAGGAGAAGCCAAATATGGAGTAAACTGCAGTAGAAGCTGAGCATGGAATAAACCGCAAGGAGAAGCCGAGCAAGGAATAAACTGGAGGAGAAGCCAACCATTGAAGAAACTGGAGGAGAAGCCAAACATGGAATAAACTGCAGGAAAAGCCAAACATGGAATAAACTGCAGGAAAAGCCAAACATGGAATAAACTGCAGGAGAAGCCGAACATGGAATAAACTGCAGAAGAAGCCAAGCATGGAATAAACTGCAGGAGAAGCCAAACATGGAATAAACTGCAGGAGAAGACGAACATGGAATAAACTGCAGAAGAAGCAGAGCATGGAATAAACTGCAGGAGAAGCCGAGCAGGGAATAAACCGCAAGAAGAAGCCGAGCAGGGAATAAACTGCAGGAGAAGCCGAACACGGAATAAACTGCAGGAGAAGCCGAACAGGGAATAAACTGCAGGAGAAGCCGAACAGGGAATAAACTGTAGGAGAAGCCAAGCAAGGAATAAACTACAGGAGAAGCTGAACATGGAATAAACTGCAGGAGAAGCCGAGCAGGGAGTAAACTGCAGGAGAAGCCAAACATGGAATAAACTGCAGGAGAAGCCGAACATGGAATAAACTGCAGGAGAAGCCGAACATGGAATAAACTGCAGGAGAAGCCGAGCAGGGAATAAACTACAGGAGAAGCTGAACATGGAATAAACTGCAGGAGAAGCCGAGCAGGGAGTAAACTGCAGGAGAAGCCGAGCAGGGAATAAACTGCAGGAGAAGCCGAAAATGGAATAGACCGCAAGGAGAAGCCAAATATGGAGTAAACTGCAAGAGAAGCCGAGCATGGAATAAACCGCAAGGAGAAGCCGAGCAAGGAATAAACTGGAGGAGAAGCCAACCATTGAAGAAACTGGAGGAGAAGCGAAACATGGAATAAACTGCAGGAAAAGCCAAACATGGAATAAACTGCAGAAAAAGCCAAACATGGAATAAACTGCAGGAGAAGCCAAGCAGGGAATAAACTGCAGGAGAAGCCGAACATGGAATAAACTGCAGGAGAAGCCGAGCAGGGAGTAAACTGCAGGAGAAGTCGAGCAGGGAATAAACTGCAGGAGAAGCTGAACATGGAATAAACTGCAGGAGAAGCCGAGCAGGGAGTAAACCGCAGGAGAAGCCGAGCATCGAATAAACTGCAGGAGAAGCCGAAAATGGAATAGACCGCAAGGAGAAGCCAAATATGGAGTAAACTGCAAGAGAAGCCGAGCATGGAATAAACCGCAAGGAGAAGCCGAGCAAGGAATAAACTGGAGGAGAAGCCAACCATTGAAGAAACTGGAGGAGAAGCGAAACATGGAATAAACTGCAGGAAAAGCCAAACATGGAATAAACTGCAGGAGAAGCCGAGCAGGGAATAAACTGCAGGAGAAGCCGAGCAGGGAATAAACTGCAGGAGAAGCCGAACATGGAATAAACTGCAGGAGAAGCCGAGCAGGGAGTAAACTGCAGGAGATGCCGAGCAGGGAATAAACTGCAGGAGAAGCCGAACATGGAATAAACTGCAGGAGAAGCCGAACATGGAATAAACTGCAGGAGAAGCCGAGCAGGGAGTAAACTGCAGGAGAAGCCCAGCAGGGAATAAACTGCAGGAGAAGCCGAATATGGAATAAACTGCAGGAGAAGCCGAGCAGGGAGTAAACTGCAGGAGATGCCGAGCAGGGAATAAACTGCAGGAGAAGCCGAACATGGAATAAACTGCAGGAGAAGCCAAACATGGAATAAACTGCAGGAGAAGCCGAGCAGGGAGTAAACTGCAGGAGAAGCCAAGCAGGGAATAAACTGCAGGAGAAGCCGAGCAGGGAATAAACTGCAGGAGAAGCCGAACATGGAATAAACTGCAGGAGAAGCCGAGCAGGGAGTAAACTGCAAGAGAAGCCGAGCAGGGAATAAACTGCAGGAGAAGCCGAAAATGGAATAGACCGCAAGGAGAAGCCAAATATGGAGTAAACTGCAGTAGAAGCCGAGCATGGAATAAACCGCAAGGAGAAGCCGAGCAAGGAATAAACTGGAGGAGAAGCCAACCATTGAAGAAACTGGAGGAGAAGCCAAACATGGAATAAACTGCAGGAAAAGCCAAACATGGAATAAACTGCAGGAAAAGCCAAACATGGAATAAACTGCAGGAGAAGCCGAACATGGAATAAACTGCAGAAGAAGCCAAGCATGGAATAAACTGCAGGAGAAGCCAAACATGGAATAAACTGCAGGAGAAGCCGAACATGGAATAAACTGCAGAAGAAGCAGAGCATGGAATAAACTGCAGGAGAAGCCGAGCAGGGAATAAACCGCAAGAAGAAGCCGAGCAGGGAATAAACTGCAGGAGAAGCCGAACACGGAATAAACTGCAGGAGAAGCCGAACAGGGAATAAACTGCAGGAGAAGCCGAACAGGGAATAAACTGTAGGAGAAGCCAAGCAAGGAATAAACCACAAGGAGAAGCCGAGCATGGAATAAACTGGAGGAGAAGCTGAACATGAAATAAACTGGAGGAGAAGTCGAACATGGAATAAACTGCATAAGAAGCCAAGCAGGGAATAAACTGCAGGAGATGCCGAACATGAAATAAACTGAAGAAGAAGCCAAACATGGAATAAACTGCAGGAGAAGCCAAACATGGAATAAACTGCTGGAGAAGTCAAGCAGGCAATAAACTGCAGGTGAAGCCGAACATGGAATAAACTGGAGAAGAAGCCGAAAAGCCGAACATGGAATAAACTGCAGAAGAAGCAGAGTGTGACGCCCTGGGCAAGCCAGGGGTCACAGGTCACAACACAACATGCACCCCACATTCCCTGCAGGTACACCAAAGTCAAAACTTAAATCCTTGTTGCCTTCCTCCAGGGGCTGATGTCCACACCAGGGGGTGGACCAGGCGGTTGGCTCCACCCACCGAGGAGTTTACAGCCCTGGAGGCGGGAAAACCAGGCAGTGCAGTCCAGCTAGGGCAGTAAAAGTGAAAGGAAGTGAGAGTGAAGCTGGTGAAGTGGTAGAGGAGCAAGTGACAGAGTGGAAGTAGAAAGTGAAGAAAGTGACAGCAAAGAAGCCTGAAGTTGGTCCGGGTGTGCGCCCCGGACTGAAACAGCAAGGTTGGCAGACGGCGGTGACCGTCTGCAGGAGAGATTGCTCGGAGGTTGCCGAAAGGACCGTGGACAGGTGGTGACCCAGCGGTACCGGAGCGGTATACAAAGAACAGTCTGCACCAGGGCAGGAGCCTTTCGGATCCCGGCAAGGCTAGGAGTCGCCATAATTTGCCAAATCCGTCAGTGAAGGGGGACCACCAGGTCTCCCAACAACCAAGTCCCGATTGAAGGCAACCATCCAACCGTAAAGGGGAGACATCGCCACCGCCAAGGCACCAGTTTCCCAGGGCCAGCGCCTGCGGGCAAGAGAGGGGCTCCTCCGGCTCATATCCAGGTTGGGAGCGGGTTACCAGTGGGAATCCATCGCTACCAAAAGACAACACATAGGTGCAGGGAAGAGACTATCACCGCTAACTGCAGGGAACATCAGCACCGTGGCCGTCCGAGGGACCCGTCCAACCAGCCGTTTGTTTACCGAGAACTGTGTCGTGTTTACTGGCTGAGTGAGTAGCTCCGTGCCGTGCGGCACAGCGCTGCCCCTGCGCCCCTGCACCTCTACAGGCCCCATAACCCGCCTGTCCACCATCCCAACCCCATCACTGGGTCCCGGGACCACCAATCGCCTACCCACGGAGGGGCAAGTTAACAACTGGCTGCTCCATACCACCACTCCCGGGCTCCCCAAGCAGAGCAGCGGTGGTGTCCCCACAATCACCACAACCGTGGGTGGCGTCACGGACAATAAACTATCCCAACAACCAAACCCCTTTCACTCACGGGCGAGGAGCGCCGCTCAAGTCCCCGGGATCCGGCCCATAGCTCGAGCCACCAAACAGCAGGCCGCAGCAGCAGCGGCAGCCGGACCCGAGCAGTGGGAGAGCGCAGCGTCCCCTCCTCCGCCCGCGACACCGAGCATGGATTAAACCGCAAGGAGAAGCCGAACATAGAATAAACTAATTTAAAAAAAGAAGCCCAGTTGGGCCCTAATCTGTAGGAGAAGCTGAGCAAGGAATAGACCGCAAGGAGAAGCCGAGCAGGAAATAAACTTGAAGGAAAAGCCGAGCATGGAATAAACTGGAGGAGAAGCCGAGCAGGGAATAAACTACTGGAGAAGTCGAGCAGGGAATAAACCGCAAGGAGAAGCCGAGCAGGGAATAAACTGGAGGAGAAGCCAAACATGGAATAAACTGCTGGAGAAGTCGAGCAGGGAATAAACTGCAGGAGAAGTCGAGCAGGGAATAAACTGCAGGAGAAGCCGAGCAGGGAATAAACTGCAGGAGAAGTCGAGCAGGGAATAAACCGCAAGGAGAAGTCGAGCAGGGAATAAACTGGAGGAGAAACCGAGCAGGGAATAAACCGCAAGGAGAAGCCGAACATGGAATGAACTAATTTAAAAAAAAGAAGCCCAGTTGGGCCCTAATCTGTAGGAGAAGCTGAGCAGGGATTAAAATGCAATGAGAAGCTGAGCATGGAATAAACCGCAAGGAGAAGCCGAGCAGGGAATAAACCGCAAGGAGAAGCCGGGCATGGAATAAAAAAATTAAAAAAGAAGCCCAAATGGGCCGTAATCTGTAGGAGAAGCCGAGCAGCGTCTCTATTGTAGTAGAAGCCGAGAAAGGCATAGACTTCAGAAGACGTGAAGTGGGGCATATATCATGGAGGAAGCAGAGCAGGATTAAGGTAGCTGACTTTCTGCCACTGCCCCATTTCTTTATGGGAAAGCTGCAGCCATGACTACAGCACGCATGACCGCTGAAGTCTCACACTGATTTATCTTGGCCGCACTGTTAATGTCACCACAGTAGACTTCCAACAAAGACAGATAGCGCTGTGTCTATGGTGGGTGACTAATGATTTTCTTTCTTATTTTTCAACTGAGAAAGGCAGTGAACTCATACTGGTCACTCATGGAAACCTCTTGGGTTATTGTGCAGAGTAGTGAATCACAACCTCCGAGCTGAAGACTGTTGATGAAGCAAGCTTCCGATCGCCAGCTGCCCCTCCACATCCTGCTGACATCAGTAAGGGCAGAGAGAGAAGAAAACATGTCCAGTTCCCCAGGGCATACCAGTGACCCTCCAACTACAACTCCCTGTCTAACCTGCCAGTTGCAGGCCAGGATCTATAAGACAATTTAAGAACCACTCTAGTGCTTTTTTCTACCCCTGGAGTGGTGCTGTTAAACTAATGTCCATGGTCCCTGAAACTATACTCACCCACCCTTTTTTCAGCGTCGCTCTGGACCCAAGATACCATTTTGTTAACCTATCTTCTGACTTGTCGGAAGTCAGAAGTTACGTCACAATCTCTGAATGCAAATCTATGACAGTCATAATGGCTCTCACAGACTTGCATTGAAAAGCGATCTTCCGCTCGCTCCATGAAACCCTGTAGCAATCTGGCAGTTCACAAACTACCGGTGACCGACAGGAGCAGCGATCATAGAATGTGAAGATGCCGGAGGGTAAGTATACGATTTGGTGTAGGGAGCTTAGGTTAGCAGCATCACTCCAGCTCAGCTATGTGCACAAAGTGTGTTTTTCATTTTTTGTCATAAAACTGCATGCAAATCCTTATGCCAGCAAAGTCCATGAGAATCCTGAGGTTTTGTACACATGTTGCTTTTTTTCTTGCAGATTTGGTGTAGAAATAAATGTGCAGCACATCAATTTTTTGCAACCCAGAATGTATAGAAAATGCATGTACCAAAAACACCAAAAATGCATAAAAAACACACTGAAAATGTATAAAAAAAAAAGCACCAAAAATGCATCAAAAATGCACCAAAACCACCAAAAATGCATCAAAAACACCGAAAATGAATAAAAAACGCACCGAAAATGCACCGAAAATGCACCAAAAACACCAAAAATGCATCAAAAACACACCGAAAATGAATCAAAAACGCACCGAAAATGCACCGAAAATGCACCAAAAACACCAAAAATGCATCAAAAACACACCGAAAATGAATCAAAAACGCACCGAAAATGAATCAAAAATGCAATTTTTTCTGTCAGGAGATTCAGATTTGGTGCAGAAATTTCTGCAAGCAAATACTCCGCGTTCGCACACAGCCTTAATCCACCAGTGGCTACTTCTTCTCCTGGCCTGGCTCTTTTGCATTGCACATGATTACACACATGATTATCCAGCCTGACAAAAGACTTTTGTTTTCTATGTTTGGATAAGAATGTCTTAGCGTTCACTTATGATGTAAACCTTTCCCTTTACTTCACTGTCATATTAAACGTTATAAATCATGGTTATCATCCAAATATTTGTACAGTTTGAATTGGGCAAATACACATCTGATGCCACAAGGAAACCATAGATAAGGTAACAGAAGATATGCCATGAGCGGGATGCGACTAAAATTCAGCCCTGGAATTTGAAAGCACATAGGTCCATGCTGTCCCTGCTCCTTTCCCTAGATTGGGGGTCTCGGAGATCAGGATTTACTACAAGACTTATAAAACCGTTAATACTGATATTACTACTATACAGTGTCTATATAATTGTGAGATCAGCTCTACACCAGTGCTTTGCAGACTATATATGTGTTTGCTGTGCAGGTTCTCCCTAGTGGTGCTCACTAATGGTAGTCAATCATTTTCCTTTTCGTTTCCATTCGCCCCAGACCTCCATAACTATTTCTTCCATCCATAACTCATCCATACAAATGATAACATATAGGTATCTTTGGTTTATGGCTTTCTAACACCATCCTAACCTTTACCACAGACCATATAGTGCTATAACCAGTGCCCTAGACAGTAATAATGCCTCTCTGTGCCCTATACAATGTTCCCTCAATACTTCATCATGGCAACAATTTCTGGTGCAAGCATTGACCTTCATAAGTCAGATGCTTGGTGACAGGAAGTCCACCTGTGTGCAATGTAAGTGTCCCAGGGTCTGTCATTATATACACACCTTTTCTGAAAGGCAACAGAGGCTGCAACACCATTAAGCAAGAGATACAACTAACCAAACAACACCATGAAGACCAAGGAGATCTACAAACAACGCCATGAAGACCAAGGACATCTCAAAACAACAACACCATAAAGACCAAGGACATCTCCAAACAACACCATGAAGATCAAGGAGACCTCCAAACAACACCATGAAGATCAATGAGATCGCCAAACAACACCATAAAGACCAAGAAGATCTCAAAATAACACCAAGAAGATCTCCAAACAACACCATGAAGACAAAGGAGATCTCCAAACAAAACCATGAAGACCAAGGAGATCTCTAAATAACACGATGAAGACCAAGGAGATCTCTAAACAACATCATGAAGACCAAGGACATCTCCAAACCACACCATTAAAACCAAGGAGATCTCCAAATAACACCATGAAGACCAAGGAGATCTCAAAACAACACCATAAAGACCAAGGACATCTCCAAACAACACCATGAAGACCAAGGAGACCTCCAAACAACACCATGAAGATCAATGAGATCGCCAAACAACACCATAAAGACCAAGAAGATCTCAAAATAACACCAAGAAGATCTCCAAACAACACCATGAAGACAAAGGAGATCTCCAAACAAAACCATGAAGACCAAGGAGATCTCCAAACAACACCATGAACACCAAGAAGATCTATAAACAACACCATGAAGACCAAGGACTCCAAACAATACCATGAAGACCAAGGAAATCTCCAAACAACACCATGAAGACCAAGGAGATCTCTAAATAACACGATGAAGACAAAGGAGATCTCCAAACAACACCATGAAGATCAATGAGATCGCCAAACAACACCATAAAGACCAAGAAGATCTCAAAATAACACCAAGAAGATCTCCAAACAACACCATGAAGACAAAGGAGATCTCCAAACAAAACCATGAAGACCAAGGAGATCTCCAAACAACACCATGAAGATCAAGGAGATCTCTAAACAATACCATGAAGACCAAGGAGACCTCCAAACAACACCATGAAGATCAATGAGATCGCCAAACAACACCATAAAGACTAAGAAGATCTCAAAATAACACCAAGAAGATCTATAAACAACACCATGAAGACCAAGGACTCCAAACAATACCATGAAGACCAAGGAGATCTCCAAACAACACCATGAAGATCAAGGAGATCTCCAAACAATACCATGCAGACCAAGGAGATCGCCAAACAACACCATGAAGACAAAGAAGATCTCCAAACAAAACCATGAAGACCAAGGACATCTCCAAACCACACCATAAAAACCAAGATTTCCAAATAACACCATGAAGACCAAAAAAAATCTATAAACAACACCATGAAGACCAAGGATTCCAAACAATACCATGAAAACCAAGGAAATCTCCAAAAAAGTCAGAGACAAAGTGCACAAAAGTACAAGTTAGGGTTGGGTTCTAAAAAATATCCCAATCTGATGATTCCGCGGAGAATCATCAAATCCGTGAACATCAAGTAGAAAAAATGTGGTACCACAACAAGCCAGCTAACAGAGGGTCACCCACCAAAACTCAGGCCAGGAAAGGAGAGAATTAATTAGAGAGGCAGCACAGAGACCAAAGGTAACCCTGAAGGAGCTGCAGAGTCCCCAAGCAGAGACTGACGTATCTGTCCACAGGACTACAATAAGCCATACACTCCATACAGCTGGCCATTATAGAAGAGTGGCCAGAAAAAAAGCCTTTAATTACAGACAAAATTTGAAAAGCACGTTTTGATTTTGCAAAAAAAGACAAGTGGGAGACTCCCCAAATGTATGGAGGAAGGTGCTGTGGTTCGATGAGACCAAAATTGAACTTTTTGGCCAACAAGGTAAACATCTGGTGCCAAACAAATACAGATCATTACCCCAAGAACACCATACCCACAGTGAAACATGGCGTTGGCAGCATCATGCTGTGGGAAGGTTTTTCGGCAGCAGGGACAGTCTGAGTCGAGGGGAAGAGGAATGGTGTGAAATTCAGGCATATTCCTGCACAAAACCTATTTCAATCGGTCAGTGATTTGAGACAATGACCCAAAGCAAACTGCTAAAGCAACACTGGAGTGGTTTAAGGGGAAACGTGTAAATGTATTACATTCCAGACCTTAATCCAATTGAGAATCTGTGGTCAGATGAAGATTGCTGTCACCTCAGGAAACCATCTCACCTGAAGAAGCGGCAGCAGGTTTGCCTTGAGGAATGGGCAAACATCACAATGGCAAGATGTTGAAAGTTCATGGAGACTTATCCAAAGCGACTTGCAACTGTAATTGCCGCAAAAGGAGGCTCCGCATATTACTGACTTTAGGGGGGTGAGTAGTTATGCAAACTGAAGTTTTCAGCTATTTTGTCCGATTTGTTATTTGCTTCACAATAAAACAGAAAACAAAATGTTCACATTTATAGGAATGTTTTTTACATGAACTGATGCAAACTCTCCAAAAAACAGTGAAATTCCAGGTTGTGAGGTAGCAAAATATGCAAAATACCAAGGGGGTGAATATTTTTGCAAGTCACTGTACATGTTCATCCTATAATACACCATCGTATATTTTATAACAGTAGACACCAGGCACATTGTGAACATCCCACCCAACACTTTCATTAGATTTTACATCTAAGCTTAAATGTTGTAAAATCTGAATATACACTGGAGATCAAATTAGAGAACAACACACAATTTCCTAAATGTTGTGGTCATTGTGTTGTCTTATGTGATTATTTTCTAACATGAGGAAACTCGCAGTATATTAAGCTGATTTCATAAATTGAATTTATTGTAAAGCAAATAATAAAAATTTAAATGAGATAAATGTAAAAGTCACTTATCAAAATTAGAGAACACTTTCAGAGCCCTGCAGGTTATTGGTGTTAATCTGGCACCTGGTGCTAATTTCCTTAATTATCTGACAAACCCTATGTAACTGGCAGCCTAACTTTCCAGTTTGCACTGACTTTCCAAAAATGTTGTGCCGTTCCAAAGTGACTGAAACCCTCTGGCAGCGGCTTGTCCAGATGAAGGCCAAAGGGGTGACCCTATCAGCCGTAGCAAGAGAAGTTAGTTGTTCCAAGTCTGTAATTCTGAAAATATTGCTTTATATCTTTACAACCTATTTCAAGTCCTCCAAAAAGGCTGGTCACCCTCGAAAGACAAATGTAAGAGAGGACAGGATAATGCAGAGAATCTCCATAAGTAATCATTTTAACACTGCATCTGGAATTGCTCGCCAGTTCAGCACTGAACAGGGTAAGGATCTGTCTCATCATACAGTGTCACGACATTTAAGAGCATTTGGACTGAAAGCCCACTCTGCAGTAACCAAACCTCTCATTAGCAGAAAGAATCCCAAGGCTAGACTCACCTTTGGTGACGAGCATGTTGTGTGGACAAAGGAGAAATGATCCACAGTTTATTTTAGTGATGAAAGCAAGTTTAATTTATTTGGGTCTGATGGGAAACATTATGTTTATCGACAAACTGAGGAAAGACTGAACCCAAAGTGTGTCAGTGAAAGGTGGTGGAGGAAGAGTCATGGTTTGGGAAATGTTTTCTGCAGCAGGAGTTGGACCTCTCATACAGCTACATGGGAGAGTGAATGCAAGTGTGGATCAGAGTCTTCAACAACACGTGGTTTCTTACTTCTGTCCATCACTCAATCAGCCAGCAATCTTCATGCAGAACAATGCCCCCAGTGACACAGCAAAATGGGGACAGCAGTTCCTTGAAACAGAAAACATTGAAACAATGAAATGGCCTACCAGAGTCCTGATCTAAACCCAATAGAAAACCTCTGGAAAATCCTTGGTCACAAAGTTATGCCCAAGAAACCCACAACAGTCAAAGAACTGTGGGAGAGACTGGAAGAAGAGTGGACCAAAATCACACCAGAGCAGTGTGAGAAACTGGCGATGTCCTGTGGCCAAAGATGTGCTGACGTCATTCACAGCCATGGCCGGTGCAAGTCCTACTGATCAGTGACTGTTGTTACCTGCAGAAAATTTACTGATAATCTTTCTGTGTACTACAGTCATTGCTATTCTCTAATTATCATCATCTCATTTTGGGCAAAATAAAGGTTTTATGGGGATAAACTTTGGATCTTTTGTAAAACCCTGTTCTAGTGGCATGGTGCACCCCTTACAGGAAACCTTCAAATGGTCATCAATATAGATTACATTATTTCTGAAAAAAGCAAGTGATCATACATTGTTCTCTAATTTTTGTAGATGACACCTCTTAAAAACACAAGCATAAAAATAAATAAATAAAAATAGAAGAAAAAAAAGAGTTGAATACAAATTTAGACAGATTAGATTGTGCAGGGAGGGGAGGAAGTGAGCTGCGACCATCACGTGGGAATGCTATGCTATCTGTAATTCTGTCTGTGATCATAATGAAACTGCTGAAAAGTCGTCTGTACAGAACAGGAAGGGTGAGTCTGGCAAGACATGGCTTGGACGTGTCTCGGGGCTTCCTACTTCGTAGATTTTATGGAAAAAAGGGAAATCAGGCTTCAACCTCACGGAGAGAGGCAGGCAGGGATGCAGATTGAAGGTACAGTCATACAAAAAAGTTTGGGCACCCCTATTAATGTTAATTTTCTTTATAACAATGTGGGTTTTTGCAGCAGCTATTTCAGTTTCATATATCTAATAACTGATGGACTGAGTAATATTTCTGGATTGAAATGAGGTTTATTGTACTAACAGAAAATGTGCAATCCACATTTAAACAAAATTTGACAGGTGCAAAAGTATGGGCAACTCAACATAAAAGTGACATTAATATTTTGTAGATCCTCCTTTCGCAAAAATCACAGCCTCTAGTCGCTTCCTGTAGCTTTTAATGAGCTCCTGGATCCTGGATGAAGGTATATTTGACCATTCCTGTTTACAAAACAATTCCAGTTCAGTTAAGTTTGATGGCCGCCGAGCATGGACAGCCGCTTCACATCATCCCACAGATGTTCAATGATATTCAGGTCTGGGGACTGGGATGGCCATTCCAGAACATTGTAATTGTTCCTCTGCATGAATGCCTGAGTAGATTTGGAGCGGTGTTTTGGATCATTGTCTTGCTGAAATATCCATCCCCTGCGTAACTTCAACTTCGTCACTGATTCTTGCACATTATTGTCAAGAACCTGCTGATACTGAGTTGAATCCATGCGACCCTCAACTTTAACAAGATTCCCGGTGCCGGCATTGGCCACACAGCCCCAAAGCTTGATGGAACCTCCACCAAATTTTACTGTTGGTAGCAAGTGCTTTTCTTGGAATGCCGTGTTTTTTTGCCTCCATGCATAACGCTTTTTTGTATGACCAAACAACTCAATCTTTGTTTCATCAGTCCACAGGACCTTCTTCCAAAATGTAACTGGCTTGTCCAAATGTGCTTTTGCATACCTCAGGCGACTCTGTTTGTGGCGTGCTTGCAGAAATGGCTTCTTTCGCATCACTCTCCCATACAGCTTCTCCTTGTGCAAAGTGCGCTGTATTGTTGACCGATGCACATTGACACCATCTGCAGCAAGATGAAGCTGCAGGTCTTTGGAGGTGGTCTGTTGATTGTCCTGGACTGTTCTCACCATTCTTCTTCTCTGCCTTTCTGATATTTTTCTTGGCCTGCCACTTCTGGGCTTAACAAGAACTGTACCTGTGTTCTTCCATTTCCTTACTATGTTCCTCACAGTGGAAACTGACAGTTTAAATCTCTGAGACAACTTTTTGTATCCTTCCCCTGAACAACTATGTTGAATAATCTTTGTTTTCAGATCATTTGAGAGTTGTTTTGAGGAGCCCATGATGCCACTCTTCATAGGAGATTCAAATAGGAGAACAACTTGCAAGTGGCCACCTTAAATACCTTTTCTCATGATTGGATACACCTGCCTATGAAGTTCAAAGCTCTATGAGGTTACAAAACCAATTTAGTACTTTAGTAAGTCAGTAAAAAGTAGCTAGGAGTGTTCAAATCAAGAAATTGATAAGGGTGCCCATACTTTTGCACTGGTCAAATTTTATTTAAATGCGGATTGCACATTTTCTGTTAGTACAATAAACCTCATTTCAATCCAGAAATATTACTCAGCCCATCAGTTATTAGATATATGAAACTGAAGTAGCTGTTGCAAAAACCCAAATTGTTATAAAGAAAAAAGGTTAACATTAATAGGGGTGCCCAAACTTTTTCATATGACTGTATTTGTTATGGTGGAGTGTGAGCTTAAGACACCAAATCTCCTTAAGGAATAATAATAATAATAATAATAATAAAAAAAAAAATAAATCACAAAAATATCTAGCAGATGGAAAGTTGCAGCGGAGAAGCGGCATTGTTTTGTTGTTGGGGTTTGATAAATCTGTGCACCAGTAATGAACTAATTCCAGGTTGTGTAAACACTTCTCTCCCCGGGGACTCCTCCGCAGCAGCAAAAAGTGTCTTCTTGAGACTAATCAAATTGTAGAAATTCCCTCAAGATCATCACCATGGGCACCAGGTAGATATTCCTCCATGTTAATATTTGTAACATTAGAGACACAATGTGCGGCAGTGCAGCTGTATACATATTGTACATCCCGGGGGCATCAATGCAGAAGTAATTAACCCTTCTGCCACCAAGAAAATGTTCTCAGGACTTAGAAACCAAAACAAGAGGATAAAACAACAAGTATTAAGAGTAAATAAAAACATTTAATAGTTACTGATCAAGGACTAAAGGCCCCGTCACACGCAGTGATATCGCTGGTGAAAGCACCCGCCCCCGTCGTTTGTGCGTCACGGGCAAATCGCTGCCCGTGGCGCACAATATCGTTCGGAGCCGTCACACGGACTTACCTGCCTGGCGATTCGCTGTGGTCGGCCTTTCTAAGAGGGCGGTTCGTTCGGCGTCACTAAGCGGCCAACCAATAGAAGTGGAGGGGCGGAGATGAGCGGCCGTAACATCCCGCCCACCTCCTTCCTTCCTCATTGATGGCGGCCGCAGGTAAGCTGTAGTTCGTCGTTCCCGAGGTGTCACACGTAGCGATGTATGTCTGGCGCCTTGGACAAGCCAGGGGCCACAGAGCACAACACCAACACACCCCACACTCCCAGCAGGCACACCGAAGTCAGACACAAAACCCTTGTTGCCCTCCTCCAGGGGCTGATGTCCACACCAGGGGGTGGGCCAGGCGGTTCGTCCCGCCCACCGAGGAGTTCACAGTCCTGGAGGCGGGAAAAGGAGCAGTTTAGTTTTGGAGGTGAAAGTGAGAGGAAGGAGAAGTGGTAGTGGAGCAACTAACTGACGGCGTCCGGGTGTGTGGTCCGGGCGGTACAGCAAGGTTGGCAGACAGTGGTGACCATCTGCAGGAGTGGCCTATCAGAGTTACTGTAAGGACCGTGGACGGGCGGTGGCCCGGCAGTACCGGACCGGTACACAAAGAGAAGCCAGCACCATCTGGCAGGGGCCTTTCGGACCAAGGCTAGGAGTCGCCGTGAATTTGCCGAATCCGTTAGTGAAGGGGACCTCCTGGGTTTCCAAACAGTCAAGTCCCGACAGAAGGCAACAGTCCAACCTACAGAGGGAGACACCGCCACCGCCAAGGCAACCGTTTCTCAGGGCCAGAGCCTGCGGGCAAAGAGGGGCTCCTCCAGCCCATATCCAAGCTGGGGAGCGGGTTACCGGTGGGAACCCATCGGAACCAACAACCTTACACAGGTGCAGGGAAAGGCAGTCACCATCAACCTGCCGGGAGAATCAACACCGCAGCCGTCTGTGGGACCCGTCCATACAGCCGAGTGTTTTACCGAGAACTGTGTCTTCTTCATTGGGCTGAGTGAGTACCACCGTGCCGTGAGGCACAGCGCTGCCCCTGCGACCCTGCACCTCACCAGGCCCCGTAACCCACCTGCCATCCATCCCTACCCCATCACCGGGCCCCGGGACAACCAAACCCCCCCCCTACCCACGGAGGGGAGAACTAACAACAAAGCTGCTCCCTGTCACCGCTCCCGGGATCCCCGTCCAGAGATGGTGTCACCATTATCACCACAACCGTGGGTGGCGTCACGGACAATAAATACCCACAAATCAACATCCCCTTTTCACTCACGGGCAAGGAGCGCCGCTCGAGTCCCCGGGATCCGGCCCACCGCTCGAGCCACCACAGAGCAGCAGCAGCAGCGGCCGGACCCGAGCAGTGGGAGAGCGCTGCGTCCCCTCCTCCACCCGCGACATATGCTGCCTCAGGAACGACGAAAAACCTGCGTCCTCAACAATCAGCGATTTTTGGAAAATGAACGACGTGTCAACGATAGACGATTTGGTGAGTATTTTTGTACATAGGGGCAGTATAGTAGTTATATTCTTGTACATAGGGGCAGTATAGTAGTTATATTCTTGTACATAGGAGCAGTATTATAGTAGTTATATTCTTGTACATAGAGGCAGTATTATAGTAGTTATATTCTTGTACATAGGAGCAGTAGTATAGTAGTTATATTCTTGTACATAGGGGGCAGTATTATAGTAGTTATATTCTTGTACATAGGGGCAGTATTATAGTAGTTATATTCTTGTACATAGGAGCAGTAGTATAGTAGTTATATTCTTGTACATAGGAGGCAGTATTATAGTAGTTATATTCTTGTACATAAGGGCAGTATTATAGTAGTTATATTCTTGTACATAGAGGCAGTATTATAGTAGTTATATTCTTGTACATAGGAGCAGTATTATAGTAGTTATATTCTTGTACATAGGAGGCAGTATTATAGTAGTTATATTCTTGTACATAGGGGGCAGTATTATAGTAGTTATATTCTTGTACATAGGAGTAGTATTATAGTAGTTATATTCTTGTACATAGGAGCAGTATTATAGTAGTTATATTCTTGTACATAGGAGCAGTAGTATAGTAGATATATTCTTGTACATAGGGGCAGTATTATAGTAGTTATATTCTTGTACATAGGGGCAGTATTATAGTAGTTATATTCTTGTACATAGGGGCAGTATTATAGTAGTTATATTCTTGTACATAGGGGCAGTATTATAGTAGTTATATTCTTGTATATAGGGGCAGTATTATAGTAGTTATAGTCTTGTACATGGGGGCAGTATTATAGTAGTTATATTCTTCTACATAGGAGCAGTATTATAGTAGTTATATTCTTGTACATAGGAGCAGTATTATAGTAGTTATATTCTTGTACATAGGAGCAGTATTATAGTAGTTATATTCTTGTACATAGAGGCAGTATTATAGTAGTTATATTCTTGTACATAGAGGCAGTATTATAGTAGTTATATTCTTGTACATAGGAGCAGTATTATAGTAGTTATATTCTTGTACATAGAGGCAGTATTATAGTAGTTATATTCTTGTACGTAGGAGCAGTATTATAGTAGATATATTCTTGTACGTAGAGGCAGTATTATAGTAGTTATATTCTTGTACATAGGAGCAGTATTATAGTAGTTATATTCTTGTACATAGAGGGCAGTATTATAGTAGTTATATTCTTGTACATAGAGGCAGTATTATAGTAGTTATATTCTTGTACATAGGAGCAGTATTATAGTAGTTATATTCTTGTACATAGGAGCAGTATAGTAGTTATATTCTTGTACATAGGAGCAGTATTATAGTAGTTATATTCTTGTACATAGAGGCAGTATTATAGTAGTTATATTCTTGTACATAGAGGCAGTATTATAGTAGTTATATTCTTGTACATAGGAGCAGTATTATAGTAGTTATATTCTTGTACATAGGAGCAGTATAGTAGTTATATTCTTGTACATAGGAGCAGTATTATAGTAGTTATATTCTTGTACATAGAGGCAGTATTATAGTAGTTATATTCCTGTACATAGGAGCAGTATTATAGTAGTTATATTCTTGTACATAGGAGCAGTATTATAGTAGTTATATTCTTGTACATAGGAGCAGTATAGTAGTTATATTCTTGTACATAGGAGCAGTATTATAGTAGTTATATTCTTGTACATAGGGGCAGTATTATAGTAGTTATATTCTTGTACATAGAGGCAGTATTATAGTAGTTATATTCTTGTACATAGGAGCAGTATTATAGTAGTTATATTCTTGTACATAGAGGCAGTATTATAGTAGTTATATCCTTGTACATAGGAGCAGTATTATAGTAGTTATATTCTTGTACATAGGAGCAGTATAGTAGTTATATTCTTGTACATAGGAGCAGTATTATAGTAGTTATATTCTTGTACATAGAGGCAGTATTATAGTAGATATATTCTTGTACATAGGATCAGTATTATAGTAGATATATTCTTGTACATAGGATCAGTATTATAGTAGATATATTCTTGTACATAGGATCAGTATTATAGTAGATATATTCTTGTACATAGGGGCAGTATTATAGTAGTTATATTCTTGTACATAGGGGCAGTATTATAGTAGTTATATTCTTGTACATAGGGGCAGTATTATAGTAGTTATATTCTTGTACATAGAGGCAGTATTATAGTAGTTATATTCTTGTACATAGGGGCAGTATTATAGTAGTTATATTCTTGTACATAGGAGCAGTATTATAGTAGTTATATTCTTGTACATAGGGGCAGTATTATAGTAGTTATATTCTTGTACATAGAGGCAGTATTATAGTAGTTATATTCTTGTACATAGGAGCAGTATTATAGTAGTTATATTCTTGTACATAGAGGCAGTATTATAGTAGTTATATCCTTGTACATAGGAGCAGTATTATAGTAGTTATATTCTTGTACATAGGAGCAGTATAGTAGTTATATTCTTGTACATAGGAGCAGTATTATAGTAGTTATATTCTTGTACATAGAGGCAGTATTATAGTAGATATATTCTTGTACATAGGATCAGTATTATAGTAGATATATTCTTGTACATAGGATCAGTATTATAGTAGATATATTCTTGTACATAGGATCAGTATTATAGTAGATATATTCTTGTACATAGGGGCAGTATTATAGTAGTTATATTCTTGTACATAGGGGCAGTATTATAGTAGTTATATTCTTGTACATAGGGGCAGTATTATAGTAGTTATATTCTTGTACATAGAGGCAGTATTATAGTAGTTATATTCTTGTACATAGGGGCAGTATTATAGTAGTTATATTCTTGTACATAGGAGCAGTATTATAGTAGTTATATTCTTGTACATAGGGGCAGTATTATAGTAGTTATATTCTTGTACATAGGGGCAGTATTATAGTAGTTATATTCTTGTACATAGAGGCAGTATTATAGTAGTTATATTCTTGTACATAGGAGCAGTATTATAGTAGTTATATTCTTGTACATAGGAGCAGTATAGTAGTTATATTCTTGTACATAGGAGCAGTATTATAGTAGTTATATTCTTGTACATAGAGGCAGTATTATAGTAGTTATATTCTTGTACATAGAGGCAGTATTATAGTAGTTATATTCTTGTACATAGGGGCAGCATTATAGTAGTTATATTCTTGTACATAGAGGCAGTATTATAGTAGTTATATTCTTGTACATAGGAGCAGTATTATAGTAGTTATATTCTTGTACATAGAGGCAGTATTATAGTAGTTATATTCTTGTACATAGGAGCAGTATTATAGTAGATACAGTTAGGTCCAGAAATATTTGGACAGTGACACAATTTTGGCGAGTTGGGCTCTGCATGCCACCACATTGGATTTGAAATGAAACCTCTACAACAGAATTCAAGTGCAGATTGTAACGTTTAATTTGAAGGTTTGAACAAAAATATCTGATAGAAATTGTAGGAATTGTCACATTTCTTTACAAACACTCCACATTTTAGGAGGTCAAAAGTAATTGGACAAATAAACCAAACCCAAACAAAATATTTTTATTTTCAATATTTTGTTGCGAATCCTTTGGAGGCAATCACTGCCTTAAGTCTGGAACCCATGGACATCACCAAACGCTGGGTTTCCTCCTTCTTAATGCTTTGCCAGGCCTTTACAGCTGCAGCCTTCAGGTCTTGCTTGTTTGTGGGTCTTTCCGTCTTAAGTCTGGATTTGAGCAAGTGAAATGCATGCTCAATTGGGTTAAGATCTGGTGATTGACTTGGCCATTGCAGAATGTTCCACTTTTTTGCACTCATGAACTCCTGGGTAGCTTTGGCTGTATGCTTGGGGTCATTGTCCATCTGTACTATGAAGCGCCGTCCGATCAACTTTGCGGCATTTGGCTGAATCTGGGCTGAAAGTATATCCCGGTACACTTCAGAATTCATCCGGCTACTCTTGTCTGCTGTTATGTCATCAATAAACACAAGTGACCCAGTGCCATTGAAAGCCATGCATGCCCATGCCATCACGTTGCCTCCACCATGTTTTACAGAGGATGTGGTGTGCCTTGGATCATGTGCCGTTCCCTTTCTTCTCCAAACTTTTTTCTTCCCATCATTCTGGTACAGGTTGATCTTTGTCTCATCTGTCCATAGAATACTTTCCCAGAACTGAGCTGGCTTCATGAGGTGTTTTTCTGCAAATTTAACTCTGGCCTGTCTATTTTTGGAATTGATGAATGGTTTGCATCTAGATGTGAACCCTTTGTATTTACTTTCATGGAGTCTTCTCTTTACTGTTGACTTAGAGACAGATACACCTACTTCACTGAGAGTGTTCTGGACTTCAGTTGATGTTGTGAACGGGTTCTCCTTCACCAAAGAAAGTATGCGGCGATCATCCACCACTGTTGTCATCCGTGGACGCCCAGGCCTTTTTGAGTTCCCAAGCTCACCAGTCAATTCCTTTTTTCTCAGAATGTACCCGACTGTTGATTTTGCTACTCCAAGCATGTCTGCTATCTCTCTGATGGATTTTTTCTTTTTTTTTAGCCTCCGGATGTTCTGCTTCACCTCAATTGAGAGTTCCTTAGACCGCATGTTGTCTGGTCACAGCAACAGCTTCCAAATGCAAAACCACACACCTGTAATCAAGCCCAGACCTTTTAACTACTTCATTGATTACAGGTTAACGAGGGAGACGCCTTCAGAGTTAATTGCAGCCCTTAGAGTCCCTTGTCCAATTACTTTTGGTTCCTTGAAAAATAGGAGGCTATGCATTACAGAGCTATGATTCCTAAACCCTTTCTCCGATTTGGATGTGAAAACTCTCATATTGCAGCTGGGAGTGTGCACTTTCAGCCCATATTATATATATAATTGTATTTCTGAACATGTTTTTGTAAACAGCTAAAATAACAAAACTTGTGTCACTGTCCAAATATTTCTGGCCCTGACTGTATATTCTAGTACATAGGAGCAGTATTATAGTAGTTATATTCTTGTACATAGGAGCAGTATTATAGTAGTTATATTCTTGTACATAGAGGCAGTATTATAGTAGTTATATTCTTGTACATAGGGGCAGTATTATAGTAGTTATATTCTTGTACATAGGGGCAGTATTATAGTAATTATATTCTTGTACATAGGAGCAGTATTATAGTAGTTATATTCTTGTATATAGGGAGCAGTATTATAGTAGTTATATTCTTGTACATAGAGGCAGTATTATAGTAGTTATATTATTGTACATAGAGGCAGTATTATAGTAGTTATATTCTTGTACATAGAGGCAGTATTATAGTAGTTATATACTTGTACATAGGGGCAGTATTATAGTAGTTATATTCTTGTACATAGGGATCAGTATTATAGTAGTTATATTCTTGTACATAGGAGGCAGTATTATAGTAGTTATATTCTTGTACATAGGGGCAGTATTATAGTAGTTATATTCTTGTACATAGGGATCAGTATTATAGTAGTTATATTCTTGTACATAGGAGGCAGTATTATAGTAGTTATATTCTTGTACATAGGGGCAGTATTATAGTAGTTATATTCTTGTACATAGGGGCAGTATTATAGTAGTTATATTCTTGTACATAGGGGGCAGTATTATAGTAGTTATATTCTTGTACATAGGGGCAGTATTATAGTAGTTATATTCTTGTACATAGGAGCAGTATTATAGTAGTTATATTCTTGTACATAGGGGGCAGTATTATAGTAGTTATATTCTTGTACATAGGAGGCAGTATTATAGTAGTTATATTCTTGTACATAGGGGCAGTATTATAGTAGTTATATTCTTGTACATAGGGGCAGTATTATAGTAGTTATATTCTTGTACATGGAGGTGGTATTAGGGGATTACCTGTTTCTCCATTCAGTAGTAATATGTGCTTTATTAACACTAAAAGCCACATTGGATTTGGCTTCATTCAGTTCTGCTATTCATACACAGGTTGTAGTAATACAAGCCTCATCTAGTACTGACGACTTCCGGTAAGTTACAGTCGGTAATTCCTATGTTGTGTTTCCCAAAATCTGTCATGTGAGGGAGAGGAATTGGACTGGATGGAATTCAGGCGTGGCAGAAAGCCATTGAGTACAGCAGGTGCTGCCCGTTACGCCCGGTTACACAACTGAAATATTACACTCATGATGAGATTCTGCCAGAGGAGAAAACTCTCCAAAACATACAGAGCAAGCTCCGACAGATCCAAGGAACGCCAGTATGAGCAGAACTGCACAGCTGGACCTATAGTGTACAGATTATATATATATATATATATATATATATATATATATATATATATATATATTAGTGCTGGCCAAAAGTTTTGGCACCCCTGCAATTCTGTCAGATAATACTCAGTTTCTTCTTGAAAATGATTGCAATCACAAATTCTTTGGTATTATTATCTTCATTTATTTTGCTTGCAATGAAAAAACACAAAAGAGAATGAAACAAAAATCAAATCATTGATCATTTCACACAAAACTCCAAAAATGGGCCAGACAAAAGTATTGGCACCCTTAGCCTAATGCTTTGTTGCACAACCTTTAGCCAAAATAACTGCGAACAACCGCTTCCTGTAACCATCAATGAGTTTCTTACAATGCTCTCGTGGAATTTTAGACCATTCTTCTTTGGCAAACTGCTCCAGGTCCCTGAGATTTGAAGGGGCCTTCTCCAAACTGCCATTCTGAGATCTCTCCACAGGTGTTCTATGGGGTTCAGGTCTGGACTCATTGCTGGTCACTTTAGTAGTCTCCAGTGCTTTCTCTCAAACCATTTTCTAGTGCTTTTTGAAGTGTGCTTTGGGTCATTGTCCTGCTGGGAGATCCATGACCTCTGAGGGAGACCCAGCTTTCTCACACTGGGCCCTACATTATGCTGCAAAATTTGTCGGTAGTCTTCAGACTTCATAATGCCATGCACACGGTCAAGCAGTCCAGTGCCAGAGGCAGCAAAGCAACCCCAAAACATCAGGGAACCTCCGCCATGTTTGACTGTAGGGACCGTGTTCTTTTCTTTGAATGCCTCTTTTTTTCTCCTGTAAACTCTATGTTGATGGCTTTTCCCAAAAAGCTCTACTTTTGTCTCATCTGACCAGAGAACATTCTTCCAAAACGTTTTAGGCTTTCTCAGGTAAGTTTTGGCAAACTCCAGCCTGGCTTTTTTTATTTCTCGGGGTAAGAAGTGGGGTCTTCCTGGGTATCCTACCATACAGTCCCTTTTCATTCAGACGCCGACGGATAGTACGGGGTGACACTGTCGTACCCTCGGACTGCAGGGCAGCTTGAACTTGTTTGGATGTTAGTCGAGGTTCTTTATCCACTATCTGCGCAATCTTGCGTTGAAATCTCTTGTCAATTTTTCTTTTCCTTCCACATCTAGGGAGGTTAGCCACAGTGCCATGGGCTTTACACTTCTTGATGACACTGCGCACCGTAGACACAGGAACTTTCAGGTCTTTGGAGATGGACTTGTAACCTTGAGATTGCTCATGCTTCCTCACAATTGGGATTCTCAAGTCCTCAGACAGTTCTTTGGTCTTCTTTATTTTCTCCATGCTCAATGTGGTGCACACAAGGACACAGGACAGAGGTTGAGTCAACTTTAATCCATGTCACCTGGCTGCAAGTGTGATTTGGTTATTGCCAACACCTGTTAGGTGCCACAGGTAAGTTACAGGTGCTGTTAATTACACAAATTAGAGAAGCATCACATGATTTTTCAAACACTGCAAATACCTTTGTCCACCCCCTTTTTTATGTTTGGTGTGGAATTATATCCAATTTGGCTTTATGACAATTTTTTGTTTTTTTCTTCATTGAAGACAAATTAAATGAGGATAATAATACCAAAGAATTTGTGATTGCAATCATTTTCAAGAAGAAACAGAGTATTATCTGACAGAATTGCAGGGGTGCCAATACTTTTGGCAGCACTGTATATATATATATATATATATATATATATATATATATATATATATATATATATATATATATATATATATATTTCAACCTTTTCCCACATTTCAGGCTTACAACATGAAGATAAAAAAATTACATTTTATGGTGAAGAATCAACAAGAGGGACACAATTGTGAATTTGAATGATATTTATTGCTTATTTTAAACTTTTATAAAAAATAATAAACTGAAAATTGGGGCGTGCAATATTATTCATCCCCTTTACTTTCAGTGCAGCAAACTCACTCCAGAAGTTCATTGAGGATCTCTGAATGATCCAATGTTGTCCTAAATGACTGATGATGATAAATATAATCCCCTGTGTATAATGAAGTCTCCGTATAAATGCCCCTGCTCTGTGGTAGTCTCAGGGTTCTGTTTAAAGCACAGATAACATCATGAAGACCAAGGAACACAACACGCAGGTCCGTGATACTGTTGTGGAGAAGTTTAAAGCCGGATTTGGTTGCAAAAATATTTCCACAACTTTAAACATCCCAAGAAGCACGTACATGCGATCATATTGAAATCGAAGGAGTGTCATACCACTGCAAATCTACCAAGACCCGGCCGTCCATCCAAACTTTCATCTCAAACAAGGAGAAGACTGATCAGAGATGCAGCCAAGAGGCCCATGATCACTCTGGATGAACTGCAGAGATCTACAGCTGAGGGGGGGGAAGAGTCTGTCCATAGGACAACAATCAGTCATACACTGCACAAATCTGGCCTTTATGGAAGAGTGGCAAGAAGAAAGCCATTTCTCAAAGATATCCATAGAAAGTGTTTTTTAAAGTTTGCCACAAGCCACCTGGGAGACACCAAACATGTGGAAGAAGGTGCTCTGGTCAGATGAAACCAAAATCGAACTTTTTGGGTACAATGACAAATGATATGTTTGGCATAAAAGCAACACAGCTCATCACCCTGAACACACCATCCCCACTGTGAAACATGGTGGCGGCCGCATCATGGTTTGTGCCTGGTTTTCTTCAGCAAGGACAGGGAAGATGGTTAAAATTGATGAGAAGATGGATGGAGCCAAATACAGGACCATTCTTGAAGAAAACCTGTTGGAGTCTGCAAAAGACCTGAGACTGGGACGGAGATTTGTCTTCCAACAAGACAATGATCCCAAACTTAAAGCAAAATCTACAATGGAATGGTTCCCAAATAAACATATCCAGGTGTTAGAATGGCCAAGTCACAGTCCAGACCTGAACCCAATCGAGAATCTGTGGAAAGAGCTGAAAACTACTGTTCACAAACGCCTCCATCCAACCTCACTCAGCTCCAGCTGTTTACAAAGGAAGAATGGGCGAGAATTTCAGTCTCTCGATGTGCAAAACTGATAGACACATACCCCAAGAGACTGCAGCTGTAATCACAGCAAAAGGGGCGCTACAAAGTATTAACTTAAAGGGGATGAATAATATTGCATGCCCTAATTTTCAGTTTATTATTTTTTTAAAAGTTTAAAATAAGCAATAAATATCATTCAACTTCACAATTGTGTCCACTTGTTGTTGATTCTTCACCATAAAATTAACATTTTTATCTTTATGTTTGAAGCCTGAAATGTGGGAAAAGGTTGAAAAATTCAAGGGGGCCGAATAATCACGCAAGGCACTGTATTTTTATATGTATATATATATATATATATATATATATATATATATATATATATATTACAAGTGTGCGTTTTTTTTTCTTTCCCCTAAAAAAGGTTGACATCCAGCCATTGACTTCACTAAAAAAAAAAAAAAAAACACACGCAAAAAAACCGCACCAAAATCTGATGCATTTTTTGGTGCACTTTTCTGCCAGAAGTTGCAGATTTGACGCAGAAAATTTCTGCACCAAATCTGCAGTGTGTGCACATAGACAAGGAAATGGAAAAAAAAAAACCTAAAAAAAACCCCAAAAAACCCCAAAACCCTTATTATAGTAATAGAAAACAGGATTTTCCATAGGAATTGTTTAAGGGTATGTGTACACACTGCAGACATTTTCTAAACCAAAAAATGCATCTTGTGGCAGAAAAACGCACCAAAAAACTCATGCGTTTTTGGTGGATTTTTGATGCTTTTTTAGTGAATTCATTGGCTGGAAGTACTAAAAACTGCACCAAAAAATTGAATCAAAAAATGAATCATGCATACAGTGTCTATCAAGAGTTTTTTTAAGCAGTTTTTCAGGAGGGTTTTGGTGCCAATCATCTGCTCCCCTCCCCCCCAAAAAAAAAAAAATTAAAAAAAAATTCAGCGTAAACATAAAAAAGATGCAACAGAAAAAAAAGCAGCAGCACTTCAGAATTCTCAGACTTTGTTGGGGTAAGGATAGACATGGTGTTTTGGGCAACAAAGTGCACAATAAACTGCACCAAAAACGCATCAAAAACTGCACCATGCGCACAGGGCCTGAAACAAGAGTTTTGTTAAGCAGTTTTTCAGGAGGGTTTTGGAGCTGATCTGCTCCCCCTCCAAAAAAAATAAAAACTAGAATCAAAAAATTCAGTGTAAATGTGATGCCGCTGGACTATCAGGTCGTCACAGGGTGTTGTACAATCTGCCCTCCTGTGCAATATCCACCTCCTTAGTTAAGGGTCCCTAACTACATGGTGTTGCCTACAACAGCTAATAAAATCCTAGGTACACTCTGCACCACACCCACCAGACACACCAGTGGACGGCCTGAGTGGAATAGGGTCGCCCACTTGGGGGGTTGGTAAGGGGAGGTCAGGAGTGTCAGAAGAAAGAAGTAGTTTGGAAGTGAGGGAGAGAGGAGGTGAGGCGCTGGGCTCCTAGGAACTATCTAGGTAGCAGACAGTGGTCTGGGCCTAGAGGAGCTGGACCCCCGGTCGCAGGGGATCGTGACAAGGGGCACGGAACTGTCAAGGAGGACAGCCGGCGGCCTTGTACCATCACCGGGCTGGGACCAGGGCACGACGGGGTACGTGGACCCTTGGTCAGGGAATAGCTTCAGGCAACCTGACAATTTACCCGACGAGAACGGAGCCTTCAAGATCCTCTCTCCACCCGCTCCAAAATCGGGGTACTAGCACAATGAGGGGGATAGGACTTTCCACTAAAACGGTCCAGGAAATCCCAAGTGTGAACCCTGAGAGCAAGCTCCCTCAGTTAGCCACACTGGGGAGCGGGACCCGACTAGTTCCATACTACCGGGACCAACAGAGAAGTAAACTTAGTGCCAGGAGGAAGGTCACGGATCACCAGGCAGCGCCATTGGGGACGGGACCCAAACTAGCTCCCCTCAGCGGCAGCGGTATATAGAACATTGGTTTGCCCAGTTGTCTGTGTCAGCTTACTGGACTGAGCGAGTACGAAAGTGACCCCCTTCGCACCCAACGGCACTTCTGCCTCATCATCACCGAGCCCCGGAGTTCTCCCCCTACCTGTGGAGGGTTCAACACCTGGCTGCCCCACTCCATCACCCCCGGGTTCTCCCAACTGCAGCGGTGGTACTCCATATTACCACACACCACGGGTGGGGTCATGAACTCTAAACACAATCCCCTGTAAATACCCCCTTCATTTGAGTGTCCGCATAACCCCCCTCGAGCCACCATGGATCCGGATCCGAGCAGCCCGGCTGCTGACAAGGGGGCGGCACATAAACATAAAAAGTCGCAACAGAAAAAAACCCACAGAACTTCTGCTACGTGGGAACTCGGTCAGAATGTTTTCCCATGCAGATTCCGGTGCTGTAATGAAACTGGCTGAACCAACTATTGTAATTTACAGAGGCGTTTATGGATTTTTGGCCATGTACCTTTTAGGATTGATACTAAAACCACTTAACCGGACTTTGTAGACATAATCCTCCGTCATTTCTTAACTTTTTGTCCTCCACCTAAGGTCTACGCTATGGTTACGTTACCTCCAAACACAGTAACGAGAGCAGCGAAGCAGAAGGATGGGTTTTTGGCCTCTGAATCATTTCCTGTAGAGGAGAAGGTGCGCAGATATTTGATTATTCGCTTCGGTGAGTCAGGAGTATCACTGTTCTGGCCATTCAGGGGTTGTCAGGGATATAACTACTCAACAAATTGATTCTATTCACTTCCTGATCCACAGACAATGACACAAATCAGCACATGCCCAACCTGCACCGCGGGCACGCCACCAGCTAGCAAACAACCTGCACCGAGGGCACGCCACCAGCTAGCAAACAAGAAACCCAGAACTGGTAAGGCGCCAAAAAATCCTATGGCGCCCAATATAATGTGCATATAACAAAAGGTTTTCTTTATAGCTGCTATGTTATGTACAATAATGTAGATGTCACCATAAATTAGATTTTGGAATTCCAATTTGCAGGTGAAGAAGTTCTCGGTTAGCAGGGGACACTGTACGGCACAATCGTGTCACGAGGGTATCCCGTCCTTGAGAGACTTTTGACAGGTTTGAGATCAGAGTCACATTACCCTGTATTTTAAATGTTTGTTTCTTGTTGGTGCCACAACGGCGAATGCCATTTTTTCTTGCTGGTAGCTGCTACCTTGTCCAATCTCAGATGCAGCCGGTTGGTGACCACTGCCACTACCTTTAAAAAGCCACATGTTCCATCACATAATGTTGGTTAGGCCGGTGTCACACTTGCAATTGCCTTGCGCGAGTCTCACGGTGCATCACCCGGCACGGTCTCACACTCTCCTCACAGCAGCGGGTCGGTTCCATGCATCTCTATGCAGCTGAAACGCTCCTGTGAGGAGAGTGTGAGTCCGTGACGGGTGATGCACCGCGAGACTCGCTCGAGATACTGTACACGTGAGGCAATCGCAAGTGTGACACTGGCCTAAAGCCTGCTTTACACCTTACAATTAAGCATACAATATCGTATGCGATGTGACACGCCCCCATCGCATGTGCGGCACGTTCAATTTGTTGACCGTGTCGCACAAACGATTAATTGCCGTCACACGTACTTACCTACCATACGACCTCGATGTGGGCGGCGAACATCTACTTCCTGGAGTGGGAGGGACGTTTGGCGTCACAGCGACGTCACACGGCAGCCGGCCAATAGAAGCGGAGGGGCGGAGATGAGTGTGACGTAAACATCCCGCCCACCTCCCTCCTTCCGCATAGCCAGCGGGAGCCGCGGGACCCAGGTAAGCTGCAGTTCATCGTTCCAGGGGTGTCACACACTGCGATGTGTGCTGCCTCGGGAACATTGAATAACCCGACGTTCAATTTTTAGGTTTTGAACGACATGTATGCAATCAACGTTTATTCGTTTAATCGCAATCGCACGTAGGTTTCACGCACTACAATATCACTAACGATGCGTCACTTACGACGTGACCCCGCCGACACATCGTTAGATATATTGTAGCGTGTAAAGCCCGCTTTATAGAGAGATCACTCTGAACTGACCACCGCTGGAGCCTAGTTGTCTGCAGCCCTGGTGTTTGGCTGCTATCTTGCTGTTTGTTGATATCCTTTTGTCTGTGTTCCCCTGTCTCTCTTCCCATGTGTTGGTTAATTTTGTTTATTTTAGTGGAGATGTCTAGTTCACTCACCGGCCTTGGCACTAATTTGGGTATGCACACCAAGAAGAAAAAAAACGCGATCAACCATCTTTATCATTAAATAGATTTTTTTATTATAATTTATTCATATAGAAACAAGTGCACGGTAGAACAAATAAAGGAGCATACAGAAAGGGTGCACAGACCCCGGTAAGTCAGATCCAGAGGTGAAATTAGGAAAATGGAAATAATCCAATGATATAATAATGGTTATAATACCGTATAACGGTAATTCAATTGTTTCAACTAAACTGTCAAAATACATCAAAAGTACGAGTACCGATTACCCCTCACCTCATACAGTACTTCCAGTTACATGCAATTGCCTAAGGACAATCACATAGTAAATGCTTACCAAATTAGCAGGCACACCGCACAATACCGGGGAATAGCGCCCACCCGATGGACGTTCGTTTCGGCTACGTCAGGGGTGGCGTCATGGAAGAAAGTGGGAGGTTTAAAGAAGGGAATTTTGTTTACTTACCGTAAATTCCTTTTCTTCTAGCTCCAATTGGGAGACCCAGACAATTGGGTGTATAGGCTATGCCTCCGGAGGCCGCACAAAGTATTACACTAAAAGTGTAAAGCCCCTCCCCTTCTGCCTATACACCCCCCGTGCTCCCACGGGCTCCTCAGTTTTGGTGCAAAAGCAAGAAGGAGGAAAAAGAATTATAAACTGGTTTAAAGTAACTTCAATCTGAAGGAATATCGGAGAACTGAAACCATTCAACATGAACAACATGTGTACACAAAAAAACAGGGGCGGGTGCTGGGTCTCCCAATTGGAGCTAGAAGAAAAGGAATTTACGGTAAGTAAACAAAATTCCCTTCTTCTTTGTCGCTCCATTGGGAGACTCAGACAATTGGGACGTCCAAAAGCAGTCCCTGGGTGGGTAAAATAATACCTCGTAATAGAGCCGTAAAACGGCCTCTTCCTACAGGTGGGCAACCGCCGCCTGAAGGACTCGTCTACCTAGGCTGGCATCCGCCGAAGCATAGGTATGCACCTGATAGTGTTTCGTGAAAGTGTGCAGGCTCGACCAGGTAGCCGCCTGACACACCTGCTGAGCCGTAGCCTGGTGCCTCAAAGCCCAGGACGCGCCCACGGCTCTGGTAGAATGGGCCTTCAGCCCTGAGGGAACCGGAAGCCCAGCCGAACGGTAAGCTTCGAGAATTGGCTCCTTGATCCACCGGGCCAGGGTTGATTTGGAAGCCTGTGACCCTTTACGCTGGCCAGCGACAAGGACAAAGAGTGCATCCGAGCGGCGCAGGGGCGCCGTACGAGAAATGTAGAGTCTGAGTGCTCTCACCAGATCTAACAAGTGCAAATCCTTTTCACATTGGTGAACTGGATGAGGACAAAAAGAAGGTAAGGAGATATCCTGATTGAGATGAAAGGAGGATACCACCTTAGGGAGAAATTCCGGAACCGGACGCAGAACCACCTTGTCCTGGTGAAACACCAGGAAAGGGGCTTTGCACGACAACGCTGCTAGCTCAGACACTCTCCGAAGAGAGGTGACTGCTACTAGGAAAACCACTTTCTGCGAAAGGCGTAAGAGAGAAATATCCCTCATTGGCTCGAATGGTGGTTTCTGAAGAACCCTCAGCACCTTGTTCAGATCCCAGGGTTCTAACGGCCGCTTGTAAGGAGGAACGATGTGACAAACCCCCTGCAGGAACGTGCGTACCTGTGGAAGTCTAGCTAGGCGCTTCTGGAAAAACACAGAGAGCGCTGAGACTTGTCCCTTAAGGGAGCCGAGCGACAAACCCTTTTCCAGTCCAGATTGAAGGAAGGACAGAAAAGTGGGCAAGGCAAAAGGCCAGGGAGGAAAACCCTGAGCAGAGCACCACGACAGGAAAATTTTCCACGTCCTGTGGTAGATCTTGGCGGACGTTGGTTTCCTAGCCTGTCTCATAGTGGCAATGACCTCTTGAGATAATCCTGAAGACGCTAGGATCCAGGACTCAATGGCCACACAGTCAGGTTGAGGGCCGCAGAATTCAGATGGAAAAACGGCCCTTGAGACAGCAAGTCTGGTCGGTCTGGTAGTGCCCACGGTTGGCCGACCGTGAGATGCCACAGATCCGGGTACCACGACCTCCTCGGCCAGTCTGGAGCGACGAGGATGACGCGGCGGCAGTCGGCCCTGATCTTGCGTAACACCCTGGGCAACAGTGCCAGCGGAGGAAACACATAAGGGAGCTGAAACTGCGACCAATCCTGAACTAAGGCGTCTGCCGCCATAGCTCTGGGATCTTGAGACCGTGCCATGAACGTCGGTACCTTGTTGTTGTGTCGGGACGCCATGAGGTCGACGTCCGGCACCCCCCAACGGCAACAGATCTCCTGAAACACGTCCGGGTGAAGGGACCATTCCCCTGCGTCCATGCCCTGGCGACTGAGATAATCTGCTTCCCAGTTTTCCACGCCCGGGATGTGAACTGCAGAGATGGTGGAGGCCGTGGCTTCCACCCACATCAAGATCCGCCGGACTTCTTGGAAGGCTTGCCGACTGCGCGTGCCGCCTTGGTGGTTGATGTATGCCACCGCTGTGGAATTGTCCGACTGAATTCGGATCTGCTTGCCTTCCAGCCACTGCTGGAACGCTTTCAGGGCAAGGTACACTGCCCGTATTTCCAGAACATTGATCTGAAGTGAAGACTCTTGCCGGGTCCACGTACCCTGAGCCCTGTGGTGGAGAAAAACCGCTCCCCACCCTGACAGACTCGCGTCCGTCGTGACCACCTGCCAGGATGGGGGTAGGAAGGATTTCCCCTTCGATAATGAAGTGGGAAGAAGCCACCACCGAAGTGAAGCTTTGGTCGCCTGTGAGAGAGAGACGTTCCTGTCGAGGGACGTCGGCTTCCTGTCCCATTTGCGAAGGATGTCCCATTGAAGAGGACGCAGGTGAAACTGCGCGAAAGGGACTGCCTCCATTGCTGCCACCATCTTCCCCAGGAAGTGCATGAGGCGCCTTAAGGGGTGTGCCTGACCTTGCAGGAGAGATTGTACCCCCTTCTGTAGCGACCGCTGCTTGATGAGCGGAAGCTTCACTATCGCTGAGAGGGTATGAAACTCCATGCCAAGATATGTCAGCGATTGTGCCGGTGTCAGACTTGACTTTGGAAAATTGATGATCCACCCGAAACTCTGGAGAGTCTCCAGAGCAATGTTCAGGCTGTGTTGGCATGCCTCCTGAGAGGGTGCCTTGATCAGGAGATCGTCCAAGTAAGGGATCACCGAATGACCCTGAGAGTGGAGGACCGCTACTACAGTAGCCATAACCTTGGTGAAAACCCGTGGGGCTGTTGCCAGGCCGAACGGCAGTGCCACGAACTGCAGGTGTTCGTCTCTTATGGCGAAGCGCAAGAAGCGCTGGTGCTCTGGAGCAATCGGAACGTGGAGATAAGCATCTTTGATATCGATCGATGCAAGGAAATCTCCTTGGGACATTGAGGCGATGACGGAGCGGAGGGATTCCATCCGGAACCGCCTGGTCCTTACGTGTTTGTTGAGCAGTTTCAGGTCCAGGACAGGACGGAAAGACCCGTCCTTCTTTGGGACCACAAACAGGTTGGAGTAAAAACCGTGGCCCTGTTGCTGAAGAGGAACAGGGACCACCACTCCCTCTGCCTTCAGAGTGCCCAGCGCCTGCAGAAGAGCCTCGGCTCGCTCGGGAGGCGGGGATGACCTGAAGAATCGAGTCGGGGGACGAGAGGTGAACTCTATCTTGTAACCGTGAGACAGAATGTCTCTCACCCAGCGGTCTTTTACCCGTGGCAGCCAGGTGCCGCAAAAGCGGGAGAGCCTGCCACCGACCGAGGATGCGGATTGAGGAGGCCGAAAGTCATGAGGAAGCCGCTTTGGTAGCGGCACCTCCGGTGGTCTTTTTAGGACGTGACTTAGACCGCCATGAATCAGAGTTCCTTTGACCTTTCTGAGACCTTTTGGACGAGGAGAATTGGGACCTGCTCGCGCCCCGAAAGGACCGAAACCTCGACTGCCCCCTCCTCTGTTGGGGTATGTTCGGTTTGGGCTGGGGTAAGGATGTATCCTTTCCCTTGGATTGTTTGATGATTTCATCCAAACGCTCGCCAAACAACCGGTCGCCAGAAATTGGCAAACTAGTTAAGCGCTTTTTGGAAGCCGAATCTGCCTTCCATTCCCGTAGCCACAAGGCCGTGCGGAGTACCACCGAATTGGCGAATGCAACCGCCGTACGGCTCGCAGAGTCCAGGACAGCATTAATAGCGTAAGACGCCATTGCCGACGTCTGAGCGGTTATGGACGCCACCTGCGGCGTGGAAGTGCGTGTGGCTGCGTCAATTTGCGCTTGACCTGCTGATATAGCCTGTAGCGCCCATACGGCTGCGAATGCTGGGGCAAAAGAAGCGCCGATAGCTTCATAGATGGATTTCAACCAGAGCTCCATCTGCCTGTCAGTGGCATCTTTGAGTGAAGCCCCATCTTCCACTGCAAGAATGGATCTAGCCGCCAGTCTGGAGATTGGAGGATCCACCTTGGGACACTGAGTCCAACCTTTGACCACGTCAGGGGGAAAGGGATAACGTGTATCCTTAAGGCGCTTAGAAAAACGCTTATCTGGACAATCATGGTGATTCTGGACTGCCTCTCTGAAATCAGAGTGGTCCAGAAACATACTCGGTGTACGCTTGGGAAACCTGAAACGGAATTTCTCCTGCTGAGAAGCTGACTCCTCCACCGGAGGAGCTGAGGGAGAAATATCCAACATACGATTGATGGACGCAATAAGGTCGTTCACTATGGCGTCCCCGTCCGGAGTATCAAGATTGAGAGCGGCCTCAGGATCAGAATCCTGATCAGCTGTCTCCGCATCATCAACCAGAGATTCCCCCCGCTGAGACCCTGAACAATATGATGATGTCGAGGGAATTGCCAAGCGAGCTCGCTTAGTCTGTCTGGGACTGGGGTCTGTGTCAGAGCCCTCAGCCAGGTTTCTATGAGAATCCCCAGGGGGACATTGTTGGTCCAACTGAGGGGGGCCAGGGAACAATGATTCAACAGAGTCCCTGTGCTGAGATACCGGTCTGGACTGCAAGGCTTCTAGTATCTTAGCCATAGTCTCAGAGAGTTTATCCTTAAAGACTGCAAACTCCGTCCCTGTCACCTGGACAGTGTCAGCAGGTGGAGCCCCCTGGGCCCCCCCTAGCAGAGGCTCCGGCTGAGTACGTGCAGCAGGGGCCGAGCAGTGCACACAGTGAGGGTCAGTGGAACCTGCCGGTAGCGGCGTCGTACATGCGGCGCAGGCAGCATAGTAAGCCTGTGCTTTGGCACCCCTGCCTTTTGTGGGCGCCATGCTATTGTCTTCCCTGAGTAACACAATAGGGAATATAGCCAGAAATCAACTGTGCACTATACAGTGTAAAATATATACCATAAACATATAATTACACTTCTGCACAATGGGGCTAGCACCACAGGTGCTGCTTACCACCCGCTTAAAGCGGTTGTGAGGCCACCAGAATCCCTGCCTGGGTCTCCCAGAATTTGTCCCCCTCTGCAGCGTCCGAGGAGCTGACAGGAATGGCTGCCGGCGTCCTGAGGAGAGGAGGGAGACGTGGGCGTGACCCAGAAAGTGCGGGAATTGGTGCCTCACAGTGCACAGTGAGGGGGATGGAGTATGCAAAGCATGCTCCAGCCCTCACTGCTGCTCGTCTGTACAGCGTCCCGCCCTTCCCCTGCCTGTCAGGGCTGTGGGCGGGAGGAGGAAACACTAGGCCGTACAAGCCGGGGACTCAAGTAATAAGCGCGGCTGCGCGGAAGTCCCCGGCGCACTACAAGTCCCAGCCGCGCCTCAGTGTTAAAACATGGCGGCGGCGGTAGTGCGGTAGTCCCCCTACATAAACACACTCAGCGACGCGGAGTGTGTAATGGCACATTAACCCGGTCAGCGCCGCGGTCCCCGGTGCACTAGCACACCCAGCAATGCTGGAGTGTTGCTGTGCGCGGTCCCCACAGGGACACAGAGTACCTCCAAGTAGCAGGGCCATGTCCCTGAACGATACCCGGCTCCTATCCAGCAGGCTCCCAGGAGTTGTGGATGAAGCACGGTCTCAGTGCCTGGAGACCGATAGGATCCCACTTCACCCAGAGCCCTAAGGGGGATGGGGAAGGAAAACAGCATGTGGGCTCCAGCCTCCGTACCCGCAATGGATACCTCAACCTTAACAACACCGCCGACAAGAGTGGGGTGAGAAGGGAGCATGCTGGGGGCCCTATATGGGCCCACTTTTCTTCCATCCGACATAGTCAGCAGCTGCTGCTGACCCATCTATGGAGCTGTGCGTGCATGTCTGCCTCCTTCGCACAAAGCATAAAAACTGAGGAGCCCGTGGGAGCACGGGGGGTGTATAGGCAGAAGGGGAGGGGCTTTACACTTTTAGTGTAATACTTTGTGCGGCCTCCGGAGGCATAGCCTATACACCCAATTGTCTGGGTCTCCCAATGGAGCGACAAAGAAAAGGCCCCGGAGCCAATCACATAGTGGTTGCAATATATGACGCATGAGCATCCTTGGAAACAGATCCGCCCATCGGCCGCTGCGTCAAGTGCTACACCACGCCCACAAGATCACATTTATATATGAATAAAGAATAAAAAAAAATCTATTTAATGATAGAGATGGTTGATCCCGTTTTTTTCTCTTGGTGTGCATACCCAGTGCGATTTGTCTGCTGTTTCCACATATCACACACCTTCCTTAGGTTGGATTGTTAAATAACATCATAACAATCATGGTGGTGTTGTTGTCAAAAAGTATTTATACTAATCTGGGTAAGTTAAGGGACAAGGCATGTGAAGGCGGTGGGGGAGGGGACCTGCTTAGGGTTCAGACACAAGTTAGTATCAGGTGTGACTCAGGTCCCCTCTTCCTACCATAATGGCCTTCTTAATTTCCATCCCGTTGTAACCTGTGTTGAACTGTGCGCCGGGCATCCCACTGGTCTGTGCGCCGGGCATCCCACTGGTCTGTGCGCCGGGCATCCCACTGGTCTGTGCGCCGGGCATTCCACTGGTCTGTGCGCCGGGCATCCCACTGGTCTGTGCGCCGGACATCCCACTGGTCTGTGCGCCGGGCATCCCACTGGTCTGTGCACCGGGCATCCCCTAGTTGAGACACAGGTTAGTGGTACCTACACAGGTTAGTGTCAGGTGTGACTCAGATCCCCTCTTTCTACCATAATGGCCTTCTTACTTTCCATCCCGTGGCAACCTCTGTGTTGAACTGTGCGCCGGACATCCCCCTGGTCCGTGCATGAAAATCGTTTGAAGTTACCATCCAAGGGTGGCCATGTGTTAGTTCTGTGAACAGTAGTAACCTAATAGTCTATACAGTGTGTCCACCGATATCCTGTTCACCACCATTAACTTGATAATGGCAGTAGCTATAGGCATAGAAGTGGTGTCTAGGTATAGTAAAGTAGCCATGCGCTACGTAATGAAAGCACCTATAGCTCCACCTGGTGGAAAACAACAGAGTTAGCATTTTTATCTTGAAAACGGAACAAGATAGAGGAAAAAAAAGTGAATTTACAAAGTTATTGGGCATCATCAATTCAATACGAATCGACACCTTACATACAGAAATGATATGATTAGAACGTGTAAAACTCACAAGGCTGCGGACGTGAAGCGATACCTCATGGAGACCTTCCTACAAGTCATTGGGTATGGTGGCTGCGTGGAGTGGCCTACACGCTCACCTGACCTGACCCCATTGGACTTCTTTCTGTGAGGTCACATCAAACAGCAGGCGTATGCAACCTGTGATGGGGTATGCGACAGAGCAGTAAGGGACACCAGGCCAAGGAACAATCCAAAGAGCTTTATTGGAACCACAAAGATAAAGCACCAAACATGAATATAGATCCTTAAAGTCTGCAAGGAGTCCACAACAAAACAAAAGTTCCAGGGGCGCCTCCCGTTATTCCAACGCCAGGGAAAATATAGCAATGGTCCTTATATGAGTTCCTTGAGTCCAACAGGGTGAACAACAAAACACAATCCCATGTGGCCACTGATCTCCAGTCTGTAACAGTCCATACACAGGCTCTAGGATCCATCCTCAGCTATAGATCCTAGTCCTTCTCCAGCCGATATCCAACTAACTGACCTAACATGGGTCTCATTGTTCTTCTCTCCTGTGATCAGCCCCTAAGGTGGGCAGAAGAGTCCAACTCCGCCTGGACATTTGATGGCAGTTGATACATGAATGGACTTTAGTTAGACTCCTGGCTCTGTTCTGTTTACCAAGTTGTGGATTGGAGAAGTCCCATGCTGAGAAGAACAAACAATCCCCCACCAGTAGTACATACAGGACAGTGAAGGAGAGACAGACTATTACACCATGAGCACAGGCGGGGGAGGGACACACTGTTACAGCGACCCCTCCACCAACATTGCAGGACCTACGACAACGTATCACAGATGCTTGTGCAAATGTGTCGTGCAGCAAGATACAGCATGCTGTCCAGAGTCCAGATGTGCATTGCAGCTGACGGTGGCCACTATGAGCATCAAAGTTAAATGAGCGCCATATGCGTGACCAGAATTCAATGTTTTGGGGGGTCATGGGTTTCATATCATAGCATTTCTGTATGCAAGGTGTCGATTCGTATTGAATGGATGATGCCCTACAACTTTGCAATTCACTTTTCTTCTCTATCTCGTTCCAATTTCGAGATAAAAATGCTAACTACATTGTTTTCCACTAGGTGGCGCTTCAGGTGGTTTCATTGCATAGCGCATGGCTACTTTACTATACCTAGACACCACTTCTATGCCTATAGCTGCTGCCATTCTCAAGTTAATGGCGGTGGACAGGATATGGGTGGACACACTGTATAGGTGCCTTTGGGCAGCGATATGTTGTTTGTGCAATCATGCATCGGTATGGTACACCATGGCGGAGTTGAGCTCTGTGCACGTGACATTTTTAAGACGCCAACCACCAAGGTTTTTCATAGGTGCACCTACTTCAGGAAAAAGCCAACAGTCTTATGTCTGAAGCAACTTCACTGGTGGCCTGTCGTATTCGAAGTAGCTCCTCCGATGGATATTTTTATTTTCTGTCGTTGAAAGCAAAAGTAAAGAGCGGCATCCAGCTGAAACCACTCGTAGAGTGAACTTGTCACTTCTTTTATCCACTTCTCGGTTTCCAAACCCTGAAGCAGTTAAAAGTAACAAAAAACTGAGCGTGGGCATGACTTGAAGGGAAAGTATCATCAGAACAAGCTGATTGTTGATGGGCAAACCTGGACTGTAAAAGTTCCGATCAGCGCAATTTTAAATGTACCCGGGGGCAGGGCCTGGGCCTGAAGATCTCAGGGAACTCTGGGTAGTGATCCTGAAACTCGGGAAATAAAGAAAATAATAATAAAGCAGGTGTGCTATACTTACTGAGTCTCCAGCGCAGCTTTAACTGCTTTTTTTCTGTTTGTGTTTATTTCTTTTCACTTATAGATTAGAAACTGGGGGTCTCAAACTCCTCCCATTATTAATCTAGGGGTTATTGGAATCTGTAGTCTGCAATTGGCCCCTTATTACCCTGATTGCCACTGCACCAGGGCAATCGGGAAAAACAGGGTAAAGTCCAGAGATTATCGCACCGAATGGATGTGACAATCCCTGGGTGGCTGCAGGCTGCTATTTTTAGGCTGGGGGGGCCCAGTAAGCATGGGTCTCCCCAGCCTAAGAATACCAGCGCCCCGCTGTCAGCTTTATCATGGCCGGGTATGAAAATTGGGTGGGAGGGGGGACTGTACGCCGATTTATTTATTTCAATAAAAAAAAGCCACATGCGGTCCCTCTTATTTTAATACACAGCCAAGATAAGCGCACGGCTGGGGGCTGCAGCCTGTAGCCGTATGCTTTATCTGTACTGGGTATCATAATACGGGGGGAACCTACGCCAATCTAGACCCGCAGACCGGGTCTGTGATCGCAAGCAGTCAGACATGCTGTCACAGTCTGTTTAATGTGCAGATGGTTTGGTTTTTTTGGAAGGGGGGATAGACCCTCACCAAGTTCCTTTTTAAAAACTGCTTCAAAATAGTTGGAAAACTCATCCTATTCATTAATATGGGAAGTAAACTTCAAAAAAGTAAAAAAAACCCCAAACAATAAAAAACAAACTCAAACTTCTTCCAAGAAACAAAAAAACCTCCAAAACTTCCCCAAAGAAAGAACATTTCCTGAAGCCATTTCCAAGTGTGTATGGGGTCTTATCTGGACTCGGATCCCGATCTCAGAGCAGAATATAAATGGTGACAAAGAAGTCACCCGTAAGGGACAGCGAGGGCACCACTCATGGCGTTGCGACAGTGTAGAGGCCTGCTCACACAATGGCAGGAAGGATTCTTTACTTCCTGGCTTATCACACCCTATAAAGCAGTCACGCTTTGGTGACCCGTGCAATATATTTCGAGGATAATCTCCGCGCTTTCTTAGGCTAGGTTCGCACACTGCGTCTTTTTGACGCTGCGTTTTTGTGCGTTTTTGGCCGCTAAAAACGCACAAAAACGCACCTGCGTCGAAAAAACACGTCAAAAAACGCATGCGCTTTTACCGCGATTTGATGCGTTTTTGGCTGCGTTTTGCTGCGTTTTTGATCTCTGCGTTTTGCTGCGTTTTTCCAATGCATTGCATGGGGGGAAAACGCAGAAAAATGCAGGAAAGAATTAATATGTCCGGTTTTTTTTTCAAGCTCAAAAACGCAGCTTAAAAAAACAGTTGTGTGCGGACAGCAAAATTGAAAACTCATAGACTTTGCTGGGGAAGCAAAGTCATGCAGTTTTGAGGCCAAAAACGCACCCGAAAAACGCGCAAAAACGCCGCGAAAAAAGCACTGTGCGCACATAGCCTTAAGCTGGATAAATGTCATTGTCACTTCCTTATTTTCTACTTTTGGATTCTTTCCATTGTCTTTTACGGTCTCAGTGCCTATAAAGCGATTGTTTTTGCTCTCCTAGACTCATTTAGTTTCCAAGGAGCAAACATTAAGACATACAAATCCTTATCTCATTGACGGAGCTATGAATCACAGGTATAAAAGAGTTTATATAAATGACGGCTGAGCCGGCGGCCGGACTCGTTACACTAGATGTGATCGCTATTTTATGGATCACAGCTCGGTGTTAAGTAAATAATATGAGAAAACGCCGGTCACAGCCGAAGTCAGGCCAATGCTTGGAGTCAGTGGATGACGTGAACCTTGCTGTGTAAGTGTCATCAGAGACTATGATACACCTTCGTGGCAGTTTCTTTATAGACTAAAGGGCCCTTTACACGCTGCGATATCGCTAGCGAGCGTACCCGCCCCCGTCGGTTGTGCGTCACAGGCAAATTGCTGCCCATGGCGCACAACCTCGTTGTCACCCGGACTTACCTTCCCTGCGACCTGTCTCCTTTCTAAGGGGGCGGTTCGTGCGGCGTCACAGCGACGTCACACGGCAGCTGTCCAATAGAAGCGGAGGGGCGAAGATGAGCGGGCGGAATATCCCGCTCACCTTCTTCCTTCCTCATTGCCGGCGGCCGCAGGTAAGGAGAGGTTCGTCGTTCCTGCGGCGTCACACATAGCGATGTGTGATGCCACAGGACCGACGAACAACCAGCGGCATGCACCACCAACGATATTATGAAAAGGAGCGACGTGTCAACGATTTTTGACGTTTTTGCAATCGTTGATCGTCGCTCCTTGGTGTCACACGCTGCGATGTCGCTAATGGTGCCGGATGTGCGTCACTAACGACGTGACCCCGACGATATATCGATAGCGATGTCGCAGCGTGTAAAGCACCCTTTAGGCTATAAAAAAAGTTGAAAAAAAAACAAACAAAAAACTTTTGAACATACTATTTATTGATCTTGAGTAGGGCTGGGCGGACCGGGACTGTAAAAGTTCAGGTCCGCATGGTTCCAAACTTACCTGAGTGCCTGGACCAGGATTCCGGGTGTTGATCCGGATCAGGCAACTTGGGAAATAAAGAAAATAAGAATAAAGCAAGCGCTTCATACTTACCGTGGCTTCATCGCGGCTAAACAACTCACACGGACTTTCCTTCACTTTCGGGGCCGCTTATAAACTTCATGCATATGCACTGTTAGCCCCGCTCACCGACGTCTGCGATTGGTTGCAGTCTGCGATTGGTCTGCCTGCAACCAATCATTGACCCTGTCTGCGGGTCTATTGTACAGTTAAAAATATTTTGGCGTAGGATCCCCCCATATTATTATACCCGCTCAAAGCCCACAGCTACAGGCTGCAGCCCCCAGCTGTGCACTTATCTTGGCTGTATATCAAAATAGGAGGAAGCGCATGTGACTTATTTAGATAAAAAAAACAAACAAAAAAAAACAAACAAAAAAAAAAAAACAGCATGGGGTCCCCCCCACTTTTGATAACCAGCCAAGATAAAGCTGACAGCTGGGGGATGGTATTTTCAGGCTGGGGAGACCCATGCTTATTGGGCCACCCCCTTGCCTTAAAATAGCAGCCTGCAGCTGCCCGGAATTGTCGCATCCATTAGATGCGACAGTCCCAAAACTTTACCTTGCTCTTCTAGATTTCCCTGGCGCGGTGGTAATCGGGGTAATAAGAGGTTAATAACAGGCACAGCTGCCACCAAACCCTAGATTAGTAATGGGGAGGGTCTATGAGACACCACTTTAACTAATCTATAAGTGAAAGTAAATAAACACAAACCCCGAAAAAATCCTTTGTTTGAAATAAAATACAAAAAAAACAAACACTCTTTCACCACTTTATTAACCCCCAAAACACCCCCTGCAGGTCCAACGTAATCCACACGAGGTCCCACGACGATTTCAGCTCTGCTACATATCTGAAGTCACCGAGCATGATCATGGCACATGAGGGCCCGCTGCGGACTTCAAGCAGAGACTGAGCCGCGCAATCAGCGGTGACATAACTCAGGTGATTTGCAGTCACAGCTGGAGGTTCCCATGGTCCTCCACCTGTGGCCGCAGGTAACCTGACCTCATCTACTGGCAGAAACCAGAGGGTTTTTTTTTGCCAAGAGATGTAGATTTGGTGCTGAAATTCTTAGCACCCAATCTACACCTCTTTGCAAAAAACCACATCACTACCGCACCTTACATCAGCATCCGGTTTTGATTTCTTTTTTTTTTGCCAGGATGTGTAGATTGTGTGCATGAATATGGTGTACAAATTTAATTCACCAAATCTACATTTAATGGCCCAAAAATGCAAACAAAAAAAAAAAAGGTTTTGTCTCCATATTGGTGCAGTTTTCTGCCAGGAGGTGCAAATTTGGTGCTGAAATGTCTGCACCAAATTTCAGCACTTTTACATCATATACACGCACCCAATCTACACCACCTGGCAAATAGCATCAAAACCGCATGTGGTATGATGCAATTTTTTTTTTGCCAGAAAGTGTGGGATAGGTGCAGGAATATGGTGTGTAAATTTCAGCACAGTCTGCATCTCTTGGCCAAAAAACTGTGGTTTTCTGCCAGGAAATGCAGGTGAGTTCACAGAGTTTAATGAGGTCACCTGAGGTCCTCTGAGGTCTGGCTACCTGCAGTCACAGGTGGAGGATCGTGGGAACCTCCAGCTGTGACCGCAACTAACCTGAGTGACGTCACCGCATTGCTGCGGCTCATTCAGTCCCTACCTGAAGCTTACAGCGTGCAGTCATGTTCCGTGATCGCGTGCTGTCAGTTCGGATGTAGCAAAGCTGGAATCGTCATGGGAACAAGTGTGGATTACGTTGGACCTGCAGAGTTGTTTTGGGGTTAATAAAGTGGTGAAAGAGGGTGCTTTTTTTGTACCTTATTTCAAATAAAATATTTTTTCAGTGTTTGTGTTCATTTACTTTCACTTACAGATCAGTAATGGGGGTGTCTGAGACGCCTGCCATTACAAATCTAGAACTTAGTGGCAGCTGTGCGCTATTAACCCCTTATTACTCTGATTTCCACCGCACCAGGGCAATCGGGAAGAGCCAAGTAAAGTGGTGGGATTGTTGCACCTAATGCAACAATTCTGGACAGCTGTAGGCTGCTATTTTTAAGGCCGCTTTACACACTGCGATATCGGTACAGATATCGCTAGCGTGTGTACCCGCCCCCATCGTTTGTGCGACACGGGTATATCACTGCCCATCGCGCACAAAATCGCGCGGACCCGTCACACATACTTACCTGCCTAGCGACTTCGCTGTGACCGGCGAACCGCCTCCTTTCTAAGGGGGCGGTTCGTTCGGCGTCACAGCGACGTCACTAAGCTGCCGCCCAATCAAAGCGGAGGGGTGGAGATGAGCGGGATGAACATCCCGCCCACCTCCTTCCTTCCTCATTGCCGGTGGACACAGGTAAGGAGAGGTTCTTTGTTCCAGAAGTCACACACAGCGATATGTGCTGCCGCAGAAACAACATCGTTACTGCAGCAGCAACGATAATCGAGATTAGGGGGGATGTCACCGATTAGCGATTTTGAACGTTTTTGCAACGATTCAAAATCGCTAATAGGTGTCACATGCAATGACATCGCTAACGCGGCCGGATGTGCGTCACAAAATCCATGACCCCAACGACATCGCATTAATGATGTCGTAGCGTGTAAAGCGGCCTTTAGATTGGAGTGGGCCAATAAGCATGGGTCTCCCCAGCCTGAAAATACCAGCCAGCAGCTGTCGGGCTTTATCATGGCTGGGTATCAAAATTAAGGGGTCCGCACAGCGTTTTATTTAAATTTATTTATTTCTGCACGATATAGACCCGCAGACCAGGTCTGTGATTGGAAGTGTCAGAAACGCTGTCACTCAGAGTGGGGGCGTGTCTGACTTCAACCAATCACTTACGATGGTGGGCGGGAAAAGCAGTGCATATGCATGAAGGCTAATGCGTGGCCCCAGAAGTGACTGAGTGGCCTGGAAGCAGTGTACAGCCGCGCCGGAGGCTCAGTAAGTACAGCACATGTGCGCCAATCCCCCAGTTCCTTCTACTAATATTTTTAGATCGCTGGATTCTGGTCCCCATAGACTTATATGGGGACCGGCATCCAGCCTGGAACCAGATTTTATAAACCAGATAACCGGGACCTGCTGGTCCTGGTTATCTGTCAGTTCGCCCATCACTATTTTTGAGTTATATCCTGTACTATACCCCAGAGCTGCACTCACTATTCTGCTGGTGAAGTCAGTGTCTACATACATTACTGATCCCGAGTTACCTCCTGTATTATACTCCAGAGCTGCACTCACTATTTTGCTGGTGGAGTCACTGTGTACATACATTACATTACTGATCCTGTATTGATCCTGAGTTACATCCTCTATTATACTCCAGAGCTGCACTCACTATTCTGCTGGTGCAGTCACTGTGTACATACATTACATTACTGATCCTGAGTTACCTCCTGTATTATACTCCAGAGCTGCACTCGCTATTCTGCTGGTGCAGTCACTGTGTACATACATTACATTACTGATCCTGAGTTACCTCCTGTATTATACTCCAGAGCTGCACTCGCTATTCTGCTGGTGCAGTCACTGTGTACATACATTACATTACTGATCCTGCACTGATCCGGAGTTATATCCTATATTATACTCCAGAGCCGCACTCACTATTCTGCTGGGGCAGTCACTGTGTACATACATTACTGATCCTGAGTTACATCCTGTATTATACTCCAGAGCTGCACTCGCTATTCTGCTGGCGCAGGCACTGTGTACATACATTACATTACTGATCCTGCACTGATCCGGAGTTATATCCTATATTATACTCCAGAGCCGCACTCACTATTCTGCTGGGGCAGTCACTGTGCACACACAATACATTACTGATCCTGAGTTACATCCTGTATTATACTCCAGAGCTGCACTCACTATTCTGCTGACAGGAAGCAGATTTCTTGAATAGCAATGTGAGAGTATTTTAGAGCTGCAGGATGTTTTATGATCCCTTTTTCCAGGAGTGGATGCTGCTGGACACAAACACTGGGGCCCCGTTTGCACAATATACTTTATTACAAAGCTATAGTCCATTTTACATCTGTAAACATTTACACAGGATGGCGCTTGGCACTGAGGCTGAGGCCAGGCAGCTGCTGTAAAGGCGCAGGTTAATGATCGGTCTTGTGATTGTAGGAGAGTGTCCCGGGTGAGTGCAGCTGCTGGACGATCCGCCTGGAGGGACAGGACGGCTGTGACATCCACCCCTGTGTAAGGCACGGTCTGCTCCGTCAGCCATCTGCACCGCGCCGAGCCACCAAATCCGAGTCCTCCAGCTTATTTCATTGGCTGTTTAAGGTCAAACAATCCGGTGCCTCCTTTTACGACTTTTCCGGCCACCAAACAGGCGGACGGTGACTGAAGATCGTCCTTCGCACCTGGAGAAAGACAACAATCCTTGTATTATATAAACAGGTAAGAGGTCATATGATTGTGGTGGTCTTACATAGGACTGCAAAATTCATAAGCTCCTCCTTTCTCGCAGTTTTCAGCCCAGTTGACTGCAGACCTGACCCCGGAACATGCACTATAATGTCGTCTCGATCCTCTCCTGCAAAACTTACCAGTCACGGTAGCATCCTTCAAGAACTTGTAGCTGGTCTCAAAGGTCATTTGCTGGAAAGGAGAAGAGCTGGACTGCATCCCGTAACGGTTAAGTGGCCGATAAGTCCCCTCGAAGCACATATAGTCCGCTACCAGGGAGAGGTGCCGGGGGTCTACTTCAATCCCTGCAGAAATCAAGGCGATGGGTACGTATCACAATAATGCCGGAGATGCGGCTCAGGAATTTATATAGAATTCTTAGCAGAATTGAGTTTTTTAAGCTCTCTTTCCTATGTAGAACTAGAAGTCTCTATGGTAACAGACTACAAACAAGACTCGTGTAGTCAGATCCCGCATCCATCCTAGACTTTTTTTTATTTTACTAATCTTGAAAATAATATTTCCAGGAAAAAGAGGACAGATGGAGCGAATTACAAAGGCAGCAACAGACTAGAGGTTTGTTTGTAGTCTGCTCCCAGGGAAACACATAGGTCTGCATCAGAGCTGTACACACAAAACGGCAATAGCAAAAAGTGCCCAATATCAGGTGTAAAATTTTCAAGGAATGTATGGCTGCTCTCGCTTATACCAGAGCTGACATCAGGCACAGAGAGAGACCTGCAACCAGGCAAACACATAGGTCTGCATCAGAGCTGTATACACAAAACGGCAACAGCGAAAAGTGCCCACGGACAGATCTAAAATTTTACAAGGGCTATATGGCTGCTCTCTCCGATACTAGCCACAGAGAGATGCTGTTGTACATGACAGGGACACCCAGTGGACCTCCCCTCTAATTACCTCTTACCCAATATTGGGTGCTACTTACCATATACAGCAAACACGTCCTTAATTTCCTTCTGCACCACCCTCAACGCAGCCTCTATGCCGTACGTGTTGGCCATCGCATGGATATCATTTGTATATAGACGTCTCAGATTCAAGATCTGAGGTAAAAAAAAAAAGGAGCAGGCGTTAGATCGGCACATGTAGGTACACGGCACCCACCGACAACAAACAAGTCATGGACAAGCGATAAAAGGGATTTATTCCAATGAGCATTATTGGAACATACAAACGTCATATAGATGACCCTCCTACATTAATCCTCCAAAATGGCTCCCTGCAGTTGGAGATGGCAGTTGGTGCTTTGAACAATCTATGGACGAGGAGGAGCGAGAGGAAGACACAGACATTCTGCTGAAAGTTCACCATAGAACTTTATGGGCACCAACTTTCATCTCCTGTCTCAGTAATGGGAAAGTCTGTGTTCACCGAAGACACATTTTACCAGTGAATTGAGAATTTAGAGAACGAGTGATCAGTCCAGGAGGAAAAAGATAAGATTTATGACAAGTTATAGAGAAGGGGACTGTAATGCGCAGTTATCAATATAAATATTTCCGTCTGGCGGGCCGATCCAGAGACATCTGCGTCCGGACACGCGGTCACAGTCGTGTTCTTGGATGTAACTTACATCTGAATATTTGAACATCTCCTGGAGGTTGATGCCCTCCGTGTTGAGGATCTGCTCCTTGTCTCCGCTCTGGTTTGTGCTGTCGTTCAGGAGGCAGCGGGTGATTCCTTTGGTCTCGTGGATGACAATATTTTGTGCCAGTGATGAGATGAGAGAGGAGACATCGAAGTGAACCTTCATGAGCGGCAGCTTCAAGGTGATCTGCAGAGGAGAAGACGGCATGTTACGACACAGTGTACAGAGGACAACAGTAAGGCAGCACATCGGGAAACACTGAGGACCGGATACTAAATCTGAGGGCCGGGTACTAAATCTGAGGGCCGGGTACTAAATCTGAGGGCCGGGTACTAAATCTGAGGGCAGGGTACTAAATCTGAGGGCAGGGTACTAAATCTGAGGGCGGGCCGGATGCTAAATCTGAGGGCCGGATACTAAATCTGAGGGCGGGCCGGATACTAAATCTGAGGGCGGGCCGGATACTAAATCTGAGGGCCGGATACTAAATCTGAGGGCGGGCCGGATGCTAAATCTGAGGGCGGGCCGGATGCTTAATCTGAGGGCGGGCCGGATGCTAAATCTGAGGGCGGGCCGGATGCTAAATCTGAGGGCGGGCCGGATGCTAAATCTGAGGGCGGGCCGGGTACTAAATCTGAGGGCCGGGTACTAAATCTGAGGGCCGGGTACTAAATCTGAGGGCCGGGTACTAAATCTGAAGGCCGGGTACTAAATCTGAGGGCAGGGTACTAAATCTCAGAACAAAGTACTACTAAATCTGAGGGCCAGGTACTAAATCTGAGGGCCGTGTACTACTAAATCTGAGGGCCGTGTACTACTAAATCTGAGGGCCGTGTACTACTAAATCTGAGGGCCGTGTACTACTAAATCTGAGGGCCGGGTACTAAATCTGAGGGCCGGGTACTAAATCTGAGGGCCGGGTACTAAATCTGAGGGCAGGGTACTAAATCTGAGGGCAGGGTACTAAATCTCAGAACAAAGTACTACTAAATCTCGGGGCCGGGCATTAAATCTCGGGGCCGGGCGTTAAATCTCGGGGCCGGGCACTAAATCTCGGGGCCGGGCACTAAATCTCGGGGCCGAGCACTAAATCTCAGGGCCGAGCACTAAATCTCGGGGCCGGGCACTAAATTTAAGGGCTGGGTACTAAATCATGAATAACCCTTCCTGAGCTGAGCAAATAAAACCTTTTTCTGGGAAAGTAGCTGTATAGTTTCCATATGGTATAGGATGGGATCTCCGCACAGGGCTCACCAGAGAGAGAGAAAAAAAAAAAAAAACAGCCCGCCAGAGGATATGGAGTGACCCAGTTGGGAAAGATGAAAAGTTCCCTGTAGCCCGGTAAAAAACAAACAAAAATTGAACGGCAGTGCTCTCTCGACAGAAAGGGAAAAGAGACGGCAGTGCCCTCTCGCCAGGAAGGAAAAGGGACGGCAGTGCCCTCTCGCCAGGAAGGAAAAGGGACGGCAGTGCCCTCTCGCTAGGAAGGAAAAGGGACGGCAGTGCCCTCTCGCCAGAAAGGGAAAATGAACGGCAGTGCCCTCTCGACAAAAAGGGAAAAAGGACGGCAGTGCCCTCTCGCCAGGAAGGGAAAAAGGACGGCAGTGCCCTCTCGCCAGGAAGGGAAAAAGGACGGTAGTGCCCTCTCGCCAGGAAGGGAAAAAGGACGGCAGTGCCCTCTCGCCAGGAAGGGAAAAATGACGGTAGTGCCCTCTCGCCAGGAAGGGAAAAAGGACGGTAGTGCCCTCTCGCCAGGAATGGAAAAAGGACGGTAGTGCCCTCTCGCCAGGAAGGGAAAAAGGACGGTAGTGCCCTTCTGCCAGGAAGGAAAAAGGACAGCAGCCTCTGGAAGAATCCGAGTGACCCTTGATATGTCCCTTGTAGCACTAAATTAATGCTAGACAGACCGACATTACTGGTTAGGACCTCCTGATTGCTAGCATGTAGCCATAGAGCCAGTGGTGATCTTGGTTTACAGACAGGTTGGTAATGGAGGACGGTTCCTGTTGCAGTAAGCTGACTCCTAAGCAAAGACTGGTCTGATGTAAGGTCTGAGCAAAGGGACCCCATGGGTGACTGATGCTAACCTAAAGCCAATGAGTAAAATCCTGGTTTGCTGTCACTGAACGCAAACAAGAACAGATAAACAAGTTTCCAGCTTCTGAAGCTGTTTAGGGACATCTATTTTCAACCCCTACCCCACCTACAGCTCCTGTAACGCCAGAGCTGTCAATCAAGGAAGATACGGGCAGAAATCAATGTAAAACAAGTATACAGGAATGTATACAGGAATGTATACAGGAATGTATACAGGAATGTGCACTATGCTCCTGTGCTTGGTGTGAACAGTCAGGTGTGGAGCACATCTGCTCAACGGTCACACGGGACAATGGTGGGGAAAGAAGGTACATATGAACGCTTGTCCACCGGATCATCACCAGAGTAGTATGGCCGGTAGATCTGTCCACATTTTGTCCTCCAGTACATAGCTCTGGGAATGTCCTTTCCGCAGACGACCCTATGGATTCCGGCTTCTCGTGTTACCGCCACCTGCTCCTCTCCGCACGTATTTGTGGCTTTATCTACATTCCTGCTTTGTGCGAAAAGTAAAATGAACCGGAGTAAAAGTGAAGGACAGAACTCCGGTGACCTCCCTGCGCTCGGCAGGTTCATACCCTGCAGAAAGGGTGGGGTACAAAATGTTATCCTGAAAAACCCGCACGGTGACATTAATTACATGCTCTTTGACGTTCCTATTTCTCTAATAGACCATAACCGAGAACGGCGGACGTGCTCCGAAAGCAATATTTGGGTTGAAAGACAAAAAAAAAAAAACAAAACCTGAAAAACTGATCCTCCAGGTACATGGGGGTCCCAGAGATGTGCTATAAAAGGTCGCCCTTTCTTTTCATATGTCTATAGTTTGATGAAGATGGGGGTATAGGTCAAATGTTTGTGATGATCCGGGAAACGAATCCTCTGGGTGCAGATTCCTAAAATGAACCATAACTGTGGGGCCCCTCAGAGGTTCAGTTTTGCTCAGTTGACTCTCCAAGAGCGAACGTAAGGGGTGCACGGATTTACATAGATTATACAAAACTGTCCACCGCTCTACTCGCATCTCAGAGATTATACGAGGCCGAGCACCACTCTGCTCGCATCTCAGAGATTATACGAGGCTGAGCACCACTCTGCTCGCATCTCAGAGATTATACGAGGCTGAGCACCGCTCTGCTCGCATCTCAGAGATTATACGAGGCCGTGCACCGCTCTGCTCGCATCTCAGAGATTATAAGAGGCCAGGCGCTGCTCTGCTTGCATCTCAGAGATTATACGAGGCTGAGCACCACTCTGCTCGCATCTCAGAGATTATAAGAGGCCAAACACCACTCAGCTCGCATCTCAGAGATTATACGAGGCCGTTCAACGCTCTGCTCGCATCTCAGAGATTATACGAGGCCAGGCACTGCTCTGCTCGCATCTCAGAAATTATACAAGGCCGTGCACTGCTCTGCTCACAACTCAGAGATTATACGAAGCCAGGCACTGCTCTGCTCGCATCTCAGAGATTATACGAGGCAGAGCACCACTCTGCTCGCATCACAGAGATTATACAAGGCCATGCACCGCTCGAATCTCAGAGATTACGCAAGGTCGAACACCACTCTGCTCGCATCTCAGAGAGTACACGAGGTCGAGCACTGCTCTGCTTGCATCTCAGAGATTATACAAGGCCGTGCACTGCTCGAATCTCAGATTACACAAGGCCGTGCACCGCTCTGTTCACATCTCACAGATTATACAAGGCCGTGAACCGCTCTGTTCGCATTTTACAGATTGTACAAGGCAGAGCACCGCTCTGTTCGCATCTCAGAAAATATACGAGGCCATGCACTGCTTTGCTCGCATCTCAGAGATTGTATGAGGCCGTGCACCGCTCTGCTCACATAGAGATTATATGAGGCCATGCACCGGTCAGCTCTAATCTCAGAGATTTTAAGAGGCCATGAATTGCTCCGCTCACATCTCAGAAGAGAACTGAGCAGTGATGAAGGAGCCAGTGCCAAGCTGAAAGCTCCAACCCTTTATTTCAGCCCACTGATCAAAACGTCTGACATGTCACTATGAGGTCTCAAGCGTTTCCCTAAACTAGATTAACACCATCAGCCCCCGTGTCCGGACGCATCTTACCTGACACCATAAGCTTCTTTCCGAGTCATAAGAATAGTCCTCCACGTTGGCATCGAGGCTCAGGACGCTGTTTACCCGGTTCTCCTCCAGCACGTTCTCCGTTAGGTCTGCATTGTTACGGTTTTTATTGGAGGATTCTGAAGGGAGAGGATTGGGATCGTCCTCAATTGCCGGCATCGAGTCGTCGTCGTCCTCCTCATCATCTTTCTTAGCTGGAGCGCTCTCCTCCTCCTGCTCCTCCTCATTCTCTTCCTCTCCACTTTCATAATCAACCTACCGGAGAAATGACCCCGCATCATGACCCCGTATACAAACACACCCAACAGAAAGTAAATGATGAGGCCCAGTTGTTAGGTTAACCATACATTTCCAGGAGGAGTAACGGAGGAACAATGCAGGATAGATGTCCCAGCATAGCTGGGGAGACCAGATTATCTTTACCTCCTCCTCTTGCTTTTTTTTCAGTCTGGTGTCTGTGGCGTCGGCGTCCCCCTCGTCGGCTTCTGCATCCACGATCTCTTGTTCTTCAGCATCAGCTTCTTGGTCCTAAAGCAGAAAAGCACGTTCTCCATTATCTCCTCAGGCCACGTGGGCTGAACCACGGAAGTGTCCGAGGCCGCAGACGCCTACGGGAACTGGGGGTTTCACCGGTCTTATTTCTCATCACTTTTTATACACAAATTCTGGCTTTTATTGTTAATAAATAATGTCATTTGATAGCGAAGTCATTATGGTCCATGTAGGGTTTTTTACCGGATAAAAAAAAAAAAAAAACAATGATAATTTATATTTAAAAAAAAAAATTAATTAGATTTACATTTTTTTTTTACAATTTTCTTTTTTAATGACTCAGTTTGCCACCACTAGTGGGCTTAACTGTGATCGCTTATGCAGTAATATCTTCTGTGACCGAGCTCTTAACTCAATTTGCTCTTATGTCAAATTAAATTTCCCCATAAAAATTAATTAAAATGCTATTAATCTGTTCCAGACCCTACTTATGGCCCCCCATCCTGGTATATGGCCCCATCCTGGTACTGTATATATGATCTCACATCATGGGACATAGCCCCCCAACCATCCCGGGGACATGGCCCCCCAACCATCCCAGGGACATGGCCCCCCCAACCATCCCGGGGACATGGCCCCCCCAACCATCCCAGGGACAAGGCCCCCCCAACCATCCCGGGGACACGGCCCCCCCAACCATCCCGGGGACACGGCCCCCCCCAACCATCCCGGGGACATGGCCCCCCCCAACCATCCCGGGGACATGGCCCCCCAACCATCCCAGGGACATGGCCCCCCCAACCATCCCGGGGACATGGCCCCCCAACCATCCCAGGGACAAGGCCTCCCCAACCATCCCGGGGACATGGCCCCCCAACCATCCCAGGGACATGGCCCCCCCAACCATCCCGGGGACATGGCCCCCCAACCATCCCAGGGACATGGCCCCCCAACCATCCCAGGGACATGGCCCCCCAACCATCCCGGGGACATGGCCTCCCCAACCATCCCGGGGACAAGGCCTCCCCAACCATCCCGGGGACAAGGCCTCCCCAACCATCCCGGGGACATGGCCTCCCCAACCATCCCGGGGACACGGCCCCCCCCAACCATCCCGGGGACACGGCCCCCCCAACCATCCCAGGGACACGGCCCCCCCAACCATCCCGGGGACACGGCCCCCCCAACCATCCCGGGGACACGGCCCCCCCAACCATCCCGGGGACACGGCCCCCCCAACCATCCCGGGGACACGGCCCCCCCAACCATCCTGGGGAAACGGCCCACCAACCATCCTTGGGACACGACCTCCCAACCATTCTGGGACATGGCTCCCAACCATCCTGGGGACATGGCTTCCCAACCATCCTGGGGACATGGCTTCCCAACCATCCTGGGACATGGCTTCCCAACCATCCTGGGGACATGGCCTCCCAACCATCCTGGGGACATGGCTTCCCAACCATCCTGGGGACATGGCTCCCAACCATCCTGGGGACATGGCCTCCCAACCATCCTGGGACATGGCTTGCAACCATCCTGGGACATGGTTTCCAACCATTCTGGGACATAACCCCCCTTCCCCATCCTGGTATATGGCACCCACCCCAATCCTGGGACATAGCCCCCATCACACCGCACACTTAAAAAAACAAAAAAAAACCCCCAACTATTATACTCCCCCTCCCTTTGGTCTCCCGCAGTGTGGCATCCTCATGTTGTGCAGTCAGCTGGTCAGTGTGTGAGAGCGCAACACTCAAACCCCGATCAGCTGACGTGCTGAGGAAGCCGCACTGCGGGGGATCAGAGGGAAGACGAGTATAAGCTTCACGTTCCTCACATTTCTACTCGCATCATGAAGCAAAAAAGATACAGAGCGACACCTCGTATATTGAAAAAAATCATAACTTGGTGCCCCCTTAAGTCAAGGTATTACTGTATAATACAACTCAATGAACATGCTGGGTATCTGCAGCCACCACTAGGGGGAGCTCACTGTATACTGTATACATATTGAACTCTATAAGTGTGCTCCCTCTAGTGGTGGCATCTTCTAAATCGATGTCAAGGGAATCTGCATCTCTGTATAAGAAAATGGATATGTGAGCAATATAAAGATGGATTAAGAAAGTAACAGCACAGATTTTTGGATATTCAGTGTAAAACCTGTGAGCTCGTGCCATTTAGTTCATACCTACTGTGTAACATCTTCAGATATTGCTCCTTAAGTGCTTTTTTTGCTTGGGTCAGTTATGGCAGAGCTGTCATTGATCTACAGTGCCTATAGGGAGTCTGTTGTGGTCTGAGACACGCCCACTGTCTCATGATTGGTCCAGGCTTTTCTCTGTCCCTTCCCTCCTGCAGCTCTGCTTCTTCAGGATGGCTTCTGTTCAGAAGCACAAGCCCAACCCCGGCCCGGGAGGAATCCAGCGCATGGGGGAGAGGATTTCTATTACCGGCAATGAACGATGACACGCTCATTAATGGGATTGTTACTACCCTGGTAAATGTGAATTCTCAGGAGACCATTAATTCCAAAATCAGAACTGGCAGTTCATTAAAATACGAGGGTCAATAAAATGAGCGTCAGCCGGATCCAAACCTGGCTCCACATATCTCAGAGCGGAGTCAGTGCACACTTCCCTGTACTTTGTATTATGTCAGCACGGCCTCAGATAAGAGGCTGGAGATAAGCCGCGCAGGTTTATGTAACAGCCGGCGCCTTTGACCTGCGACTCCACTATCCGCCTAGCTCCATTAATATCAGATCAATAGGAGCCCATCTCTCAGCACCAGGCACGGATCAATACTTCCACTCACATGGGATGAGCAAAACCTCTGGACTTTGCCCCCTTTCCCTACACGTGACCTACAATGACAGGAGCTGAGCCCATTTTACAAAGCAAACACTCACCCGCAACTGCCCGGGCTGGAGAGGACACTGATTCCAGCGTTATACCCCTTTAGATGCCACCGCAAACAGTGACAGTGGCATCTAAATCTAAGCACCCTTGTCAATTTTACCGCAAATTAAATGCCATAAAATTGAAACCCCTCCCCCCCAAAAAAAACATCAGAAGAATTTCTTTTTATCCAGTCCAGTCCCACGAAGAATTTTTGTAAAAGTTTTAAATAGAATATAATAATTTATTATATATATATATATATATATATATATATATATATATATATATATATATATATATATATATTATATATAATTTATTCATTTACATAGCGCAATTAATTCCATAGCGCTTTACATACATTGGGAACCCTGTCCCCATTGGGGCTCACAATCTAAATTCCCTATCTGTATGTCTTTGGAGTGTGGGAGGAAACCAGAGAACCCGGAGGAAACCCACGCAAACACGGGGAGAACATACAAACTCCTTGCAAATGTTGTCCTTGGTGGGAATTGAACCCAGGACCTCAGCGCTGCAAGACTGCAGTGCTAACCACTGAGCCACCGTGCCGCCCTGTGTGTGTATACACACACACACACACACACACACACACACACACAGTGTGTCCACCCATATCCTGTCCTCCGCCATTAACTTGAGAACAGCGGCAGCTATAGGCATAGAAGTGGTGTCTAGGTATAGTAAAGTAGCCATGTTCTACGCAATGAAACCATTTATAGCGCCACCTGGTGGAAAACAACGGAGTTAGCATTTTTATCTCGAAAACGGAACAAGATAGAAAAAAAACGTTTATTACAAAGTTGTAGGGCATCATCAATTCAATATTAATCAACACCTTTCATACAGAAATGCTAGGATTAGAATGTGTAAACCTCACAAGGCTGCGGACGTGAAGCGATACCTCATGGAGACCTTCCTACAAGTCATTAGGTATGGTGGCAGCATGGAATGGCCTCCACGCTCACCTGACCTGACCCCATTGGACTTCTTTCTGTGAGGTCACATCAAACAGCAGGTGTATGCGACCCCTCCACCAACATTGCCGGACCTACGACGACGTATCACAGATGCTTGTGCAAACGTGTCACCTACCATATTGCACAACGTGCAGCAAGATACAGTATGCTGTGCAGAGTCCAGATGTGCATTGCAGCTGACGGTGGCCACTCTGAGCATCAAAGTTAAATGAGCGCCAAATGCGTGACCAGCATTCAATGTTTTTGGCGGGGGGTCATGGGTTTCATATCATAGCATTTCTGTATGCAAGGTGTCAATGCATATTGAATGGATGATGCCCTACAACTTTGCAATTCACTTTTTTTTCTATCTTGTTCCGTTTTCGAGATAAAAATGCTAACTACGTTGTTTTCCACCAGGTGGCGCTATAGGTGGTTTCATTGCGTAGCGCATGGCTACTTTACTATACCTAGACACCACTTCTATGCCTATAGCTGCCGCCGTTCTCGAGTTAATGGTGGTGGACAGGATATGGGTGGACACACTGTATATATAAATTATATATATATATATATATATATATATATATATATAATTATATTGGAGGCAGGAGATGTTCAGAATATTCCTGAAATTAGTGAATTACTGATGAGTACCAGGCTCGAAAGGATCATATCTACTAAAGGGGTTGTCCAGCCTTGGAGCACAAGTCTGCAGTGAGTCTGTGTGACTGTTGACTTGTCTATACTCACAGTGCGCACAATGTCAGGATCCTTCAGTTCTGTCAGCGTGCAGTCATCTGACCGCCAGAATGTGATTTGTATGCTTCCCGGCCACCTTCAGACAAGACTTAACCAGCTTTATTCAAGTCATGTGCTGCGTACGTCTAGTTGGCATGTGATTGACTGCATACTTGCAATCTGGCACCAGCATCTTCAGGCACTGTGCGCTGTGAGGATTCACAAGTCTGTACCCAAAGACTGAACAACCCTTTAAGGTTACAGCAGATCTTAACATGGCGATAGTAATGTAATTTACCCAAGGCTTCCCTTGCTGCGTACTTTTCTGAGCAGGAGTTGTGTAGACCCTGCGTGTATTTTGTGCATCCACTCATCCTGCGGCATATCTACCATTAACATCACAGTCATTGAGGTCAGTACACATTTATTCACTGCTCCCTCACCTGCGCTGCCGCCATCTCCCCGCCTTCATCCATATCTTTCCGAGATGCCCTTCTGCTGGTTACATCCCTATTGGAGGCATATTTTGCACTTCTCCTTTTAATGGCCTCTAACATGATTCTGAAAAACCTGAAAACGTGAAAGATAAAATTGGAATTAACATCTACTAATGAGGACACAGATCTTATTGCTCATAGTGATTACTAATTCAGACATATTGGGACATCCACTTGATCCATATACCATGATGCCCATGCGCCCCCTCATGGTCGCTGCCGGGACTATCTATCTGGTCATTAGAACAATGCTTCTTCCAGGAGTCGGACTATCAAGGTTGGGAATTTTTGGGAAATCACAAATGGGATTTCTCAGGGTCACAGAGACGGAGTTCAAATCGATCTGCGCAGATAGAAATGAATCAGACAATGAGACGTGCTCACTGCTTGAGCAGAAGCCAGCTTCTGACCCGTGAATTAAAGAATCTTGTGATTATAACATACAACATTCGACTTAGACCTTGGAGCAAGAACAAGGAGTCAACATCCCACATCTCACATGGTGTGAACCAACTGATTATGAATTTTCTCAGTATGTTCTGAATACCTCTTTGTTCATTTTGGCTTCATTATCTTTGTTAACACATTGCTGTACACACATCTTAGACTCATTATGAAGCTTCTATGCGATTGTCATAAAGACACACAGATAATTATGCAACGACATCTATATTTTGATTATTTACACACACAGATAATCTTATTACATCTGGATAAACGGCCTATAGCCCAGGCTACCTTCACAGGACATACACACCTCTCCTCCACAAAGCGTAGGATTCCCTCGGGTCGCAGGCATTTCTCCTGCTGGTAATGCTCGTATGGGAGAAACTCAAATTTTAATTTGTAGATGTTAAATTTCCGGGATCTGTCTTCAATTCGGAAGGTTTGCTCTACATCCAGCTTATGCATAACCTAAAAGAGAGGAATTATCTGCATTAATGCCGCCGCTGGACGAAGGCAAGTAAGATGATAATGTCTGTAAAGCGCTGTGGAAATAATAGAGCCATATAAGTGAGCAAAATTGTTATGGACATTATATGAAGATACCCAAAATAACAGTGATCAAAATGGCGCATGCACTATGTACCCATATCTGCACTCAGACACCATAAGACTTTTACTAGATATTCTGGGACATTCCTGTGATTTAAAGATGATTCCTCGTATTAGAGAATATATCTGTATAAGTTTCTTCACTGCAGCCTGACCAATAGTGACAGAATATGCAGCCTTGGATTGTATCTAAAAACTCGCTATAAGTATTTGAAACTCCTCAATAAACTCAGTCTTGTCCCTCTTTTGACCAAAGCACTTCGGACTCTGCAGATATTTTGTACGCATACATATATCAGACTCATAATTTGGAATTTGGGCAATTAGGATGATTAATGTGCACGGCTAAATCAAAATAAATAATAGTCTCCTGGATCACTGCTAACCTAAACTGACTATGTTTATATGCCGTGGCAACTGTGCAAAAATTCAAGTTTAGAGCCCAAATATAATATGGTATTAAAGTCCCTAATATATTACATACCATGTAATGCTATCTACAACCTGTTCCTAGTATCAATCTTTTCTTTTATGGACTTATCCCTCATAGTAGTAATTGCTGGATGTGATGTTTGTGTGTCCGGGATGCCGCGGTATTAAGTAGCTCACATGTATCAGCACAACTTCATTCCTGCACTGATTTCCCCTTCTAGAGTGCATCAGTGTCTTCATGTAATACATATCCCGTGCGAGCTCTCATCTTACTTTTGTATGTTCTCTCTGCCCATACTGTTCTCTGATAAAGCACAACTTGTGTGATCTGCCCTCCTTGAAGACTTAAGGCAGATCACACAGGTTGTGCTGGGTGAAGCATCTCCCTGACAATATAGATGTTTTCCCAGCACAACTTGTGGAATCTGCCCTCACTGAAGACTTTGCTTTCCCAGCACAACTTGCGTGATCTGCCCTCACTGAAGACTTGGATGCTTTCCCCAATACAACTTATGTGATCTGCCCTCTTTGAAGACTTGAATCCTTTCCCCAGTACTATTTGAGTGATCTGCCCTCCCTGAAGACTTCGAGGCTTTCCCCAGCACAACTTGTGTGATCTGCCCTCCCTGAAGACTTCGAGGCTTTCCCCAGCACAACTTGTGTGATCTGCCCTCCCTGAAGACTTCGAGGCTTTCCCCAGCACAATTTGTGTCATCTGCCCTCCCTGAAGACTTCGAGGCTTTCCCCAGCACAATTTGTATCATCTGCCCTCCCTGAAGACTTCGAGGCTTTCCCCAGCACAATTTGTGTGATCTGCCCTCCCTGAAGACTTAGTTGCTTTACCTAGCACTACTTGTGTGATCTGCACTTCTTGAAGACTTAGCTTTTCCCAGCACAACTTGCCAGATCTGCCCACCCTAATGACTTGGATTCTTTCCGCAGCACAACTTGTGTGATCTGCCCTCCCTGAGGACTTAGCTTTCCCCAGCACAACGTGCGTGATCTTCCCTCCCTAATGACTTAGATGCTTTCCCCAGCACAATTTGTGTGATCTGCCCTCATTAAAGACACAGATGCTTTGTACAGCACAACCTAAAGACTTAGGTGAGGCCACACGGGGTTATGTGCAAGTCCTCGCATGACACGCTACTCACGATCGCAACACAGCGGCAGCCGAGTGTCATAATAATAATAAATAAATCTTTATTTTTATATAGCGCTAACATATTCCGCAGCGCTTTACATACATCAGGAACACTGTCCCCATTGGGGCTCACAATCTAAATTCCCTATCTGTATGTCTTTGCAGTGTGGGAGGAAACCGGAGTACCCGGAGAAAACCCACGCAAATATGGGGAGAACATACAAACTCCTTGCAGATGTTGTCATTGGTGGGATTCGAACCCAGGAACCCAGCGCTGCAAGACTGCAGTGCTAACCACTGAGCCACCGTGCTGCCCATTCATTTGACTGTGGTCCGATCATGCGATCACACCACAGCTGCAGAGGGGAGGGCCGGCGCTGTGGAGGAGAGGAAGGGATTTATCTCCCTATCTCCTGCATTGCCGGCTAATGCGAGAATCGCACTGCTCTCGCGTTACACCGGTGTAACGAGAGTACAATGCGATGTTCCTCTCGCCCCATAGACTTGTATGGGTGCGAGTGGAATAGGATCGCATTACACTCGCAGCATGCTGCGACTGTTTCTTCGATCCAATTAGAGCTGAGAAAATAATCGCTCATTGGAGCTGCCCCATAGAGTAATATTGGTCCGAATGGAATGCGATTTTTTTATCGCATTCCACTCGCACCATTTTTCTCGCCGTGTCTCCTAGGCCTTCGATGCTTTCCCCAGCACAACTTGTGTGATCTGCCTTCCCTGATGACTTAGATGCTTTCTCCAGCACTACTTGTGTGATTTGCCCTCCCTGATGACTTAGATGCTTTCCCCAGCACAACTTGTGTGATCTGCCCTCCCTGACGACCTAGATGCTTTCCTCCAGCACAACTTGTGTGATCTGCCCTCCCTGATGACTTAGATGCTTTCTCCAGCACTACTTGTGTGATTTGCCCTCTCTGAACACAAGGATTGATCAATGCAATGCTGAAAAAGGCAGCTGAACACAAGGTCAGTTACGCACGACATATCATGAGGTCTTGGGGAGACGAAGAAAGAAACCGGTATTTTTATTTAATTCTAGAAAAAAAACAAGGAAGGTGACCATCAAAGAATCAAATATCAGCCCACTCTTGCATCTTAGACTATGAACAAAAGGGGGCAACAGGAAATTAAATGGGTTGTCCAGGTTAAAACAATTTATGTTGATAACTTGTTGATCGGTGGGGTCTGACCACACTGATGGGATGAGGGAGCGGCAGTGCACATATACTATATGCACCCCATTCCTTCCATATTGGGCTGCTGACTGCTGCGGTTGTCATTTTCCACCAGCCCCATGGGGTAGGAACGGAGTGTCGAGGCATGCGACCATCTTGTAACGTTGTCTGTTTCCCCAAAAATAAGCCCTACCCTGAAAATAATCTGATGTCCTTTGGGTGCCGTGCAATAAGTAAGGAGACAAACCGTTAGTGTAAGTGCGCACGTTATGTATTTGGTGCAGAAAGTTCTGCACCTTTTGGAAGTGTAAGCGCTGCAGATCCGCACCCTAAACCATCAGGGAATCAAATATCATCTTTACAAACCACCATGTAACAGGACACCTAATTAGCCTTTCAGCCATTTGTTTTGCCCACTCCTAGTGTTGCCAACCTTCCCCTAGGCCTTGACTTTGCGATTTCTTAAAAGCTGGAGGATCACGTACACTGTTATGATTCAGTGACCGAGGAGGATCAAAAAGAGGACAAAATCTAGGAAATCCAGAGAGTCACCAGAGTGGTTGGAAACTCAGCTGACTGTAGACCTCACACTGACAACCCAACCAGAAGTAGCCATGGGACGTACCTACGATGACCTAGTCGCCTCGACACAACCAGAGAACTAATGCTTCCTAAAGGGAGAAAAACATGGAAAGCTAATTTTCCTCAGAGCAGTTCATAGCCCCCAAACATATAAAGCTGGTGAGACAATATGAAACACAATACATAGGTAGAAAACAGATTCAGCAAAGATGAAGCCCAAACTATCTATATAGGAAAGGACAGAAAAGAGCACTGTCTGCAGCCACACAAAACTCTAAAAAAAACAACACACCTGATAGGAAAAAAGCTGAGACCAAACGACCTCTCCCCCACTATATCAGTACTCTGGTGTTACTGGGATTCAAGCAAAACAGTAATATAGAGGAAGGACTAAAAGTAATACCAAGCATGATAAAACACAGATACATTGCAGACTATGGAGCAAGGTACACAGACATTCCCAGCAGGGAATGATCCAACTCCGCCCAGAACTCCACACAAGCAAAATCAGGAGACAAGCCTTAATACCTCCAAAATAAACAACAGGAAAATGGAAACAAATCCAGCAGAGGTACAAGACCAACTTATCTGTTAGGAGTTCCGGTAGAAACAGAAAATAGGGCAGGCTTCAGAATGTTCACAGCACCACAGGAAGCAACATTGATCGCCGGCCCAGACCAAGGGAAAACTACTCAGTTATGTAGGCCCAGTCTGAACAACCTGATTTCCAATCATCATCAGCTGTCTGGCTTCTGTTAAGCAGACCAACTCCACTACCAGCACTGGCCACAAGAGGGAGCCCCAAACTCGGAACCCAGTCTAAATGTGTTCACAACAGTACACATTGTGGATATCATTCTCATTATTGTTTATATGGCATCTCAAATCTCACTTTCGATCTTTATGGTTTTCCTAAAGCATCCATAAAAATGTTAGCCAAAAGCTAAATACTGACCAAACAGGAAGTCTTACTTAGCCCATAATCTATTTTTTTTTTTAACCCTTCTTCAGTCGTCTAAAGGTGAAGATCGAATCATAGTCCAAAAAATAAGAAACTTACATTGCCTCATATAGGATGACGTCTTGGTCTATAAACTCGTTATCTTTATACTGCTCACATTACACAAAAAAACACAAGCAAATGTGCTTTTCTTACAAGGTTTAGGCAACTTTTATTTATTTTTTCACTACTTTAAAAAAGAACACAAAAAAGGAAATGAAAAGTAAAAAAAAAAAAAAAAAAAGAAGAAATAAAGCTAACCCCCCAACAGACAAAACAAAAAACCCCGCAAACCACACTATACAAGTTTGCTATCACCATAATAATACTGACAAGGAATCATATTCTCAGGTCATTTTTACAGCTCGATGCACAATATAAAATAAAAGAAATCAATCGCGAAATGGCATTATTTGCTCAATTTCCCCTCAGTTTCCAATGGTAGAAGTGTGGCATTCAAAACTAAGACCTGTCTCCCCCACCCAAAAAAAAGCCTTCATACAGTTATATCAATACAGAAATTAAACACGTTATAGGTCTTGGAAAAAGAGAACAAATATATATTTTTATATATATATATATATATATATATATATATATATATATATATATAGGTTGGATGTGAAGCCTGTGTATCTAGGGTGATGATTTCTCGAGGGAGTGTCTTTCCCAGTAATACAAGATGGATATGAAGTCTGTGTGTATCCAGGGTAATAGAACTTTCTTGTGGGAGTGTCTTTCCCAGTAATATAGGCTGGATATGAAGCCTGTGTATATCCAGGGTGCTGCTGTCTTCATATATCAGCACAGCTTCTATCCTATACCTATTTTCTCTCTTTTTCTATAGCCTATTTTCCCTGCCCACCCTGAGACTGCACATGCTTTCTCCTCTTGCCAAATAGCGAATATCTGTGTACAACCCCCCTCCCCGCTGCCATCTTTAACTCTGAGAGAAGGGAGGGAGAAAGCTTTGATGGATCCGTAACATTGTGTAATTTAAAGGATGTACACACTCTGCCGCTGCAAACCGGTAGAACATTTTTAATGAAAATGGTTAAGAAAGTTGCAGTCAAAGTACTTTTATGCCTTTTTTCTAGGACAGGATCCCTTTAAGTGTTGTTCCTCCGACTCCCTTTTAACAACATTTTTATCTGCTTTATAGGAGTGATAAACGCTTCCTTCCCTGTGACAGGAGATGAAGCAGCCTCATCTTTTTGCAAGAGAATAGTCAGCTTTTGAGATAATGATCATAAAACAAAGCATAATAAGCCCAGGACAATGATAACCTGATAACGCCGCCATATTAAAGGGGCAGAACCACAAATACAAGAAGGTTTGAGAAGGTATAAAATAGAGTTGGGGAACCTCTGGCCCGCGGGCTGTTTGCAGCCCATGATTACTTTTTCTGCGGCCCCCGGGCACATTCATGGGAACCGCAGTGCTCGAGCGGCAGTGGCAATTTTGCCGGCCTCCAGCCCTTTAAATCCCAGTGCGTGATGCGAGTAAACGCTTCTTCCAGATCCTGATTGCAGCCCGTACATTGTAACAGACTCACTAGTAAAGAAGCTAGAATGTACGAGCTCCTTCCAGGACCTGACTGCAGCCTGTACATTCTAGGCTGAACCCTGGCCTGTGCTCACGTGCTCAGGGCTTACCTTGTGGGCAGGGTAAGCAGCGTGCTGCGCTCCTATCACAAAAGAAGAGGTGCAGCAGATGCCTTCCTGCTGTACATGCCTCCCGGACCTGTGCTGTGTGACTCCTCCCCCCCAGGTACTGTGAGTCCGCAACCCCATACCCCCGTGCTGTGTAACCCCTAGTGCTGTCCATTGTGCCACCTAATATGCTCTCCGTGTCGCCACCTAGTGCTGTCCGTGCCCCAGCATCTCCTGCGATGCGTACGCCCCTGGTCCCTCCTGTGATGCCTACACCCCGGTCCCTCCTGCGATGCGTACGCCCCCAGCATGGAAAAAGCATGGAAAAAAAAAAAGCATGGAACAAAAAAGCATGGAAAAAAAAGCATGAAATAAAAGCATGGAAAATAAAAATCATGGAATAAAAAAAGCTGAGAAAAAAAAGCATGACATAAAGCATGGAATAAAAAAGCATGGAGTAAAAAGCATGGAATAAAAAATCATGGAGTAAAAAAATCAGAAAAAAAAGCATGGAAAAAAAGCATGGAAAAAAAAAGCATGGAGTAAAAAAGCATGTAATAAAAAAGCATGGGAAAAAAAAGTATGGAATAAAAAAATCATGGAATGTAAAAGCATGGAGTAAAAAAATCATGGAATAAAAAAAGCATGAGGAAAAAAAGCATGGAATAAAAAAGCATGGACTAAAAAAGCATGAGAAAAAAAAAAGCATGGACTAAAAAAGCATGGAATAAAAAAGCATGGAAAAATAAAAGCATGGAATAAAGAAGCATGGAATAAAAAAAGCATGAGAAAAAAAAAGCATGGACTAAAAAGCATGGAATAAAACGAGCATGAGGAAAAAAAAACAACATGTAATAAAAAAGCATGGAATAAAAACGTACAAAAAAAAAAAAAAAGTACGGAAAAAATAAAAAATACAATAAAAGTACAAGTTTTAATTAGGTTTTTGATTTTTCTTTACCCAGCGGACACACCCGACTCCCGCTTACCTCGGCCACACACACGCGGGTCAGCTGCTTCTTCAGTTTTTTCACTTTCCTCGTGGCTTTCTTAGTGGGGAGGACGGGTACGCTCATCATGGGAGTTTTTATATTGGAGCTCGCAGTCAGTAAAATTTCCCTAAGTCTGAAAATGTAAAAAACAAAAATTAATAAATTACACATCCATAAAAAGTAACAACAGTTTCCCCATTAACCCCTTCACCCCCGGGCGTTTTTCCATTTTTTTTTTTCCTCTCCTTCCGAGAGCCGTCACTTTTTTATTTTTCCGTAAATCTTCCCATACGAGGAACTTGATTTTTGCGGGACGAGCTGTACTTTTTTTTTTTTTTAAAAAAAAACCCCATATGTTTTACCATATAGTGTACTGGAAAACAGCAAAAAAATTTCAGGTGTGGAAAAACAGCCAAAATAGTGTGATTGAACAATAGTTTGAGATATTTTACTCACAGTGTTCACTATATGGTAACACTGATGTGTCGGTGTGATGCCTGAGGTCAGTGTGAGTTTGTAGACACCAAACATGTATAGGTTTACTAAAAAAAAAAAAAAAAAATCACAAAATTGTCCAAAAAAAAGTGGTGCACGTTTTGCGCCATTTTCCAAAATCCGTAGTGTTCTCATTTTTCGGGATCTATGGCTCAGTGACGGCTTATTTTTTTGCATCTCGAGCTGACATTTTTAACTCTACCATTTTTGTGCAGATGATACATTTTGATCGCCTGTTATTGCATTTTGCGCAAAATTTGCGGTGACCAAAAAACGTAAGTTTGGAATTTTTTTGCCGCTACGCCGATTATCGATTAGATTAATTGATTTTATATTTTGATAAATCGGGCGTTACGATATAATGTAAATATGCGTATTATTTTTTTAACCCTTTAATTTTCAATGGGGTTGATTTGAACTTTTAGGGGTTTTTTTTTTTAAAACTTTTTATTTATTTATTTATTTTTTTTAAGTTTACTAGTTCCCCTAAGGGACTACAACAATCAGCAGTCTGATCACTCTTCCATTTCTCCAAATCACAGCTATGCAGCTCAGATCTGCAGAAAAGCTGCTCTCCTCTCACACACTGCCCTCTGCTGGCAGTGATAGAAAGTGACTCATGATAGCTATGATCACGTCACGTGACTTCCCATGGGGGAGGGCAAGTTATGCTTCTCAGCTGAAATGTGCGCGGATCCTCACACGATCCATGACGTACCCAGTACGTCATGTATCGTGAAGAGGTTAAAGAACTTGTCCAGTTACCAAAACTGATTTTTTTTTTTCTGATAAATCTTGCTAATATGTGCCCCTCAACACATCTATTATGTTTTTTCAGCAAAATTACCTTTCATTGTGCACTAGCAGCACACGGTCATTGCTGGCTCCAGCTCTGATGGGGTTAATCTCTCCTCTGACTTCCTGTGTTCAGTTCCTACAAGTCCCAGAATTCTTTGTGGCTTTAGGGCGGTGTCTAGCTTATCTAACACACCCATTGTGTCTAATACACCCACTCTGCTCCCACCCAAACCCTCCTCCCTGCCTCTTCCCAGTGGATGTGCACTCAGAGAAATCACAGATACAGCAGCTCTGCACAGCCAGGGGAAGAAAGTGTGTGCGTGTATATACAGTGTGTGTGCGCGTATATACAGTGTATGTGTATATATACAGTGTGTGTGTGCGTATATACAGTGTGTGTGCGCGTATATACAGTGTGTGTGCGTATATACAGTGTGTGTGTATATATACAGTGTGTGAGTGAGTGTGTATGTGAGTGTGTATGTCATACTCACCTGTCTGCAGGGTCCGGGTGCCATGCTTGCTTCCAGCCCCTGTCTCGGTCCCGCCGCTCTGGCTGTGTGCAGTCTCCCCGGTGCATGCACGAAGCTTGTAGGACCTGGCCGTGGATCACCTGATGCAGTCACCTGACGCATCAGCTGATCGTAGTCTCGCCGGCTTTTTCGCGCCCGGCCGGCTATCAGCTGATCCTGCCGTCAGGGGACTTCATCAGCTGATTACCGGCCGCTCCTGCAGTGATGGGCCAGGATCAGACTCCGCTCCAGGAGCTGCCGGTCATCAGCACAGACGTGAGTATTTATTTATTTATTTTTTTGCACTGATGCATCTGCTGATTGTATAATCGGCTTTTATACAATCAGCAGATGTGTGATGTGATTCACATCCTTTATCCTGACACATCATCTGATCGCTTTGCCTTCCTTCCAGCAAACCGATCAGATGATATTGGATCCTGATTGGACGGCGCGGGACCCTGACCCAGGATTACTGCGGAGGGGGGTTTATTTCAATAAAGATGGAGTCACTAATTGTGTTGTGTTTTATTTCTAATAAAAATATTTTTCTGTGTGTTGTGTTTTTTTTTTTTTCTTATCATTACTAGAAATTCATGGTGGCCATGTCTAATATTGGCGTGACACCATGAATTTCGGGCTTAGGGCTAGCTGATAATATACAGCTAGCCCTAACTCCATTATTACCCGGCTAGCCACCCGGCATCAGGGCAGCTGGAAGAGTTGGATACAGCGCCAGAAGATGGCGCTTCTATGAAAGCGCCATTTTCTGGGGTGGCTGCGGACTGCAATTCGCAGTGGGGGTGTCCAGAAAGCATGGGCACCCTTCACTGTGGATTCCAATCCCCAGCTGCCTAGTTGTACACGGCTGGACACCAAAATTAGGCGAAGCTCACGTCATTTTTTTTTTAAATTATTCATGAAATTCATGAAATAATTAAAAAAAAAAAAGGGCTTCTCTATATTTTTGGTTCCCAGCCGAGTACAACTAGGCAGCTGGGGGTTGGGGGCAGCCCGTACCTGCCTGCTGTACCCGGCTAGCATACAAAAATATGGCGAAGCCCACGTCATTTTTTTTTTCTTTTTGGGTAAAAAACTGCATAGAGTCCTGGATGGAGGATGCTGAGCCTTGTAGTTCTGCAGCTGCTGTCTGCTCTCCTGCATACAATGAACATTTTGAATAAGGAAATGACATCAGACCTTTTTTATTTTTTTCATCAACAATCTTTAATGGCATTGTGCACTGATTAAAAACGCAGTGAGCAAAAACGCAGCAAAAAAGGCACCAAATCGCGGCAAAAACGTGACATGCAGCATCCGGTCACCTGCACTACAAGTGCCAGAGTGGAGAAAGATAGTGACATGCAGCACACTATGTGTCAGAGCAGAGCATGTCACTGTCTCCACTCCGCTGACCTCACAGCCCGTACACGCTGCGATGGATGCAGGGGGACACAGAACAAGTAATCGGCCGACACTGGAGTCATCTGATTACTTGGGATGAATTGAGCAGTAAAATGCTCTGGTGCTCGATGGGCGAAGCCCATGCCGTTTTTTTTAAAAAAAAATTAATTAAAAAAAAAAAAAAAAAAAAAAATCACATTGTTTGTGGGCTCCCGCTGCATTTTCTGTTGCTAAGGGTAACCAAAGCAGCTACTGGCTGCTAGCCCCCGCTGCTTGGTGTTACTTTCACTGGCAATAGAAATGCAGGGAAGCATTTTTTTTTTTTTTTTTTATAAAGGTTTTTCCCTGAAAACGTTTTTAAGAAAATGACGTGGGCTTCGCCATATTTTTGTATGCTAGCCAGGTACAGCAGGCAGCTACGGGCTGCCCCCAACCCCCAGCTGCCTAGTTGTACCCGGCTGGGAACCAAAAATATAGAGAAGCCCTTTTTTTTTTTTAATTTCATGAATTTCATGAAATAATTAAAAAAAAAAAATGACATGGGCTTCGCCGAATTTTTGAGTCCAGCCAGGTACAACTAGGCAGCTGGGGATTGGAATCCGCAGTGAAGGGTGCCCAAACTTTCTGGGCCCCCCGCTGCGAATTGCAGTCCACAGCCGCCCCAGAAAATGGCGCTTTTATAGAAGCGCCATCTTCTGGCGCTGTATCCAACTCTTCCAGTGGCCCTGGTGGCAGGTGGCACGCTGGGTAATAAGGGGTTAATACCAGCTATGTTTTACCCGCTGGTATAAAGCCCGAGATTCTAAATGTCAGGCCAAGGTTGACCTGGCCATTAAGAATCTCCAATAAAGGGTTAAAAAAAAAAAGACCACACAGAGAAAAATACTTTATTAGAAATAAATACACAGACACAGTAGGGACTCCATGTTTATTACTCCCTCTCACCCCTCCACGATGGAGAGATTTCTGTACTGACCATGCCAGGAGAGAGCGAGGGAAAAGAGAGCGAGCGAGGGGGGGGAGGAAAAGAAAGCGAGCGGGGGGGGGGGGGAAGAGAGCGACCGGGGGGGTGGAAAGAGAGCGCAGGGGGGAGGAAAAAAAGAGAGCGCGGGAGGAAAAAAAGAGCGCGGGAGGAAAAAAAGAGCGCGGGAGGAAAAAAAGAGAGCGCAGGGGGGAGGAAAAGAGAGCGCAGGGGGGAGGAAAAGAGAGCGCAGGGGGGAGGAAAAGAGAGCGAGGGGGGAGGAAAAGAGAGCGAGGGGGGAGGAAAAGAGAGCGAGGGGTGAGGAAAAGAGAGCGCAGGGGTGAGGAAAAGAGCGCAGGGGTGAGGAAAAGAGAGCGCAGGGGTGAGGAAAAGAGAGCGCAGGGGGGAGGAAAAGAGAGCGAGGGGGAGGAAAAGAGAGCGAGGGGGAGGAAAAGAGAGCGAGGGGGAGGAAAAGAGAGCGAGGGGTGAGGAAAAGAGAGCGCAGGGGTGAGGAAAAGAGAGCGCAGGGGGGAGGAAAAGAGCGCAGGGGGGAGGAAAAGAGAGCGCAGGGGGAGGAAAAGAGAGCGAGGGGGGAGGAAAAGAGAGCGAGGGGGGAGGAAAAGAGAGCGAGGGGTGAGGAAAAAAGAGCGAGGGGGGAGGAAAAGAGAGCGCAGGGGGGAGGAAAAGAGAGCGAGGGGGGAAGAGAGCGAGGGAAAAGAGAGGGGAGGGGAGAGAGGGATAAGAGGGGGAGAGGGATAAGAGGGGGGCAGAGAAGAGGGGGAAGAGGGGAGGGGGAGAAGAGTGGGGGGAGAGAAGAGAGTGGGGAAAGAACAGGGGGGGGGGCAGAGGTGCTCTGTCACCAACTGTCTCCACTCTGTGACTTGTGGTGCAGGTGACAGAGTGCAGACAGTTGGTCCCATGCAGCAGGACAGGTGGCAGAGCACAGCGGTGACATGCCTGCCAGTGTCTTGCTGCTGGGAGGAGCAGATGATCACACTGCCCGACACCGGCCGCTCTCCTGACATCGCAGCAGAGCGGGCGGGTGGAGAGTGTGAGCACATACTTACGTGCAGGGGGGGGATTCAGCTAAAGACCCCCCCTGTACTGCACCCTGGCGCCCCGTGTCTCAGCCTCTCTGCAGGACGCCGGCTCCACAGTGACGTCCTCCGGCTCCTCCCCTCGATGCTGGGCTGTGACGTGCGGTAGTCACCGCCCACAGCCCTGTCACTCAATCTGAGTGGCGCCGGCATCCTGTGACGTACCCGTCTTGTTTGAGAGCCCGGAAATGCCGGGACGTCAGAGGATGCCGGCGGCCACAGCTCCAGGGGGTCATGTGACTGGCACTGAGCGTGCAGGATAGCGCCGCTCAGCGCCAGAAATGGAAACAGAAGGCAATGGAGAAGACGCCTAGAAAGGTAAGTATAGCTCATACAGAAAATAAAAAAAATGGGTGAACCACCCCTTTAAGATCTGTGCACTTTAAGAATACCTTCAAACATAAAAAAAAAAAAAAAGGGAAAAAAAACATTAAGTAGGAACTATCTCCAAAGGGTGATATAAGCATGACTGTGTGTGATACTACATATTCCCTGTAGTGGAGACATACATCACCAAGCACTATGCCAAGCCATACATCACCAAGCACAATGCCAAGCCATACATCAAGCACAATGCCGAGCCATACATCACCAAGCACAATGCCGAGCCGTACATCACCAAGAACTATGCCGAGCCATACATCACCAAGCACAATGCCGAGCCATACATCACCAAGCACAATGCCGAGCCGTACATCACCAAGAACTATGCCGAGCCATACATCACCAAGCACAATGCCGAGCCATACATCACCAAGCACAATGCCGAGCCGTACATCACCAAGAACTATGCCGAGCCATACATCACCAAGCACAATGCCGAGCCGTACATCACCAAGCACAATGCCGAGCGCTACATCACCAAGAACTATGCCGAGCCATACATCACCAAGCACAATGCCGAGCCATACATCACCAAGAACTATGCCGAGCCATACATCACCAAGCACAATGCCGAGCCATACATCACCAAGCACAATGCCAAACCATACATCACCAAGCACAATGCCAAGCCATACATCACCAAGCACAATGCCGAGCCGTACATCACCAAGCACAATGCTGAGCCATACATCACCAAGCACAATGCCGAGCCGTACATCACCAAGCACAATGCCGAGCCATACATCACCAAGCACAGTGCCGAGCCGTACATCACCAAGCACAGTGCCGAGCCGTACATCACCAAGCACAATGCCGAGCCGTACATCACCAAGCACAATGCCGAGCCGTACATCACCAAGCACAATGCCGAGCCGTACATCACCAAGCACAATGCCAAGCCGTACATCACCAAGCACAATGCCGAGCCGTACATCACCAAGCACAATACCGAGCCGTACATCACTAAGCACAATGCCGAGCCGTACCTCACCAAGCACAATGCTGAGCCGTACCTCACCAAGCAAAATGCCGAGCCGTACATCACCAAGCACAATGCCGAGCCGTACATCACTAAGCAAAATGCCAAACCATACATCACCAAGCACAATGCCAAGCCATACATCACCAAGCACAATGCCGAGCCGTACATCACCAAGCACAATGCTGAGCCATACATCACCAAGCACAATGCTGAGCCGTACATCACCAAGCACAATGCCGAGCCGTACATCACCAAGCACAATGCCGAGCCGTACATCACCAAGCACAATGCCGAGCCGTACATCACCAAGCACAATGCCGAGCCGTACATCACCAAGCACAATGCCGAGCCGTACATCACCAAGCACAGTGCAGAGCCGTACATCACCAAGCACAGTGCCGAGCCGTACATCACCAAGCACAATGCCGAGCCGTACATCACTAAGCAAAATGCCAAACCATACATCACCAAGCACAATGCCAAGCCATACATCACCAAGCACAATGCCGAGCCGTACATCACCAAGCACAATGCTGAGCCATACATCACCAAGCACAATGCTGAGCCGTACATCACCAAGCACAATGCCGAGCCGTACATCACCAAGCACAATGCCGAGCCGTACATCACCAAGCACAATGCCGAGCCGTACATCACCAAGCACAGTGCAGAGCCGTACATCACCAAGCACAGTGCCGAGCCGTACATCACCAAGCACAATGCCGAGCCGTACATCACCAAGCACAATGCCGAGCCGTACATCACCAAGCACAATGCCGAGCCGTACATCACCAAGCACAATGCCAAGCCGTACATCACCAAGCACAATGCCGAGCCGTACATCACCAAGCACAATACCGAGCCGTACATCACTAAGCACAATGCCGAGCCGTACCTCACCAAGCACAATGCTGAGCCGTACCTCACCAAGCAAAATGCCGAGCCGTACATCACCAAGCACAATGCCGAGCCGTACATCACTAAGCAAAATGCCAAGCCGTACATCACCAAGCACAATGCCGAGCCGTACCTCACCAAGCACAATGCTGAGCCATACATCACCAAGCACAATGCTGAGCCGTACCTCACCAAGCACAATGCCGAGCCGTACATCACCAAGCACAATGCCGAGCCGTACATCACCAAGCACAATGCCGAGCCGTACATCACCAAGCACAATGCCGAGCCGTACATCACCAAGCACAATGCCGAGCCGTACATCACCAAGCACAATGCCGAGCCGTACATCACCAAGCACAATGCCGAGACGTACATCACCAAGCACAATGCCGAGCCGAACATCACCAAGCACAATGCCGATCTGTACATCAAACACAATGCCACATGTCGGATGGAGTGGTGTAAAGCCGCTGTCACCACTGGACTTTGGAGACATGTTCTTCTCTCCATGACGGAGCCCAGGGCACAAGGGCCATACAGACGCGGTTGGGGGAGTTTGGTGGAAGAACAGTCCCATCCAACACCTATAATGGATATAGTGACCCCGGAATCCCCCTAACATAGTGTCCCCGCACAAATGCTCTTCTGGATGAAGAGGACAAAATCCCCTCCATAATCTTTGAGAAGTGTAGGAGCTGTTATATCTGCAAAAGCACCACCTCCATATTAGTGGGAGGTGTAATGTGGAGGGATCACATACTTTTGGAAATATAGTGTCATCACACCAAAGGGGCAACAACAGAGGGCATGCAGACTCCCGGGAGCAGCCATCACTCACCTGGGAATACCTAGCGTGACGTTCATCTCTCCTCTGCCGGCAAAGTGGAAGGTGTTCAGTGTCATCTGGGTGGAAGGTTCTCCGATGCTCTGAGCTGCAAGAAGGCCGACCGCGTCCCCGGGGTCACACAAGGCCCGCTGCCACTTCAGCTGCAGCAAAGTCCTCAAACTGTATCCCAAAAAAATAATTACAATGAATGTACTAGAATAAAAGGAAATTCTAGACCATTGAACACAAAAAAAAAAATTAAAAAATCTGCCTTTTTGATGAGAAAACTGATGGCGCTTCTTAACAGACAAATGTGAACAGGTGCAAACTGAACATGAAATATACTCTAAAAAAATATACAGCTGCACACAGCGGCTAAGGTATACAGACACTGAATATAGGAATTTGGACATGAATCACTGCTAAGGAAACCAATGTAAAAATTGAGACACTTAGGGCATAATAAAAGGCCAGTTTTATGTAAGCCCAGCAGCCAGCGTCAAGGCGTATCTCTTATGTTAGGTCCCTACCTAAATGCCTATACCCGGGCAGGCAGGAACCTACTAATAAGAAATAAAAAAATCGCCTTTAGCTGGTGGTAAGAAGTGCTCAGTCAGAAGGGATGTCCCTAAAATCCAAAATGAAAAAAATGTGTGGCACTTTCTAACATACAAATGTGAACAGGTGCAAACTGAACATGAAATAAACACTAAAAAATATACAGCTGCACTCAGAGGCTAAGGTATACAGACACTGAATATAGGAATTTGGACATGAATCACTGCTAAGGAAACAAATGTAAAAATTGAGACACTTATCGCATAAAAAAGGCCAGTTTTATGTAAGCCCCGCAGCCAGCCTCAAGGCGTATCTTTTTTGCTGGGTCACTACCAAAATATGCCTCTACCTGGGCAGGCAGTAACCTACTAATAGGAAATTAAAAACCACCTTGTGCTGGTGGGAAAGAGTGCTCAGTTAGAAGGCTATAATCCAAAATGAAAAAATGGATGACACTTTCTAACAGACAAATGTGAATAGGTGCAAACTGGGCTCACATAAAACTGGCGTTTTTAATGAGCCAAGTGTCTCAATTTTTTAATGTATTTTTTTAATGCATGTCCAAACTTTTATAACCAATGTACATACCTTAGTGTCTCAGAGTGCAGCTGTATATTTGTTAGCGTATATTTTAGGTTCAGTTTGCACCTGTTCACATTTGTCTGATAGGAAGTGCCGTCAGTAGCAGAATCACTGGCAAAAGTGGTCTGTGACCACCCTGAGCCAACACCAGGGAGAAGAAGGCAGGTAGTTAGCAACTATCGTATTTTTAGACGCACTTTTCCTGCCAAAAATTTGGGAGGAAAATGAGGGGTGTGCCTTATAAGCAGATTGTAGCTTATCGGGGTGGTGGTGGAGAATGGAGGCAGGGGCAATGCTGTAGGCTGTGCTGCGCAGCAGGTGGTGAGGCAGGGGCCATCCTGAAAATGTCACCGGTGTGGGCTTCAAATAATGGCGCCCGGAATCAGTGAGTGTGCAGATGGAGCTCTCGGTTCAAGATCTTATCTGTCTTCGGTCCATTGATCTCCCAGCAGCGGACGCAAGGAAAATGGCACCCGGAGGTGGCGCATGCGAATAGGAGACATCAGCTTGTCATTGAGCCCGTAGTGCAATTTATGCATGTGCCAACTCTAGGCGCCATTTCTTTGAAGCCCTCACTGCCAACACTTTCTGGATGTTCCTGTCTCATCTGGGACACCAGCTGCAGCATCGCCCTACTCCACCACCGTCCCTGCCTCCTGTGACCCCACTCCACCTCCTCCCCTTCCTCCTGTGACCCCCGCTCCACCTCCCCCCCTGCCTCCTGTGACCCCGCTTCACCATCGCCCCTGCCTCCTGTGACCTTGCTCCACCATCGCCCCTGCCTCCTGTGACCTTGCTCCACCACCGCCCCCACCTCCTGTGACCCCACCCCACGACGGCCCTGCCTCCTGTGACCCCGCTCCTCCACCACCCCTGCCTCAGCATCACCCTACTCCACCACTGCCCCTGCCTCCTGTGACACCACGCCACCTCCTCCCTTATCTCCTGTGACCCCACTCCACCACCGTCCCTGCCTCAGCATCACCCTACTCCACCACCGCCTCCTGTGACCCCGCTCCACCACCGCCCCCGCCTCCTGTGACCCCACTCCACCACCGCCCCGCATCATCCTACTCCACCACCATCCCTGCCTCCTGTGACCCCACTCCACCACCACCCCTGCCTCCTGTGACCCTACTCCACCACCGCCCCTGCCTCCTGTGACCCCGCTCCACCACCGCCCCTGCCTCCTGTGACCCCACTCCACCACCCCTGCCTCCTGTGACCCCACTCCACCACCCCTGCCTCCTGTGACCCCACTCCACCACCACCCCTGCCTCCTGTGACCCCACTCCTCCACCGCCCCTGCCTCCTGTGACCGCACTCCTCCACCGCCCCTGCCTCCTGTGACCGCACTTCACCACCGCCCCTGCCTGCTGTGACCCCGCTGCACCACCACCCCTGCCTCCCGTGCCCCGCTTCATCACCGCCCGTCTCCTGTGACCCCACTCCACCACCGCCCCTGCCTCAGCATCACCCTACTCCACCACTGCCCCTGCCTCCTGTGACCCCGCTCCACCACCGCCCCTGCCTCCTGTCGCCCCGCTCCACCACCGCCCCTGCCTCCTGTCGCCCCGCTCCACCACCGCCCCGGCCTCCTGTCACCCCGCTCCACCACCGCCCCGGCCTCCTGTCGCCCCGCTCCACCACCGCCCCGGCCTCCTGTCGCCCCGCTCCACCACCGCCCCGGCCTCCTGTCGCCCCGCTCCACCACCGCCCCTGCCGCCCCGCTCCACCACTGCTGCCACCCCCCAACTGGTAAGACAGCACTGGATTATAAAAGACAGACCCCATATTTTTACCTTATTTATACCTCTAAATTTGGGGTGCGTCTTATAATCCAGTGCGTCTTATAAAATGAAAGTTATGGTACCTGCCTGTTACTTGTTAGGCCCATAAGTTAAAAAAAAAATTATCCCGGATAACCCCTTTAATGAAACCCAATTTCAAAAATAATTTTTGCCCTAAATACATGCAGAACCCCCCCTCCCCCCTCCAAAAGTGGACAATCCCTTTAAGTAGTACACAGCATCCATTGAAATTAATGGGCTGTGTGTGATGCATAAACCTGGTGGGTCCTCCATAACTAAAGAAGACGCCCTTTGTATCTTCTGTGGCTAATACTTGAGGGTCCCAAAAAAAAGAAACGCTCCCTCTATTGGAGACTGTGTCTGGGCGTCCGCCTCCAGTAAGGGTATACCCCCAAAAATGGTGGACGACAGAGCAACGTTGGGGGACAAGTAATGGAACGGTGTGGTGCGGCATACATAGCGGTGCGTTACCTCTCAGACGCCACCTTGCACTCCTCGTAGCCGGAGCTCTGCATATCCCGGTGCACAGTGTACTGGTCCACTTTGTCTCGAAAATTTTCAGACACGGATCCAAAATACAGATCTGGGCGGAGAACTGCGATGCACGGGTCCGGACGGCGAGACGACCGCTTCATATACTTATTCCGCACCTTTGGGTCCAGGTCGTACCAACTGTTTAACAGCTGGGGAACAAAAAAAATAAAAGTTTGCATCAATAGGCTGGGGAGGGGAGGGTTAATGGCAATCATCCTTAACTCCTTTACCTGGTATTATACTCATCCTCCAGCAGTTTAATGCTTTTTCGGAGTCCCTCCACGGCGCCATCTTGTACCCGTAACTTTTGACTAGCCGGAAGTCAGAGGTTACATTAGAAGCCCTCAAAACAAGTCTATGAGAGCCAGAATTATGCTCTGATAGACTTGTGCCAATTTGTGACCTTCAGCTCATGAAGTTACATTGCAGGAGGTCAAGAAGTCTATAAAAGCAAGGCTGAGGCTCTCATAGACTTGTGCCATACAAATCAGAGTGAAGAGGGGGTTAATGCCGCGCATCAGCCAAAATGAAGATGTAGCACGTTGATGTTATAAACGTATTCTTTTATTCCATCGGTCTACGCGTTTCGAGGATACACCTCTTCTTCAGGACCAGTGCATCAACATAGTATCTATATATATCTATAATCATACTATGTTGATGCACTGGTCCTGAAGAAGAGGTGTATCCTCGAAACGCGTAGACCGATGGAATAAAAGAATACGTTTATAACATCAACGTGCTACATCTTCATTTTGGCTGATGCGCGGCATTAACCCCCTCTTCACTCTGATTTGTATGCACATCCTTGTGGGGCTGCAGCAGACGCCTTCATCCTATGCTCTATCAGTGGTTGTGACTATCTCACAAGCTTTTCAGGTGAGTGTATTTTTCCTGATCTACCTCACTGATCTGTTGGTATTACACTATCAGCGCTCCTTATTTTTCAGTTTATAGACTTGTGCCAAGTTGTGACCCTCAGCTCGTGAAGTTACATTGCAAGAGGTCAATAGAAGTCTATGAAAGCAAGGATGAGGCTCTCATAGACTTGTACTGTAACTTCATAAGCCGGTACTTACAAATTAGTAGAAGTCTATGAGAGCCTCACCCTGGCTCTTAAAGACATATTGAACTCTTACAATGTAATGTCATAAGCAAGGGGTCACAAATTAGTACAAGTCAATGACAGCCTCATTCTGAGTCTCATAGACTTTAAATATTGAGCTCTTGTAATGTAACTTCATGAGCAGGGAGTCACAAATTAGTACAAGAGTTCAATATAAAAGTCTATGACTCCCAGAATGAGGCTCTGACAGACTTCTACTAATTTGTGACCACTGGCTCATAAAATTACAAGAGCTCAATACAAGTCTATAATAGCCAGAATTAGGCCTTCATAGACTTGCACTAATTTGTGACTCCCGACTCACAATGTTACATTACAAGAGCTCAATATAAGTCTATAAAAGCAAGAATTACGCTCTCAGACTCGTACAAATTTGTGACCACCATCTTATGAAGTTACATTACAAGCGCTCACTATAAGTCTATGAGAACCAGGACGATGCTCTCATAGACTTGTACTAATTAGTGACCTCGGCTCATGAAATTACATTAAAAGAACTCAATATACACTAAGCCTATGAAAGCCAAAACAAGAATCTCATGCACTTGTACTAATTTGTGACTCCCGTCTCATAAAGTTAGATTACAAGTCTATGAGAGCATAATGCTTGCTCTTATAGACATATATTGAGTAATGTAACGTAATGAGTCGGTAGTAGTACAAGTCTATGAGAGCCTAATGCTTATAGACTTATATTGAGCTTTTGTACTAATTTAGCTCATAAAGTTACATTACAAGAGCTCAATTGAAGTCTATGAAATCCAGGACAAGGCTCTCATAAACTTGTATTAATCTGTGACCACTGTCTCATGAAATTACAGTACAAGAGCGCTATATAAGTCTATAAGAGCCAGGATTAGGCTCTCATAGACTTAAAATGATTTGTGACCCCTGTCTCTTGAAACACTGGAGATGTCGGCAAATCACATATTGACAGAGACCAACCGGTGCAACAGCGATAGAAGGTGGCGGAAGTGGTGCTTTAGCTGCTGCATTCTGGGAGCCGTAGTATATCGGTGTCTCACCTGATTAACAGCCTCTTCCCTTCCATATTCCTTTGATCCCTCGGGAGACAGTGCTTTATAAGCCGCCATTTTCTTTTGGGAGTACAATAGGAAGGCCCCCGATCTTTGGGGAGGAGTGGGGTGCTTGGCTCTCCACCTCCATATAAAACGACTGTAGTTATTGGCTTGCTCGGAATCCATTTTGGACAGGACTTCATCCAAGTGTTTTGATTTTTTGATGACCTATCAGCGAAAGATAACCAAACATTGATCAGTGAACTGCTATATACTGACGATACACCAGGACGGGAGTGGTGCGGGACCACGGTATCATTACATCCTATATTATACTGCAGAGCTGCACTCACTATTCTGCTGGGTGAGTCACTGTGCATAAATAAATTAGCACACAAGTGCCAAGATTTGATGGTTGCAGTTCCATCTTTGTTGTTTTGTATCCTGACTGATAATTAAAACTTTGCTGATCTTCTTGCAGTCTTCACTTTTGTTATGTAAAGAAATGATTTTCCTTCTTGAGACATTTCTTTCCCATGTGGTACTATTGCTGACAGGGGTTTTCTTTAAGTAACGCCCTTTATTGTCACCAGTCTGCTGAACAGCTGTGTAATTAATATTCCCTTTGGTTGAATTTTTGTTAATTAGTATTTTGTAGTATACATTTAGTTTGTTCCAATGAGTTTCCACCTTGTGGCATTTCTTTTCCATGTGGTACCATTGCTGATAAAGGGTTTTCTTTAAGTAATGCTCTTCATAGTCACCAGTCTGCTGGACAGCTGTGTAATCAGTATTCCCTTTGGTTGAATTTTTGTTAATTAGTATTTTGTAGTTCAAACTTTATATTTATTTCAATTAGTTTCTGCCCTGTGGCATTTCTCTTCCATGTGGTACTATTGCTGACAGGGGTTTTCTTTAAGTAACGCCCTTTATTGTCACCAGTCTCCTGAACAGCTGTGTAATTAATATTCCCTTTGGTTGAATTTTCGTTAATTAGTATTTTGTAGTATAAACTTTAGATTTGTTCCAATGAGTTTCCGTCTGGCATTTCTCTTCCACGTGGTACCATTGCTGACAAGGATTTTCTTTGAGTAACGCTCTTCATAATCACCTGTCTGCTGAACATCTGTGTAATGAATAGACTTACTGGTGGTTGAAGTCTTATTAATTAGAATTTTGTAGTATAAACTTTATATTAGTTTCAGTGAGTTTCCACTTTCTGGCATTTCTCTTCCATGTGATACTATTGCTGACAGGGGTTGTCTTTAAGTAACGCTCTTTATTGTCACCAGTTTGCTGGACAGCTGTGTAATTAATATTCTCTTTGGTTGAATTTTTGTTCATTAGAATTTCGTAGTATAAACTTTAGATTTGTTCCAATGAGTTTTTACCTTGTGGCTTTTCTCTTCCATGTGGTACCATTGCTGGCAGGGGTTTTAAGTAACACCCTTAATTGTCACCAGTCTCCTGAACAGCTGTGCAATTAATATTCGCTTTGGTTGAATTTTTGTTAAATAGTATTTTGTAGTATAAACTTTAGATATGCTCCAAAGAGTTTCCACCTTGTCGCATTTCTCTTCCATGTGGTACCATTGCTGACAGAGGATTTCTTTAAGTAATGCCCTTTATAGTCACCTGTGTATTGAATAGACTTACTGGCAGCTGAATTCTTGTTAATTATACGTTTGTAGTATAAACTTTAGATTTGCTTTAAACACTTTTTTGGGGGTGTGCTCATTTTTGCAACATGGTTTTGAATGGGGTTTTTTTTTTTTTTTTTTTTTTTTTTAGGAAAATTACTTTAGTAGGTGTGCAAAATATAACAAATCATGGACCAGATTTATGGGAGTCTTTTGTAATATGGTATCCCACAGAAAATGGGGATTATGAAAGGAAACTAAGAGCTTTCAGACAAATCTGTTGGGGTGTACTCATTTATGCTGAGCACCATATTTTCCATTACTTATCCTGTTGAATCCATTCATCTTCCAAAGCTGCATCCACTTCACTGAGTGCAGTCAATTAAAAGGCAAAGCTTATTGCTACCTGGAAACCATCAGCAAGTAGATCTTTTCAATATTTTTAAATTTGCCTTTTGTGTTTAGTGGCTTCTAAACTTGCTAATCATCAGAGCCCATGGGTGAATGGTGCGGCTCTCCGGGTCACTTGGTTTGCACGGGCAATTAATAGTTAATCCGAGCAATCCCTTTAGAAGCTTCGATCCCTCATAACGGATCAGTGATGCAATGATTCCAAAGGTTGCGCTCCTCACAGGCTCCAAACATCATAAACTCCACATACAAAGATTATTTTATGACTTTGTCGTATCAGCTCATAACCCGTATCACCGGAGACCATATGGTGTCGTGTATACAGTATATACTGCCATCTCATCCAAACGGCTATAGCAACAGACAAACAGAAAGGTGGTGATCTCCTCCCCCCCCTGCAGCTCAGGTGTCTACTCAAATCTAAGGTCTATAACTATAACACTGCCCCTATGTACATGAATAAAACTGCTATAATACTGCCCCCTATATACAAGAATATAACTACTATAATACTGCCCCCTATGTACAAGAATATAACTACTATAATACTGCCCCCTATGTAAAAGAATATAACTACTATAATACTGCCCCCTATGTACAAGAATATAACTACTATAATACTGCCCCTATGTACAAGAATATAACTACTATAATACTGCTCCTATGTACAAGAACATAACTACTATAATACTGCTCCCTATGTACAAGAATATAACTACTATAATACTGCTCCTATGTACAAGAATATAACTACTATAATACTGCCCCCTATGTACAAGAATATAACTATTATAATACTGCTCCTATGTACAAGAATATAACTATTATAATACTGCCCCCTATGTACAAGAATATAACTACTATAATACTGCCCCCTATGTACAAGAATACAACTACTATAATACTGCTCCTATGTCCAAGAATATAACTACTATAATACTGCCCCCTATGTACAAGAATACAACTACTATAATACTGCTCCTATGTACAAGAATATAACTACTATAATACTGCTCCTATGTACAAGAATATAACTACTATAATACTGCTCCTATGTACAAGAATATAACTACTATAATACTGCTCCTATGTACAAGAATATAACTACTATAATACTGCTCCTATGTACAAGAATATAACTACTATAATACTGCCCCCTATGTACAAGAATACAACTACTATAATACTGCTCCTATGTCCAAGAATATAACTACTATAATACTGCTCCTATGTACAAGAATATAACTACTATAATACTGCTCCTATGTACAAGAATATAACTACTATAATACTGCCCCTATGTACAAGAATATACCTACTATAATACTGCCTCTATGTACAAGAATATAACTACTATAATACTGCCCCCTATGTACAAGAATATAACTACTATAATACTGCTCCCTATATACAAGAATATAACTACTATAATACTGCTCCCTATGTACAAGAATATAACTACTATAATACTGCTCCTATGTACAAGAATATAACTACTATAATACTGCTCCTATGTACAAGAATATAACTACTATAATACTGCCCCCTATGTACAAGAATATAACTACTATAATACTGCCCCCTATGTACAAGAATATAACTACTATAATACTGCCCCCTATATACAAGAATATAACTACTATAATACTGCCCCTATGTACAAGAATATAACGACTATAATACTGCTCCTATGTACAAGAATATAACTACTATAATACTGCGCCTATGTACAAGAAAATAACTACTATAATACTGCTCCCTATATACAAGAATATAACTACTATAATACTGCCCCCTATGTACAAGAATATAACTACTATAATACTGCTCCCTATATACAAGAATATAACTACTATAATACTGCTCCCTATATACAAGAATATAACTACTATAATACTGCCCCCTATGTACAAGAATATAACTACTATAATACTGCTCCCTATATACAAGAATATAACTACTATAATACTGCTCCCTATGTACAAGAATATAACTACTATAATACTGCTCCTATGTACAAGAATATAACTACTATAATACTGCTCCTATGTACAAGAATATAACTACTATAATACTACCCCCTATGTACAAGAATGTAACTACTATAATACTGCTCCCTATATACAAGAATATAACTACTATAATACTGCTCCCTATATACAAGAATATAACTACTATAATACTGCCCCCTATGTACAAGAATGTAACTACTATAATACTGCTCCCTATATACAAGGATATAACTACTATAATACTGCCCCCTATGTACAAGAATATAACTACTATAATACTGCTCCTATGTACAAGAATATAACTACTATAATACTGCCCCCTATGTACAAGAATATAACTACTATAATACTGCTCCTATGTACAAGAATATAACTACTATAATACTGCTCCTATGTACAAGAATATAACTACTATAATACTACCCCCTATGTACAAGAATGTAACTACTATAATACTGCTCCCTATATACAAGAATATAACTACTATAATACTGCTCCCTATATACAAGAATATAACTACTATAATACTGCCCCCTATGTACAAGAATGTAACTACTATAATACTGCTCCCTATATACAAGGATATAACTACTATAATACTGCCCCCTATGTACAAGAATATAACTACTATAATACTGCTCCTATGTACAAGAATATAACTACTATAATACTGCCCCCTATGTACAAGAATATAACTACTATAATACTGCCCCTATGTACAAGAATATAACTACTATAATACTGCCCCTATGTACAAGAATATAACTACTATAATACTGCCCCTATGTACAAGAATATACCTACTATAATACTGCCTTTATGTACAAGAATATAACTACTATAATACTGCCCCCTATGTACAAGAATATAACTACTATAATACTGCCCCCTATGTACAAGAATATACCTACTATAATACTGCCCCCTTTTGTACAAGAATATAACTACTATAATACTGCCCCTATGTACAAGAATATAACTACTATAATACTGCCCCCTATGTACAAGAATATAACTACTATAATACTGCTCCTATGTACAAGAATATAACTACTATAATACTGCTCCTATGTACAAGAATATAACTACTATAATACTACCCCCTATGTACAAGAATGTAACTACTATAATACTGCTCCCTATATACAAGAATATAACTACTATAATACTGCTCCCTATATACAAGAATATAACTACTATAATACTGCCCCCTATGTACAAGAATGTAACTACTATAATACTGCTCCCTATATACAAGGATATAACTACTATAATACTGCCCCCTATGTACAAGAATATAACTACTATAATACTGCTCCTATGTACAAGAATATAACTACTATAATACTGCCCCCTATGTACAAGAATATAACTACTATAATACTGCCCCTATGTACAAGAATATAACTACTATAATACTGCCCCTATGTACAAGAATATAACTACTATAATACTGCCCCTATGTACAAGAATATACCTACTATAATACTGCCTTTATGTACAAGAATATAACTACTATAATACTGCCCCCTATGTACAAGAATATAACTACTATAATACTGCCCCCTATGTACAAGAATATACCTACTATAATACTGCCCCCTTTTGTACAAGAATATAACTACTATAATACTGCTCCTATGTACAAGAATATAACTACTATAATACTGCGCCTATGTACAAGAATATACCTACTATAATACTGCCTCTATGTACAAGAATATACCTACTATAATACTGCCCCTATGTACAAGAATATAACTACTATAATACTGCCCCTATGTACAAGAATATACCTACTATAATACTGCGCCTATGTACAAGAATATACCTACTATAATACTGCCTCTATGTACAAGAATATACCTACTATAATACTGCCCCTATGTACAAGAATATAACTACTATAATACTGCCCCTATGTACAAGAATATAACTATAATACTGCGCCTATGTACAAGAATATACCTACTATAATACTGCCTCTATGTACAAGAATATAACTACTATAATACTGCTCCTATGTACAAGAATATAACTACTATAATACTGCCCCCTATGTACAAGAATATAACTACTATAATACTGCCCCTATGTACAAGAATATAACTACTATAATACTGCCCCCAATGTACAAGAATGTAACTACTATAATACTGCTCCCTATATACAAGAATATAACTACTATAATACTGCCCCCTATGTACAAGAATGTAACTACTATAATACTGCTCCCTATATACAAGGATATAACTACTATAATACTGCTCCTATGTACAAGAATATAACTACTATAATACTGCCCCTATGTACAAGAATATAACTACTATAATACTGCTCCTATGTACAAGAATATAACTACTATAATACTGCTCCTATGTACAAGAATATAACTACTATAATACTGCCTCTATGTACAAGAATATAACTACTATAATACTTCTCCTATGTACAAGAATATAACTACTATAATACTGCTCCCTATATACAAGGATATAACTACTATAATACTGCCCCCTATGTACAAGAATATAACTACTATAATACTGCTCCTATGTACAAGAATATAACCACTATAATACTGCTCCTATGTACAAGAATATAACTACTATAATACTGCCTTTATGTACAAGAATATAACTACTATAATACTGCCCCCTATGTACAAGAATATAACTACTATAATACTGCTCCTATGTACAAGAATATAACTACTATAATACTGCCCCTATGTACAAGAATATAACTACTATAATACTGCCCCCTATGTACAAGAATATAACTACTATAATACTGCCCCCTATGTACAAGAATATAACTACTATAATACTGCCCCTATGTACAAGAATATAACTACTATAATACTGCCCCTATGTACAAGAACATAACTACTATAATACTGCCCCTATGTACAAGAACATAACTACTATAATACTGCCCCCTATGTACAAGAATATACCTACTATAATACTGCCTTTATGTACAAGAATATAACTACTATAATACTGCCCCTATGTACAAGAATATAACTACTATAATACTGCCCCCCTATGTACAAGAATATAACTACTATAATACTGCTCCTATGTACAAGAATATAACTACTATAATACTGCCCCTATGTACAAAAATATACCTACTATAATACTGCCCCCTATGTACAAGAATATACCTACTATAATACTGCCCCCTATGTACAAGAATATAACTACTATAATACTGCCTCTATGTACAAGAATATAACTACTATAATACTGCCCCTATGTACAAGAATATAACTACTATAATACTGCTCCTATGTACAAGAATATAACTACTATAATACTGCCCCCTATGTACAAGAACATAACTACTATAATACTGCCCCTATGTACAAGAATATAACTACTATAATACTGCCCCCTATGTACAAGAATATAACTACTATAATACTGCCTCTATGTACAAGAATATAACTACTATAATACTGCTCCTATGTACAAGAATATAACTACTATAATACTGCTCCCTATATACAAGGATATAACTACTATAATACTGCCCCCTATGTACAAGAATATAACCACTATAATACTGCTCCTATGTACAAGAATATAACTACTATAATACTGCCTCTATGTACAAGAATATAACTACTATAATACTGCCCCCTATGTACAAGAATATAACTACTATAATACTGCCCCTATGTACAAGAATATAACTACTATAATACTGCCCCCTATGTACAAGAATATACCTACTATAATACTGCCCCCTATGTACAAGAATATACCTACTATAATACTGCCCCCTATGTACAAGAATATAACTACTATAATACTGCCCCCTATGTACAAGAATATAACTACTATAATACTGCCCCTATGTACAAGAATATAACTACTATAATACTGCTCCTATGTACAAGAATATAACTACTATAATACTGCTCCTATGTACAAGAATATAACTACTATAATACTGCCCCTATGTACAAAAATATACCTACTATAATACTGCCCCCTATGTACAAGAATATACCTACTATAATACTGCCCCCTATGTACAAGAATATAACTACTATAATACTGCCTCTATGTACAAGAATATAACTACTATAATACTGCCCCTATGTACAAGAATATAACTACTATAATACTGCTCCTATGTACAAGAATATAACTACTATAATACTGCCCCCTATGTACAAGAACATAACTACTATAATACTGCCCCTATGTACAAGAATATAACTACTATAATACTGCCCCCTATGTACAAGAATATAACTACTATAATACTGCCTCTATGTACAAGAATATAACTACTATAATACTGCTCCTATGTACAAGAATATAACTACTATAATACTGCTCCCTATATACAAGGATATAACTACTATAATACTGCCCCCTATGTACAAGAATATAACCACTATAATACTGCTCCTATGTACAAGAATATAACTACTATAATACTGCCTCTATGTACAAGAATATAACTACTATAATACTGCCCCCTATGTACAAGAATATAACTACTATAATACTGCCCCTATGTACAAGAATATAACTACTATAATACTGCCCCCTATGTACAAGAATATACCTACTATAATACTGCCCCCTATGTACAAGAATATACCTACTATAATACTGCCCCTATGTACAAGAATATAACTACTATAATACTGCCCCCTATGTACAAGAATATAACTACTATAATACTGCCCCTATGTACAAGAATATAACTACTATAATACTTCTCCTATGTACAAGAATATAACTACTATAATACTGCTCCCTATATACAAGGATATAACTACTATAATACTGCCCCCTATGTACAAGAATATAACTACTATAATACTGCTCCTATGTACAAGAATATAACCACTATAATACTGCTCCTATGTACAAGAATATAACTACTATAATACTGCCTTTATGTACAAGAATATAACTACTATAATACTGCCCCCTATGTACAAGAATATAACTACTATAATACTGCTCCTATGTACAAGAATATAACTACTATAATACTGCTCCTATGTACAAGAATATAACTACTATAATACTGCCCCCTATGTACAAGAATATAACTACTATAATACTGCCCCTATGTACAAGAATACAACTACTATAATACTGCTCCTATGTACAAGAATATATCTAGTATAATACTGCTCCCTATATACAAGAATATAACTACTATAATACTGCTCCCTATATACAAGAATATAACTACTATAATACTGCCCCTATGTACAAGAATATAACTACTATAATACTGCTCCTATGTACAAGAATATAACTACTATAATACTGCCCCTATGTACAAAAATATACCTACTATAATACTGCCTCTATGTACAAGAATATACCTACTATAATACTGCCCCTATGTACAAGAATATAACTACTATAATACTGCCTCTATGTACAAGAATATAACTACCATAATACTGCCCCCTATGTACAAGAATATAACTACTATAATACTGCCCCTATGTACAAGAATATAACTACTATAATACTGCTCCTATGTACAAGAATATAACTACTATAATACTGCGCCTATGTACAAGAATATACCTACTATAATACTGCCTCTATGTACAAGAATATACCTACTATAATACTGCCCCTATGTACAAGAATATAACTACTATAATACTGCGCCTATGTACAAGAATATACCTACTATAATACTGCCTCTATGTACAAGAATATAACTACTATAATACTGCCCCCTATGTACAAGAATATAACTACTATAATACTGCCCCCTATGTACAAGAATATAACTACTATAATACTGCCCCTATGTACAAGAATATAACTACTATAATACTGCTCCTATGTACAAGAATATAACTACTATAATACTGCTCCTATGTACAAGAATATAACTACTATAATACTGCCTCTATGTACAAGAATATAACTACTATAATACTGCCCGCTATGTACAAGAATATAACTACTATAATACTGCCCCTATGTACAAGAATATAACTACTATAATACTGCCCCTATGTACAAGAATATAACTACTATAATACTGCGCCCTATGTACAAGAATATAACTACTATAATACTGCGCCTATGTACAAGAATATAACTACTATAATACTGCCCCCTATGTACAAGAATATAACTACTATAATACTGCCTCTATCTACAAGAATATAACTATTATAATACTGCCCCCTATGTACAAGAATATAACTACTATAATACTGCCCCCAATGTCACATCACTATAGCGATCCCACACTACAACACATTCCCAAAAGACTTCATGAGAAAAAAGAAGGGAATTTTGTTTACTTACCGTAAATTCCTTTTCTTCTAGCTCCTATTGGGAGACCCAGACAATTGGGTGTATAGCTTCTGCCTCCGGAGGCCACACAAAGTTATTACACTTTAAAAAGTGTAACCCCTCCCCTCTGCCTATACACCCTCCCGTGCATCACGGGCCCATCAGTTTTGGTGCCAAAGCAGGAAGGAGGAAACTTATAAATTGGTCTAGGGTAAATTCAATCCGAAGGATGTTCGGAGAACTGAAAACCATGAACCAAAGAACAATTGAACATGAACATGTGTACACAAAAGAACAACAGCCCGAAGGGAACAGGGGCGGGTGCTGGGTCTCCCAATAGGAGCTAGAAGAAAAGGAATTTACGGTAAGTAAACAAAATTCCCTTCTTCTTTGTCGCTCCATTGGGAGACCCAGACAATTGGGATGTCCAAAAGCAATCCCTGGGTGGGTAAAAGAATACCTCGATAAAAAAGAGCCGAAACAACGGTCCCTTCTTACAGGTGGGCCACTGCCGCCTGAAGGACTTACCTACCTAGGCTGGCGTCTGCCGAAGCATAGGCATGCACCTGATAGTGTTTTGTAAAAGTGTGCAGACTCGACCACGTAGCTGCCTGACACACCTGCTGAGCCGTAGCCTGGTGCCGCAATGCCCAGGACGCACCTACAGCTCTGGTAGAATGGGCTTTCAGCCCTGAAGGAAGCGGAAGCCCAGACGAACGGTAGGCTTCAAGAATCGGTTCCTTGATCCACCTAGCCAAGGTTGACTTGGAAGCTTGCGACCCCTTACGCTGTCCAGCGACAAGGACAAAAAGCGCATCAGAACGGCGCAAGGGCGCCGTGCGTGAAATGTAGAGCCTGAGTGCTCTCACAAGATTTAACAAGTGCAAATCCTTTTCACATTGGTGAACTGGATGAGGGCAAAAAGAAGGTAAGGCGATATCCTGATTGAGATGAAAAGGGGATACCACCTTAGGGAGAAATTCCGGGACAGGACGCAGAACCACCTTATCCTGATGAAACACCAGGAAGGGGGCTTTGCATGACAGCGCTGCTAGCTCAGACACTCTCCGAAGTGATGTGACTGCCACTAGGAAGGCCACCTTCTGCGAAAGGCGAGATAGAGAGACATCCCGCATCGGCTCGAAAGGTGGCTTCTGGAGAGCCGTCAGCACTCTGTTAAGATCCCAGGGTTCTAGCGGACGCTTGTAAGGTGGGACTATGTGGCAAACTCCCTGCAGGAACGTACGGACCTGCGGAAGCCTGGCTAGACGCTTTTGAAAAAACACGGAAAGCGCCGATACTTGTCCCTTGAGAGAGCCGAGAGACAAGCCCTTGTCCAATCCGGATTGAAGGAAAGAAAGAAAAGTGGGCAAGGCAAACGGCCAGGGAGTGAAACCCTGATCAGAGCACCAGGATAAGAAGATCCTCCAAGTCCTGTGGTAGGTCTTGGCGGACGTTGGTTTCCTGACCTGTCTCATGGTGGCAATGACATCTTGAGATAACCCTGATGACGCTAGGAGCCAGGACTCAATGGCCACACAGTCAGGTTGAGGGCAGAGGAATTCAGATGGAAAAATGGCCCTTGAGACAGCAAGTCTGGTCGGTCTGGGAGTGCCCACGGTTGGCCCACCGTGAGGTGCCACAGATCCGGGTACCACGATCTCCTCGGCCAGTCTGGAGCGACGAGGATGGCGCGACTGCAGTCGGACCTGATCTTGCGTAATACTCTGGGCAGCAGTGCCAGAGGAGGAAATACATAAGGCAGTTGAAACTGCGACCAGTCCTGAACTAACGCGTCTGCCGCCAGAGCTCTGTGATCCTTGGACCGAGCCATGAATGCCGGGACTTTGTTGTTGTGCCGAGACGCCATTAGATCGACGTCCGGCGTTCCCCAGCGGCAACAGATCTCCCGAAACACGTCCGGGTGAAGAGACCATTCCCCTGCATCCATGCCCTGGCGACTGAGAAAATCTGCTTCCCAGTTTTCTACGCCCGGGATGTGAACTGCGGAGATGGTGGAGGCTGTGGCTTCCGCCCACAGCAGAATCCGCTGAACTTCTCGTAAGACCGCCACCACTGCTGCCATGACCTTGGTGAAGACCCGTGGGGCTGTCGCCAGACCGAAAGGCAGTGCCACGAACTGAAGGTGTTCGTCCCCGATGGCGAAACGCAGGAAGCGGTGATGCTCGGGAGCGATTGGCACATGGAGATAAGCATCTTTGATGTCGACTGATGCTAGGAAGTCTCCTTGTGACATCGAGGCGATGACAGAGCGGAGAGATTCCATCCGAAACCTTCTGGTGCTCACATGCTTGTTGAGCAGCTTGAGGTCTAGAACGGGACGGAATGATCCGTCCTTTTTTGGCACCACGAACAAGTTGGAGTAGAATCCGTGACCATGTTCCTGAGGTGGAACGGGAATCACCACTCCTTCTGCCTTCAGAGTGTTTACCGCCTGAAAAAGTGCATCGGCTCGCTCGGGGGGCGGAGATGTTCTGAAGAAACGAGTCGGAGGACGAGAACTGAGCTCTATCCTGTAACCGTGAGACAGAATGTCTCTCACCCATCGGTCTTGGACATGTGGCCACCAGGCGTCGCAAAAGCGGAAGAGCCTGCCACCGACCGAGGATGCGGTTTGTGGAGACCGAAAGTCATGAGGAGGCCGCCTTGGGGGCGGTTCCTCCGGCGGTCTTTTTAGGACGTGACTTAGACCGCCATGCGGAAGAGTTGCTCTGGCCCTTCTGTGATCTGTTGGACGTGGAGGATTGGGACCTGGCTGAGGGCCGAAAGGACCGAAACCTCGATTGAATCTTTCGCTGCTGAGGTCTGTTCGGTTTAGACTGGGGTAAGGACGAGTCCTTTCCCTTGGATTGCTTGATAATTTCGTCCAATTGCTCGCCAAACAAGCGGTCGCCGGAAAATGGCAAACCGGTTAAGAACTTCTTGGAAGCAGAGTCTGCCTTCCATTCGCGTAGCCACATGGCCCTGCGGACTGCCACCGAATTGGCGGATGCTACCGCTGTACGGCTCACCGAGTCGAGGACCGCGTTCATGGCGTAGGACGAAAAAGCCGACGCCTGAGAAGTCAAAGACACGACCTGCGGAGTAGCGGTGCGTGTGACCGCCTTAATCTCAGACAAACAAGCTGAGATAGCTTGGAGCGCCCACACGGCTGCAAATGCTGGAGCAAAAGACGCACCTATGGCTTCATAGATGGATTTCATCAGGAGCTCTATTTGCCTGTCAGTGGCATCTTTGAGCGATGAGCCATCTGCCACTGATACCACGGCCATATACCATTAATGTAGTTATCGAAGGAAGAGAGGCTTGTAGTATCACCCTGCCATATGCAAAAAATATCATCGATGTAACGGACCCTATACTGTTACGCACCTAGTAGTATATTGGGACCCTTATACTATATGCATTAACATTTCTTCTCCTTTAGGTCAAACGACTAACGTTATATGGCTTTTAACCATTGTGATATACTACTTATGCTATAATAGGGTTATATTGTGCCTCTGTTCATAATGTTTATACATATATATACTCATGTCCGCTTACTATTTATTGTGTATATGTACCATCTACAGTGGGATTCCCACACACCGTTTTGCACAAGGTCAATTATTTCTCCATTCTCATCCTCTACCTATCTTTCATCCTCTCTGTCTACTGTTACAAACATCTACATACTATGAAAACGTCTTCCCAGTACAGTCATTCCCCTAAGTATCAAAAATCAACAACTGCGCAGGCGCCTGTGTCTCTATTACATACCTAACGGTACCTTATTCACACTAATACGAACGCATAGCGCTACTGCGCATGCGCCGGCGTCTGACGTCACTTCCGGATTTCGGAAGTAAATAGCCGGAGAGCGCAGTCCCTCATTGCAGCAGCCACAGTCTGGGAAGACGGCGTCCATAAGGTATGATGCGACCCCACACCCCTCCACCCGGGAGCACCCTGTATATAATGATTTAATTTCGTCTTTTTATCTCATAGAGGGACACTCAACACTCCCCTTTACATACCTTCTGTATAAGGATAACACAGGTAACGCTTACTATGCTGAGCAGCTTCATTACATGACCTGACACTTGTTCTCAACCCTGACACATATTACCTCTCCTAGATTACAGCAAGCTTCTGCTGGTTAACTACTCCCTGCAACAAGTGGTGACCAATAATCTAGACTGCTCCGAGGTACCATTGCTTTACATTGTACACTGATGACCGCACATATGTACAATATTCCTAAGTATGCTCAACTCACATCTCTTTCAAGGAGCCACATTCTGTAAGGATCAACACAGGGCAAACAAGTAACTACAACTTATTTGTGGAATCCAAAAAGGTATTTGTGCTGCTAGATAACCCGTATCATGGCTCCAGTGACTGGTTGATTATATACGTCCCTTTCTCTATAGGACAAACAGCGTGGTGTTGTATTTAAGAATAGCTTATCCGGAACAAGGTTCTGCATTATTCTCAATATTATTGAAATAAGGATATACAGTACTACGAGGTAGTTAATTTATCCACAACATGCCCCATAGACACTCTTTTAAACCTTTTCTGAAAAAATACCCATTATGATTCTTCATTCTATACTACAGGGACCACAATCCCAAATACTCCACGGGCATACTTATTAGATCTCGCCAAAGCAGACGCACCCTGAGATACTTTTCCTATCAGGTAATCTAATCCAGATGTACATATCCCCATCAGGGGTCCTTATTACCCTATATGTTGGTCTGCTACATACTCAATCCTTTACCTTTATTTACAGGAATTGCTTTCTGTGACCAATAGAAAAAAACAATTTCCAGAGTGTTCCCTCTATTCTATTCCTTCTTGCATTCACTCCTTTCACCTATTGGAAACTAGTTCCCTCTTCCCTATGGAGGTAAGTGGCATATATATTTATCTCTCATCTCTATTTTTAACTTTACTACTGTCGCTTTTTGCCTGGTTTTTACATGTTATTTCTATAGTAACCTATTATGTAATGTTGCACCTCATATGTCCAGGGATTTAATGTTGACATGGAAAAATTCTCTTCGCTGAGATAGAAATTCTATTCTTTTTTCTAATGTATAAATGTAAATATATGTAAATAGCGTGTTTTCGTGTGTTGATTCTACCTTATTTTGCCTTTTCTGCAGTGTAATACGGCGTGAAGAAGGCCGATGTTAAGGCCGAAACGTCCCACCATATGTATTATATTTTTCTCTTCTACTTATAGTATTGACAAACCACTAAAAAATAAAAATACAAAAAATTTTTTTGAAAAAACAAATTTGTTGGTCTTTTTATACTCCTTTTGAGTAGAGAGTGCAGTGTCTACAGTATATATGATAGTCTGGACCTTGGTCCACTCACTAGCACCTCCAAATTCACTTATAGCTGAGTGCACACCATATAGTCTTATATTACTTGCCCCTGACTGGCAGGCCCGGGGGCGGGAATATGCGGTACTAGGCCGCAAAAGCCGGGGACTCGAGTTATAAGCGCGGCCGGCAAACAGGCACGGTCGGCGCGGTAGTCCCGGCGGCCCCAAACACAGCGCAGCTGCTGCAGTGTCCGATCCACAGGCGCTCTATTCGCCGTCCCCAAGGGGACACAGAGTACCTCAAAGAAGCAGGGCCTGTCCCTGATGACATCCAGACTCCTGTCCGTCAGGATCCCACAGGGGCTGCGGAGGGAGCCCGGTCCCAGTGCCTGGTGACCGGCTAGGATCCCACTTCTCCCAGAGCCCCTAAGGGATGGGGAAGGAAAACGGCATGTGGCTCCAGCCTGTGTACCCGCAATGGGTACCTCAACCTTAACAGCACCGCCGACCCAAGTGGGGTGAGAAGGGAGCATGCCGGGGGCCCTGTGAGGGGCCCTCTTTTCTTCCATCCGATAAAGTCAGCAGCTGCTGCTGACTAAAATGTGGAGCTTGCGTGAATGTGTGCCTCCTTCAACACAAAGCATAAAACTGATGGGCCCGTGATGCACGGGAGGGTGTATAGCAGAGGGGAGGGGTTACACTTTTTAAAGTGTAATAACTTTGTGTGGCCTCCGGAGGCAGAAGCTATACACCCAATTGTCTGGGTCTCCCAATGGAGCGACAAAGAAGAAGGGAATTTTGTTACTTACCGTAAATTCCTTTTCTTCTAGCTCCTATTGGGAGACCCAGACGATTGGGTGTATAGCACTGCCTCCGGAGGCCACACAAAGCATTACACTAAAAAGTGTAAGGCCCCTCCCCTTCTGGCTATACACCCCCAGTGGGATCACTGGCTCACCAGTTTTAGTGCAAAAGCAAGAAGGAGGAAAGCCAATAACTGGTTTAAACAAATTCACTCCGAAGTAACGTCGGAGAACTGAAAACCGTTCAACATGAACAACATGTGTACCCGAAAAACAACCAAAAATCCCGAAGGACAACAGGGCGGGTGCTGGGTCTCCCAATAGGAGCTAGAAGAAAAGGAATTTACGGTAAGTAACAAAATTCCCTTCTTCTTCAGCGCTCCATTGGGAGACCCAGACGATTGGGACGTCCAAAAGCTGTCCCTGGGTGGGTAAAGAATACCTCAAGTTAGAGCTGCGAAGACAGCCCTCCCCTACGGGGAGGCAACTGCCGCCTGCAGGACTCTTCTACCTAGGCTGGCGTCCGCCGAAGCGTAGGTATGCACCTGATAATGTTTGGTGAAAGTGTGCAGACTCGACCAGGTAGCTGCCTGGCACACCTGTTGAGCCGTAGCCTGGTGACGCAATGCCCAGGACGCACCCACGGCTCTGGTAGAATGGGCCTTCAGCCCTGACGGAACCGGAAGCCCAGCAGAACGGTAGGCTTCAAGAATTGGTTCTTTGATCCATCGAGCCAGGGTGGCCTTAGAAGCCTGCGACCCCTTGCGCTTACCAGCGACAAGGACAAAGAGTGCATCCGAACGACGCAGGGGCGCCGTGCGGGAAATGTAGATTCTGAGTGCTCTCACCAGATCTAACAAATGTAAATCCTTCTCATACCGATGAACTGCATGAGGACAAAAAGAAGGCAAAGAGATATCCTGATTAAGATGAAAAGAGGATACCACCTTCGGGAGAAACTCCTGAATGGGGCGCAGCACTACCTTGTCCTGGTGGAAGACCAGGAAGGGAGCCTTGGATGACAGCGCTGCTAGCTCAGACACTCTCCGAAGAGATGTGATCGCTACCAGAAAGGCCACTTTCTGTGATAGTCTAGCAAGTGAAACCTCCCTCAGAGGCTCGAAGGGCGGCTTCTGGAGGGCAACTAGCACCCTGTTCAGATCCCATGGATCTAACGGTCGCTTGTACGGGGGTACGATATGACAAACCCCCTGCAGGAACGTGCGCACCTTAGAAAGTCGTGCTAGACGCTTCTGAAAAAAGACGGATAGCGCCGAGACTTGCCCTTTAAGGGAGCCGAGCGACAGACCTTTTTCTAACCCAGATTGCAGGAAAGAAAGAAAGGTAGGCAATGCAAATGGCCAGGGAGGCACTCCCTGAGCAGAGCACCAGGATAAGAATATCCTCCACGTTCTGTGGTAGATCTTAGCGGACGTGGGCTTCCTAGCCTGTCTCATGGTGGCAACGACCCCTTGAGATAATCCTGAAGACGCTAGGATCCAGGACTCAATGGCCACACAGTCAGGTTCAGGGCCGCAGAATTCCGATGGAAAAACGGCCCTTGGGACAGTAAGTCTGGTCGGTCTGGTAGTGCCCATGGTTGGCCGACCGTGAGATGCCACAGATCCGGATACCACGCCCTCCTTGGCCAGTCTGGGGCGACGAGTATGACGCGGCTGCAGTCGGATCTGATCTTTCGTAGCACTCTGGGCAAGAGTGCCAGAGGTGGAAACACATAAGGGAGCCGGAACTGCGACCAATCTTGCACTAAGGCGTCTGCCGCCAGAGCTCTGTGATCGCGAGACCGTGCCATGAAGGTTGGGACCTTGTTGTTGTGCCGGGACGCCATTAGGTCGACGTCCGGCCTTCCCCAGCGGCGACAGATTTCCTGAAACACGTCCGGGTGAAGGGACCATTCCCCTGCGTCCATGCCCTGGCGACTGAGGAAGTCTGCTTCCCAGTTTTCTACGCCGGGGATGTGAACTGCTGATATGGTGGAGGCCGTGGCTTCCACCCACATCAGAATCCTCCGGACTTCCTGGAAGGCTTGCCGACTGCGTGTCCCCCCTTGGTGGTTGATGTATGCCACCGCTGTGGAGTTGTCCGACTGAATTCGGATCTGCCTTCCTTCCAGCCACTGCTGGAAGGCTAGTAGGGCAAGATACACTGCTCTGATCTCCAGAACATTGATCTGAAGGGTGGACTCCTGCTGAGTCCACGTACCCTGAGCCCTGTGGTGGAGAAAAACTGCTCCCCACCCTGACAGACTCGCGTCCGTCGTGACCACCGCCCAGGACGGTGGTAGGAAGGATCTTCCCTGTGATAATGAGGTGGGAAGAAGCCACCACAGCAGAGAGTCTTTGGCTGTCTGGGAAAGGGAGACTTTCCTGTCCAGGGATGTTGACTTCCCGTCCCATTGGCGGAGAATGTCCCATTGAAGTGGGCGCAGATGAAACTGCGCAAATGGAACCGCCTCCATTGCCGCCACCATCTTCCCGAGGAAGTGCATGAGGCGTCTTAAGGAGTGCGACTGACTTTGAAGGAGAGCCTGCACCCCAGTCTGTAGTGACCGCTGCTTGTCCAGCGGAAGCTTCACTATCGCTGATAGAGTATGAAACTCCATGCCAAGATACGTTAGTGATTGGGTCGGTGACAGATTTGACTTTGAGAAGTTGATGATCCACCCGAACGTCTGGAGAGTCTCCAGTGCAACATTCAGGCTGAGTTGGCATGCCTCCTGAGAGGGTGCCTTGACAAGTAGATCGTCCAAGTAAGGGATCACAGAGTGTCCCTGAGAGTGCAAGACTGCTACCACTGCCGCCATGACCTTGGTGAACACCCGTGGGGCTGTCGCCAAACCAAATGGCAGAGCTACGAACTGAAGATGGTCGTCTCCTATCACGAAGCGTAGAAAGCGTTGGTGCTCTGTAGCAATCGGCACGTGGAGATAAGCATCTTTGATGTCTATTGATGCTAGGAAATCTCCTTGAGACATTGAGGCAATGACTGAGCGGAGGGATTCCATCCGGAACCGCCTGGCGTTCACATGCTTGTTGAGCAGTTTCAGGTCCAGAACAGGACGGAATGAGCCGTCCTTTTTTGGCACCACAAAGAGATTGGAGTAGAAACCTTGTCCTTGTTCCCGAAGAGGAACAGGGACCACCACTCCTTCTGCTCTTAGAGAATTCACCGCCTGCAGAAGGGCATCTGCTCGGTCGGGATGTGGGGAAGTTCTGAAGAACCGAGGCGGAGGATGAGAACTGAACTCTATCCTGTACCCGTGAGACAAAATGTCTGTTACCCACCGGTCTTTGACCTGTGGCAGCCAAATGTCGCAAAAGCGGGAGAGCCTGCCACCGACCGAGGATGCGGAGGGAGGCGGCCGAAAGTCATGAGGCAGCCGCCTTGGAAGCGGTACCTCCGGTTGCTTTCTTGGGGCGTGAGTGAGCCCGCCAGGAATCAGAGCTCCTTTGCTCTTTCTGAGTCCCTTTGGACGAGGAGAATTGGGGCTTGCCCGAGCCTCGAAAGGACCGAAACTTTGACTGCCACTTCCTCTGTTGAGGTTTGCTTGATCTGGGCTGGGGTAAGGAAGAGTCCTTACCTTTGGACTGTTTAATGATTTCCGCCAATTGCTCACCAAAAAGTCTGTCTCCAGATAATGGCAAGCTGGTTAAACATTTTTTAGAAGCAGAATCTGCTTTCCATTCTTTTAACCACAAGGCTCTGCGCAAAACTACAGAGTTGGCGGATGCCATTGCGGTACGGCTCGTAGAGTCCAGTACCGCATTAATAGCGTAGGTCGCAAACGCAGTCATTTGCGTAGTTAAGGACGCCACTTGCGGCACTGCTGGACGTATGAAAGAGTCCACCTGTGCCAAACCAGCTGAAATAGCTTGGAGCGCCCACACGGCCGCGAACGCTGGAGCAAACGACGCGCCAATAGCTTCATAGACAGATTTCAACCAGAGGTCCATCTGTCTGTCATTGCCATCTTTAAGTGAAGCCCCATCCTCCACTGCAACTATGGATCTAGCTGCCAGCCTGGATATTGGAGGGTCCACTTTTGGACACTGGGTCCAGCGTTTGACCACGTCAGGGGGAAAGGGATAACGTGTATCCTTAAGACGTTTGGAAAAACGCTTGTCCGGATAAGCATGGTGTTTCTGGATGGACGCTCTGAAGTCAGAGTGGTCCAGAAAAGTACTCAATTTACGCTTGGGATACAGGAAATGGAATTTCTCCTGCTGGGCAGCTGCCTCCTCTGCTGAAGGGGCTGGGGGAGAAATATCCAACAGCCTATTGATGGCCGCAATAAGGTCATTTACCATGGCGTCACCATCTGGCGTATCCAAATTGAGTGCGGTGTCAGGGCTAGACCCCTGATCACCCACCTCTGTCTCATCATATAGAGACCCTTCTCGCTGAGACCCTGACCCACGTGATGACGTGGAGGGTCTCTCCCAGCGAGCTCGCTTAGGCGGGCTGGGACTGTCATCGGAGTCAGAGCCCTCAGCCTGTGATGCCTGGGACCCCCGTGAAGTACGGATTAGTTCCAACTGAGGGGGACCGGGGAACATAGGCACAGCAGTGTCCATGGTCTGAGCAACTGGCCTGGACTGCAAGGTCTCCAGGATTTTTGTCATAGTCACAGACATTTTATCAGCAAAGACTGCAAATTCTGTCCCCGTCACCGGGGCAGGGTTCACAGGCGTCTCTGCCTGGGCTACCACCACAATAGGCTCTGGCTGACGAAGTGCCACTGGGACTGAACATTGCACACAATGAGAGTCGTTGGAGCCTGCTGGTAGATTAGCCCCACATGCTGTACAAGCAGTGTATACAGCCCGTGCCTTGGCACCCTTGCGTTTTGTGGATGACATGTTGTTGTCTCCCCAGAGCAATATAGGGTGTCCAGCCAAGAAGCGACCGTACAGTGCAGTATATATATATATATATATATATCTGGTACAGGAAAAATTACACCAATACAACACTGTGGCACTAAGTGGGGCCAGCACTAATGTGCTGCTTACCGCCCGCTAAACGCGGGTGTGTGGTCGCCAGAAATCCCTAGTCTGGGTCTCCCAGAGCCTGTGTCCGTCCTCCAGCCAGACTGCATGCAGGAATGGCTGCCGGCGTCCTGTGGAGGGGGGGGCGGGCCCTGGGCGTGCCAGACCAAAAGCGGGAAACCTGCGTCCCACTGTGCCTAGTGAGAGGGCTGGAGCATGTAAATAAGGCTCCAGCCCTCGGCGCTGAGTAAACGTACAGCGTCTCTCCCCTTCCCTGATCGACAGGGAGGGGGCGGGAACGAAGCGGAGCTAGGCCGCAAAAGCCGGGGACTAAATTTATAAGCGCCGCCGCCGTAAAAGCGCGGTCGGCGCTAAGTCCCCGGCGCACTACAAGTCCCAGCCGCGCCGCCGCTCCGAGAGTGGCCAGCGCGGTAGTTCCCAGCACATGAAGTCACACAGCTAAGCTGCTGTGACACAAAACCCCAGCGTAAAGCACTACTGTCCCCGGCGCACTAACACACCCAGCAAGTCTGGCGTGTGCGTGCCTGCCTGTACGGGGACACAGAGTACCTGAAAGTTGCAGGGCCTTGTCCCTGAACGGTACCCAGCTCCGTATCCAGCAGGTTCACTGGGTCTGTGGATGGAGCCCGGGCTCAGGGCTTGGGGGCCGGTAAGATCCCACTTCCTCAGAGCCCCTCAGGGGGATGGGGAAGGAAAACAGCATGTGGGCTCCAGCCTCCGTACCCGCAATGGGTACCTCAACCTTACAGACCACAAGTGGGGTAAGAAGGGAGCATGCTGGGGGCCCTATATGGGCCCTCTTTTCTTCCATCCGACATAGTCAGCAGCTACTGCTGACTAAACAGTGGAGCTATGCGTGGATGTCTGACCTCCTTCGCACAAAGCAGAAAACTGGTGAGCCAGTGATCCCACTGGGGGTGTATAGCCAGAAGGGGAGGGGCCTTACACTTTTTAGTGTAATGCTTTGTGTGGCCTCCGGAGGCAGTGCTATACACCCAATCGTCTGGGTCTCCCAATGGAGCGC